>NW_006289565.1:41262-69848 GCF_000327345.1 Myotis davidii | reverse complement strand
ACACCTGGCCCCCACCTGCACCTGGTCCCATCGGTTACACTGACTGACCTTTACAGGAGACAAATATCCTGCTCCCCCAACTCTGCCCCCAACTCAAAACTGATGCTGTTTTGTCCTCAGCCCTTCTGCCAGCAGATATAATAATAAATTTATAACTCCTTATCCCTTCTGGTCTTGTGTGTTCCTCCTTCTGTGACCCTAACAATGTCTTAAATAAAGAATTTAATAATACAGTAGTATTTTATTTTTTTATTTCATCTTGTATCAGTTTTGATAATTTGTGTTTTTTTAGAAAATCATCAATTTTATGTAAATTTTCACATCTATTATTATAAATTTGTTCATTATATTTTGTTAAAATATTTACATTTTCTGAAAAATGTATAATGATATCACTTTTAAACTGTATTTTTTAATTAGTGACTTATTTCATTAATTTATTAATATACTTAGTTTATTTATTTTATCTTTATCAATTTTGCTCAATGTCTATTGAACATATGAGTCTTTCAAAGAATCCATTTTTGCCCTTGTTAGTTATTAATAATTTTGTTGTTGTGAATTTAATTATTATCTTTATTATTTTCTTCCTTCTCTTTTTAATATGTAACAATGATCTTTTACTCAAATGTTGAGATGGATAGTTGGCTATTAATTATTAATCTACCTTATTTTATAATATATAAACTTATCAATAAAAAAATTCTTCTCTGCCTAGATTTCCTGCATTCCATAAATTTTGATATGTTGTATGTTCATTTTCATTCTGATAATAACATTTTCTAGTTTTCATTGTGAGTTCTTCTTTGACTGATGAATTGCTTTCAGTAGCTTAATTTCTAAATATGTGGATCTTTTTTATTATTCTGTTTATTTCAGGCTAAAGTCCACTGGTCAAATAATATACTCAGGATGATTTTTATGCTTTACATTTTTTTTTTGGTGGCCCATAATATGGTCAGTTTGAGTACAAGTTACATGTGCATTTCAAAAGAATAGTCATTCAACAGTTGTTTGTGATGCCCTAAATATGCAGATAGGGTCATTTTGTGAAATTTGTTGATTAAATTTTTGAAGGCAATGTTTCTTTTCTGCTTGTTATATCAGTTATATAGTGTGATGTGTTAAATTTTTTTTTACCCAAAAAGTGAGAAAAGTAAGATTTTCTTTTTTTTTTTAATGGCCGACTAGTATTCCATGGTGTAAATGTAACACAGCTGTTTTATCCACTCATCTACTGATGGGAAGTTGGGCTGTTTCCAGATCTTCACTATTGTAAATAATCTACACTAATACAAGAGAAACGTGCAAATTAACCATCACTCCGCCACTCAGCTACACCCACAAGCCATGCCCACAAGCCAATCAGGAGCCAGTATGCAAATTAACCCAACTAAGATGGCGGCGGCCACGGAGCTGGAGAGAGCAGGAGGCTCAGGTTGCCCCCGGCGATGGAGGAAGCCAAGCTTTCCACCTGCTCTGGCTGGCCCTGGGCTCCACTTAAGGCTACAAAGTTTCAATTATAGAAGATAAATAAATCCGAGATACTGGCTGAAAAAAAAAGAAAAAAGGAAAAAAGGAGAAACTGGGAGCTTGGGTCACCAGGGAGCATGGCCAGTGTGAAAATGGCCATCAGCCCCTCAGCCAGGTTGGCCAGAAACCCCAGCGGGACACCCTCACCCTAACGGGGTTGTGACCAGCCTGAAAACAGTCCTCAGCCCCTCACCCAGGCTGTCCAGGCAACCCAGCGGGACCCCCACTCTGATCTGGGACACATTTCAGGGCAAACCAGCCAGCCCCCACCTGTGCACCAGGCCTCTATCCTATATAATAAAAGGGTAATATGCAAATTGACCCTAAGAGTAGAACAACTGGGAATGACTGGTCACTATGACACACACTGACCACCAGGGGGTAGATGTTCAATGCAGGAGCTGCCCCCTGGTGGTCAGTGTGCTTCCACAGGGGGAGCTCTGCTCAGCCACAAGCCAGGCTGAAGGCTGCCAGCACAGCGGTGGTGGCAGGATCCTCTCCCACCTCCTCAGCAGTGCTAAGGATGTCTGACTGCAGCTTAGGCCTGCTCCCTGCTGGCAAGTGGACATCCCCCAAGGGGTCACAGACTGCGAGAGGGCACAGGCCAGGCTGAGGACTGGGCCTCTAGTTAATAAAGGAAGGGAACAAGGGGAATCAGATATTAAGAAGCATAATCTACTAGGATGCTACAGCTTTGCACACTCCCAAGGGAATTGTACCATTGCCCTGAAAAGGAAATTAACACTCCTCCTTCCCCCTTATAAGGAGAAAAGACAAACTTTCCTATCTGTGGGGACCCTCTTTATAGTGCATCAGTTGGTCAAGGCTGCCTTGCACCTGGGAATGCTTATCAGCCTCTGAGCCTGAGAATCATAATCAGGCCAAAATACCATGAGCGGGTGCAAGGACATGGTACACTGTGCCCTTCTGTAGACAAATGATTGATGTCACTATTGGCAACTAGCCTTCTTTGTCTCAGGAGTAATATACAGGTTACTGACCAAGAGTGTGTGAGAAGAAGTCTGCTAGAGAGAGCTAGAGAGAGAGCAGCTGGGCAGGAGAGACAGGAGAAGCTGCTGATCCAGAGAGCTCAGGTACTGCTATGATGTAAGGTGGTGAGTTTAGAGGCAGCATGAGGTTATTTAGATACTAAATGTGGGTACAGAGATTAATTCTACTACATGAGAAAGATATGTATTCACCAGCCAGTGTCAGGCTGCCTGCCTATATGGACTTTGCTGTGACGACTGTTCTTATTTGATGGCTATGTGGCCACTGGCTTCTGCAACGAAGACTCATTCTTATATATCTACAGCTTCTCATGGTTTCTCCACCTTCCCCGCTGCTGAGAATTGACCTGTGTCTCTGACACTAGGTATAAGAGGAACTTAGACTAAGTCCCTAATAGTTACTATAGTGGGCAGGGTTCAAGAAGGACCTGCCCTTACATAGTCAAATGGGAGAATTTAGGATACATAGATTCAGAACAACTCAGAGCAGCAGTGCTGAGCAGTGCTTCTGCTGTCTCTGACACTATCTTTCCAGGAACTGTCAGCTTAGTCCAGGGAAGAAGCAAGAGAAATTCCTCTGCTGGACACATGCCCAGTAGATTTCAATATGGCCCAGGTGGAGGTACTTCCACTTTGAGCTATGCACAGTAGGAAATAAGATGGCAACACGAAGGCCTGTCTGTCTAGTCTGGGAAAAGGATCCAATTGGATAAGGGACACAGAACCCTAGAAGATCTAATAAATGGATTGGTTAGGGGGAGGACACAGAACAGCTTGGTAATGACTGGGAAATTTATTGGTTAGTTTTGAAAATCACCTAGTCCTTCCCAAGCCCAAGATAGTATTAATTCCAACTTAACAAGGAAGCAATCTCTCGCTGGATAACCAACATAAGCCCCGATCTGTTCACTTGTGTTCTTCTTTACATAGCAGCATGCAGCCTTAGCAGCCACCAGGGGTCTGACAGCCACTCAGACTCCAAGTGCAGGCCTGTGCACTGTGCCAGAAGAAGACCTTGGAATAGACATCTCTAGCCAGATGGGGCAGAGAACCAATGACACAAAATGTCTGGATGCTGGCCCTATTTCTGGGCCTGATGAGTACAAGGCTGAACTTTTTTCACATTGGGAGGGAGTCAAACCCAAAACAACCCTTTTTGTTTACTTCACCTTCAATAAACCTTACTATGCCACCACCTCCCATTCCATAGGTCCCTGTAATGCTTTTCTTGCCATTTCTGAAAAGAACATCATTTCAACCAGCAATACTGATATTTCCCCATAATTGCCTAAAAGGAATTTAGATAGAGGACCTGCTCTAGAAGGGGAGATATCATATCATCACATTTATACTAATAAAAGCCTAGGTGGCCCTCCCATTCTCGCACGATGCCCTCACGTCATCACAAGATGGCCACACTCACATCATCACAAGATGACCATCACAAGATGGCTAACACCACATTGTCACAAGATGGCCACATGATGGCCACCACATGTTGGCCACCATAAGATGGATATTACAAGATGGCCACCACAAGATGGCTGGCAGGTGGAGGACAGTTGGGGGAACACCAGGCCAGCAGGGGAGGGCAGTTGGGGCTGATCGGGAAGGCAGGGGAGGGCAGTTGGGGGCAATCAGGCCTGCAGGGGAGCAGTTAGTAGTCAATCTGGCCAGCAGGGGAATTGTTAGGGGGCAATCAGGCTGGCAGGCAGAAGCAGTTAGGGGCAATCAGGCAGGAAGGCAGATGAGTAGTTAGGATCCAGAAGTCCCAGACATCCCCTGAGGCGTCCCAGATTAGAGACGGTGCAGGCTGGGCTGAAGGACACTCCCAGTGCATGAATTTTGTGCACCAGTCCTCTAGTATAACTATAGTTTAACATAAACAACTGGTTGATAGACAGAAACCTAACAAGGCCCATTTGTTCCAAGTCCTCTCTGTGTCCCATTGTTAAAGACAGCCTAGAAAACACTCATTTACCAAGTATTTGCTTTTTCATCCCATGTGAATTGCCTTTCTGTCCTTTGAAGTCTCAAACCACAACTACCCCTTCTTCTTAGTTCAAGATGGCATTTAAGCCTCAACTCTCCCATATGTCCTGGGTTTCATATTTTTGTCCCCCACACGTACATCCATAATAAATTTTGGACATTTCTTCTGTTAAGTTGCTTCATGTTAATTTTATTATTAGCCTATCCAGAAGAACTTAGAAAAGTGGAAGAAAATTATTATTTGACCCCCATAGTTTTGAAAAATTCACTGAGTAGACCACTGCTAGCTCCTTGGAACTGCTACAGCTAAATGATCATGGGCCTCTGAACAAAGTTGGCAGAGGTAAACATTTTTTTTTCTTATCCTATCAGCATTCCTAAGCTGTCTGTCAGGTTCTATGGGAATTAGAAGTGGTGACTCCCCTTTTTTCTCTTTAATTTGATTAGCCCAGTCAAAAGAACTTAGAAAGATTGGAGGAGCATTCTTTTTGCACCCTCACAATACAAATTAAAATTGTTATTATTTCCCAGTTATTGACCTTTTACCATAAAAAAAAATAATAGCAATATTGGTAAAAAAAATTAGGAACGATTGGAACTCTCATATATTCACTAAACTGAGTCAAACATGGCCACTGGTGAACTTGAGGGATGGTGGTGAAGTATTAAAGAAAAAAGACAAGAGAATATAGCTGAGCCTTGGTGGATTACTGCGCCTGGATGAGAAAACAGTGACAGCCTGTAAGCCGAGTCTTTATTTTATAGTCAGGGCAAAACAAGGCAGTGGTCAAGATGTTTACAATGTATTCTCAGTTTCTAATCTACTTAATTACATGCACCTACGAACTCTATCAAGTTTTGTTTTGGCAGCACTTGCTGCATCTCTTATAGCCCACATCCCTCAGCTACCTAGGACTATAGGGTTGGAGCTGGGGCCAAGCTAACAACCATAGCCTTTGGCTATAATTGTACTGAGAGGGATTTACCCTCCAAACTGGGTCTTGTATGTGGCTTTGCCACGAGAAGACCATGCCCTCTCATCAGTTCGCAGCTTAAACCTGTCCAACTGCTGTATCCACTCTCCACATCACCTCCTTTTATTGGTTTTAATTACGTCCATTTACATTATCCTATCTAATAAAACAGTAATATGCAAATTAACCATCACTCCATCAAAGGTGGTGGCGGCCAAGGAGGTGGAGAGAGCAGGAGGCTTGGGTTGCCCCCAGCGATGGAGGAAGCCAAGCTTCCTGCCTGCCCTGACCATCCCTAAGTTCTGCTCAAGGCTACAAAGTTTCAATTACAGAAGATAAATAAATCCCAGATACCTGCTTCCAGCTGGCCATGGCCATGGAGCTGGAGCAAGCAGGAAGCTTGGGTTGCCTCCGGCGATGGAGCAAGCTTCCCGCCTGCCCTGGCTGGACCTGGGCTCTGCTCATGGCTACAAAGTTTCAATTATAGAAGATAAATAAATCCCAGATACCTGCTTCCCTCTGCTCAAGGAGGCTCTTAAAAAAAAGAAAAAAAAGGAGGAGCTGAGAGCTTGGGTCACTGGGGGCCATGGCCAGCATGCAAACAGCCATCAGTTCCTCACCCAGACTTGCCACACCCCCATGGGGTGAGGATCCCCACTGGGGAGCTTGACCAGCATGCAAACAACCATCAGCCCCTCATCCAGGCTTGCAAGTCACCCCAGTGGGACCCCTCCCACCCTGAAAGGGCTGTGGCCAACCTGAAAGCGGCCCTCAGTCCCACACCCAGGCTGACCAGGCACCCCAGGGACCACTAGGGGGCAGGCGCTCAATGCAGGAGCTTCCCCCTGGTGGTCAGTGCACTTCTACAGGGGGAGTGCTGCTCAGCCAGAAGCTAGCACATGGCTGTCCAGCACAGCGGTGGTGGTGGGAGCCTCTCCTGCCTCCTCAGCAGCACTAAGGATGTCCGACTGCAGCTTAGGCCTGCTCTCTGCTGGCAAGTTGACATCTCCTGAGGGCTCCCAGGCTGCCAGAGGGATGTCTGACTGCCAGCTTGGACCCATTCACCCAGGGAGTGGGCCTAAGCTAGCAGGTTGACATCTGCCAAGGGGTCCCAAACTGCAAGAGGGAACAGGCCAGGCTGAAGGACACCCCTGAGTGCACATATTTTTGTGCACTTGGCCTCTAGTTCATCATAATCCCTTGGATTTATAAGGATTTTTCCAAAGTTAGGAATTATCTAAAAATTTTAAGCTACTACAATAAACATAAAAGTAAAAACTTGCTCCTGTTTTCTTGGCATCAAAAGCTTCAGGCAAATTATGCAGCCTCACCAAAACATCAAGAAAAACACTCTGGTTATTAAAAACAACAACAACAAAATAATATTAATGCAATACTGCAACAAGAGAGAAATCAAAACACAGATATGTTAACATTTTCAGAACTATTTCCACAAAATGAAAGTTTCTTTTATTGCTTGTGTAGACCTACTTGGAGTTTTCAGATTTGGCAAGACTTCACAGAAGACTGGCAGCTAACCAATGCTAGCATAGCCAGAAACATGGCTGAGGGAGTAGCTTCCACTCCTTGCTTTTCTACCATCTGCTGGGCCTTAATCATTAACTTCTTTAGGTGACTCCATGTTGGCACCTCATCCCCTTGCTAGCCTTCATTATCTTCTTCTTCCATATGGCTATCATTGGGGCAACTCTCAGCCTTTTGAACGGAGGGACAAGGAGCTTTTCTGGGTCCTCTGCCCCTCCTACAGCCACCGGTGCCGCTTTTCTTTCTCCTTGATGAGGAGGTCCCACAGTTGCTGCAGGTTAGTGAGCCTCTGCTGGATGGCCTCAGCATTCAGGCTCCTGCTGTTGGTGACTATACTCTGGCTCCTCTTGAAGTTATCATTGATGCGAGGCTGGTACCCCTGGATTTTCTTCTGGAAGATCTGATTTTTTTTATTAACTGTTACACAGTCTTAATTCCCCTTGTTTTACACCCAGCTGTTACTAAACTTCAGTCCCTACCTTACTTGTGCTTTTCTTTGTGTGCTTCAATAGAGTGTCCTTTCACCTAATAATTGTAGTTCTCCTGTACTCAGGCCCCACGTTGGGCACCATGTGAATCGCATCCAGCATAGCCAGTGGTGAACCTGAGGGCGGGGGGGGGGGGGGCGGGGGAGGGAGATAACAGAAACATAGCAATGATCTGAGGGGAAGAAGATGGTGGCTGGCAGGACCAAGGTGATGGAGAGGATGTGAGTGAGTGAGGGGGTGAAAGGAGAGTGTGTGGATGTTGTGGTGTGTGTGTGTGAGTGAGTGATGGACAGTTAAAACCAGCAAGAGTATCAGAGGCTGGCAGACCAGGCTCTCCTGGACAGGGAGCACCTACTGCCACCATAGACACTCCCTGGGCTGTGGGGCTGGAGCACAGAGTCCTTGACATCTTGAAGGGGAGAGTGGCCTCTTCTAGGAACTCATCAGCACCACCACACAGACTGGCCTTGGACACTGCCCACAACCCTGCAGCTACTCCAGCCAAAATACTGCTGCCCAACTCACCAACCTGAAGACCTAGGAACTCCACCTCCAAGGGTGCACAGCTCCTGCAGCAGTAAGTGCGACTTTCCCTCTCTGGCTTCTGACCACCAGACACCACAGTTTTGCCTTTCCAGCTCATAGGTCTCCTGAGCCCACTGTCCCAAAGATGGCTCTTGGGTGCCACTGTGATCCCCCTTTGAGTGCACACATATCCAAACAAGGGGGCATGGCCACAACAAAAGAAATTGGGACTACCCCCTTCCTGGCTGCCTGCCCACAGATACCACAGTTTGCTCAGCTTCAGTGCCAGGGCCCCTCTGAGTGCTCCAACCTGGAAAACGGAACCTGGGTGCCTCTGGGAACCACCACTGGGTGTGTGTGAATCCAACTAAGGGTGCAAGGCCCAGCACCAAAAAACTGAGTCTTCCCAATGCATAGACCTTCTAAGTCCACCACCACAAAAGTCAGCACTAGGCTCCAGTAACTTGACTCTCAGCCCGCACAAGCCAGGACTCTGTTTCTCATCACACGTGCATGGGATTCCTGATTCTCAGTGCACACACACTGAGCACCAGTGGCTCCAATTCTCAGTGAACATGCACACAGGGACTTTGATTCTTGGCACAAGACCACACCAAGTGACAGAGACTCTGATACTCGATTCTCGGAGGGTGCACATGGGGACTCTGATTCCTGACATGCACTAGGGGACTATGATTTTTGTCACACTACTGTTGGACTTATTTTTTCAGCATGGCACATGCAGGGTCCCTGATTCTAGGTGCACACATGAAGCCACACTGAGCACTGGTGACTCTGACTTCCAGTGTGTGTGGCACCCACTGACCCACAGCAGCCACAGGTCTTGGTGTCAGAGCTCTTCAGTGACAACTGGGTGGAATTACAAGCCCATTGTACACAGCTCAGGCACCTGCAACTTGGCATTTAGACCTTCTGATGATAGTTAGAATGGGGAGACAATGAAACAATCCCCAGAGGAAAGAAAAAAAAGAAATTGCCAAAAAAGGAAATAAGTGAAATGTAGGCAAGCAACATGACAGAAAAATAATTCAGAGTAATGGTCCTACAGTTCATAAACCAAATGGCCAAGAAAATCAACAACCTATGCAAAAATCAGGAAAAATCGAAAGTGATATAGCTACAATCAAAACCACTATGGAAGGTTTCAATAGTAGACTAAAGAAGCAGAGGACTGAATTAGTGAGTTAGAAGATAAGGGGGAGAAACAAGCCCAATCTGAACACCAACTGAAGAAAAAATTTAAAAAGCAGGAGAGCCTAAGGGAGTTCTGGGAAAATATCAAATGAAGTAACATATGAATAATAGGGGTGCCAGAAAGACAAGAAGAGCAGCAAGGATTAGAGAATCTATTTGAAAAAAATGACAGAAAAATTCCCTGATATGGGGAAGAAAAAAGTCATACAAGTACAGAGAGTCCCAAGTAAGATCAATCCCAAAAGTACCACACCAAGAAATGTCATAATCACAATGGCAAACATTAATGACAAAGAGAGAATCTTAAAGGCTGCAAGAGACAGAGAGTTACCTACAAAGGATCCCCCATCAGATTATCAGATGATTTCTCAACAAAAACACACCAAGCTAGAAGGGAATGGAATGAAGTATAAAGTGATGCAAAACAAAGGACTGAATCCAAGAATACTCCATCCAGCAAGACTATCAATCAAAATTGAACAGGAAATCAGGAGTTTTGGAGACAAAAAAAAATGCTAAGGGAGTTTATCACTAGCAAACCAGCAATGCAAGAAATGCTAAAGGGAATGCTGTAAAAAAGAAGACATGGAGACAGAGGGAGGAATACAGGCATAAAGTACAGAAATGGCTACAAACAAATACCTATCAATAATAATATTAAACATAAATGGATTAAACGTTCCAATCAAAAGACATCAAGTGACTGAATGGATAAGAAAATATGATCCATATAAATGCTGCCTACAGGAGACCCACCTCAAAAAGACTGAAAGTGAAGGGATGGAAAATATTAAGCAATTGGAAATTTTAAAAAAGCTTGGATCACAATACTTATATCTGAAAATATAGACCTCAAAATTAAGACCATAACAAGAGACAAGGAAGGCCACTTCATAATTCTAAAGGGATCTATACAGCAAGAGGATTTAACTCCAGTAAACATATATGCAAACAATGCAGGAACACCAAAATAAGTAAAAATAAAACTTCTGGAAGATATCAGGGGAGAGATTGATAACAATACAACCATAGTAGGAGACTTTAACACCCTATTAACATCACTGAATAAATCCTCTAGACAAAAAAAAAAAAAATTAGTAAAATAAAACAGCAAACCTAAATGACTCACAAGATCAGATGAACTTAATTGACATCTTCAGAACATTCCACTGCAAAACTACAGAATATACATTCCTCTCAAGTGCACAGGGACTTTTTCAAAGATAGACCACATATTGGGACACAGGCAAAGTCTGTCCAAATTCAAGGAGATTGAAATAATATCAAGCATCTTCTCCGATCACAATGGCATAAAATTACAAATCAACAAAAATAAAAACAATCACAAAAATTTAAACCATAAAACAATCAAAAAATTTCAGCCTTGGAGGCTGAGAAGAAAACTATTAAACAATGAGTGAGTTACCAAAGAGATCAAAGAAGAAATACAAACCATCCGGGCAACAAATGACAATGAAAACACAACAATCCAAAATCTTTGGGACACAGAGAAAGCAGTCCTGAGAAGGAAGTTTATAGCATTGCAGGCCTATCTCAAAACAAACAAACAAACAAACAAACAAACAAAAAACAAAAAAACAAACAAAGAAAAACTGTTAATAAACCATCTATCTCTGCAACTTGAAGAATTAGAAAGAAAGCAACAACAAAAGCCCAGCATAAGCAGAAGGAAGGAAATAATAAAGATCAGAGTGTAAATAAATGACATAAAGACCAAAAAGCAATACAAAAGATCAATGAAACCAAGAGCTGGTTCTTTGAAAGGATAAACAAGATTGGTGAACCAATAGCCAGGCCCAGAAAGAAGCAGAGAGAGATGACCCAAATAAACAAAAATCAGAAATGAAAGAGAAGTAACAACAGCCCCCACAGAAATACAAAGAATCATAAAAAATACTATAACCAACTCTATTCCAACAAACTGGTCAACCTAAAAGAAATGGACATATTCCTAGAAAAATTAAACCTTCCAAAACTCAACCAGGAGTAATAAATAAATCTGAATAGGCCAATAACTATGGAGGAAATTGAAGCAGTAATAAAATCTTCCAACAAACCAAAGCCCTGGACCAGATGGCTTCACAGGGGAGTTTTATCAAACATTCAAAGAAGAAATAAAATCTATCTTCCTCAGACTATTCCAAAAAATTCAAGAGGAAGGAACACTACCAAGCTCTTTCTAGGATCCAGCATTACCCTAACCCCAAAACCAGATGAAGACAATACAAAGAAAGAGAATTACAGGCCAATATCCTTCATGAACACAGACGCAAAAATTCTCAACAAAATTCTAGCAAATCAAATCCAGCATTACATTAGAAAGATCATACAACATGACCAAGTGGGATTTATTCCAGAAATGCAAGGATGGTACAATATCCACAAATCACACATGCCTAGGTTGTGGCTCGATCCCCAGTAGGGGCCGTGTAGGAGGCAGCCAATCAATGATTCTCTCTTATCATTGTTTCTCTCTCTCTCTTCTTCTCACCTCCTCTCTGAAATCAATTTCTTAAAAAAGTTCTCAGCAAAGTGGGAACAGAAGAATGATACCGCAGCATATTAAAAGCCATACATGACAAACCTACAGCCAACATCATACTCAGTGGGCAAAAACTAAAACCATTTCCCCTAAGAAGACAATCAAGACAGGGATGCCCGCTCTCACCACTCCTGTTCAACATAGCACTGGAAGTACTAGCCATTGTGATAAGAGAAGAAAAAGAAATAAAAGGCATCCAAATGAGAAAAAGAAGAAGTAAAACTGTACTAATTCGCAGATGACATAATATTGTACATAGAAAACCCCAAAGACTCCATCAAAAACTAGTAGACTTAATAAATGAATTCAGCAATGTAGCAGGACACAAAATTAACACCCAGAAGTCTATAGCTTTTCTATACACCCATAATGAACTCACAGAAAGAGAAATTTAAAAAAAGCAATCCCATTTACCATTGCAACAAACAATTAAGATATCTGTGAATAAATTTAGGCAAAGAGATAAAGGACCTGTACTCAGAAAATTTCAGGACGCTGAAAAAAGAGATAGAGGAAGACATCAACAAATGGAAGAATTTACCATGTTCATGGATTGGTAGAACCAACATCATTAAAATGACCATACTATCCAAAGCAATCTATAAATTCAATGCGATCCCCATTTAAGTACTAATGGCAGACTTCAAGGACCTAGAACAAACTATCCAAAAATTCATCTGGAGTGAAAGAAGACCTTGAATAGCTGCAGTAATCTTAAGAAAGAAGAACAATGTTGGAGGGATCATAATACCAAATATCAAGCTATATTTCAAAGCCACTGTTCTCAAAACTGCCTGGTACTGGCACAAGAACAGACATTTATACCAGGAGAACAGAACAGAGAACCCAGAAATTGACACACGCCATTATGCTCAATTAATATTTCACAAAGGTTACAAGAGCATACAATGGAGTCAAGACAGTCTCTTCAATAAATGGTGTTGGGAAAATTGGACTCTAAAAAATTCATCTAGACCACCATACACAAAAATAAAATCAGTATGGATAAAGGACTTAAATGTAAGATGGGAAACCATAAAAATCTTAGAAGAAGCCAAAGTAGATGTTATCTACTCCCTGAAAATTATAGACACAAACTCTGATAAGCAAGGGCTCAACATTGTCCTTTCTCTGAAGTTTCTTTTCAACATTTGTGTTTCTGTCATATTTTTGAAAATTTACGTATTTTTAAAATATATTTTTATTGATTTCAGAGAGGAAGGGAGAGAGAGAGAGACGGAAACATCAGTGATGAGAGAGAATCATTGCTTTGCTGCTGCCTGCACACTCCGCGCTGGGGCTCAAGCCCACAACTCCGGCATGTGTCCTGACCAAGAATCAAACCATGACCTCCTGGTTCATAGGTCAATGCTCAACCACTGAGCCACACCAGCTGGGCTTTGTCAAATTTTAGATCTTATATTTTGTCTTTCCTAATAGTGTTTAAATATTCTAGAAAAGCAATGTAATACAATATAAGGAACAGCAGCCTTTGAGTTAGAAAACTGATTAGGTTTAAATCACATATCTGCTTCCATATGACCATTGGAAAGTCACCTAACTTTCCTGTGTACTTTTAATTTTTTTTCTGTAACTTTTATTAATAGGAAACTCAGAGGTAATCATAACTCTATAAATTTCACAGCATTAGTTCAAGGAATATACTGAAGTGATAGGTGTCAATGTGCCTTGAAAAGTATATATTGTGTACAAATTTAAAACATCATTTAATCATAATCTTATAATCAAGAAGTACAGAAGGCAAAGCAGATTAATCTTTGTTGAGACACCTTATATTTTCTATATGTTTAAAATGCATTATCTTATTTAGTGCACACAACAATTTTGAACATTAAATATTTAACATTACCAAAAATTTATGTAAGGAAACCTATTTATGTACAGTTTAAATAATTTGTCTAAGGTTACATAGCTGGTCTTTCTTGTGCTATATCCCTTGCTTTATCAACAATACCACGCAAAATCATGCTGTCTCTCAGAAATTATAATGCAGGCCCTTGAAGTAATACTATACAGTTCTGAACACTGTTATTTTATCCAATGTTTTGGGCAACATTTTTTTCAACATTCTAAATACAGATCAGTTTATCATAATGTCACTGAGGTATATAATTGCACAATTTTAAATATAGGTAGTTGTTTCCTTTAAAGGCAATTGCCTTTGAACATTTGAAGTAGCACTGCTCCCCTAAACACTAATTCCTAGACAATTGCACTTCTAGTAAGATCAAGACTGGTGGCCGTGCTTAACAACATTTCCTCCAGTGTTACCTGAGCTAATATTTCCCTTGGTTACCTAGGTCCCTTAATGCATGATTAACTGTGTAGAAAAAGTTAGTTGCTCAAAACAGGAAAAATTCAACTTTTAATGCAGCAAAAATAGTCATTGGTATTTTATTTATTGATTTTTTATTGTTTATTATTATTTTTTAAATATATTTTATTGATTTTTTACAGAGAGGAAGAGAGAGGGATAGAGAGTTAGAAACATCGATGAGAGAAAAGCATCAATCAGCTGCCTCCTGCACACCCCCTACCGGGGATGTGCCTGCAACCAAGAAGGGAGAGGGAGAGAGAAACTTCAATGTAAGAGCAAAGCATTGACTGGATGCCTCCTGCACACCTCCTACTGGGGATCAAGCCTGCCACTGGGGCATGTACACTGACCAGGAATCAAACCTGCAACATTTCAGTGCCCAACTAACTTAGCCACACTGGCCAGGGCAGTCATTATTACTTTTAAAAGGGCATGATTCTTTCTATTTGCTAAAATGACAGTTTTTTTAAAAAAATGTAAGTCATCAATTTTTTTAATTAAAAAAAATTTACTATCTGATCTTATGGCACTTAAGAGACTTGTAATCCAACTATTTTTCCATATTTTTATGAATGCTTTCTCACTTCAACTTATCGTTCTATTTAGCATTCACCAAATTTCCCACAACATATGCCTACCAGTATTTCTAATAATGAAATTTTATTTACAGAGAAAACATTGATGAAATTAAAATTTTAATTTCTGCAATCTACAAGTGTAGCTTCTTTATTAATAACTAGTGGCTTGGTGCATGAAATTCATGCACATTAAAAGGAAATTAGAGGAAATATTTTAATATTGCTATTTGTCCTTTCTCTATAATAGAAGTGTCAGAGATGAAAGAAAATTAGTAAAATGTATATGAAAATCTTCCTCCAGTCAGAGTCCGTGGCACACTCGGGGACCCAGAGTCAAGTTCCCTCCCACCCACATGCACCTCAAAATCACGCGAGACCCAGACCTGGCTGGCTCCACCCCCATTGGGCGAGATCCAGACCTGGCCAGCCCCACCCCCATCAAGCCCTGCCAGGTTGGGGGGCACAGCCTCAGTTCCCCCATCAAGCCCCACCGGATGGGGGACACAGCCTCAGGGCCCCCATCAAGCACTGCCAGGTAGGGGGTGTGGCCTGAGGTCCCCTGTCCTGGTGCTTGGGTGGGGGACACAGCCTGAGGTCCCACATCAAGCCCCACCAGGTGGGGAGCATGGCCTGAGGTCTTCTGTCAAGCCCTGCCGGGCAGGGGGCATGGTCTGAGGTTCCCCCATCAAGCCCCACTGGGCAGGGGGCATAACCTCAGGTCCCTGCTGATCCCTCGTTATGGCTCATTATGGGACCCTGCAGCTATCTTGTGACAGCATGACAGAGTGAGGGTCACTTTGCATATCACCTCTTTATTATATAGGATTACTAACATATAGCTATGGTTTTCTGTTTTTTGTTTTTTCTTTTAAATATATTTTATTGATTTTTTACAGAGAGGAAGGGAGAGGGACAGAGAGTTAGGAACATTGATGAAAGAGAAACATCAATCAGCTGCCTCCTGCACACCCCCTACTGGGGATGTGCCCACAACCAAGGTACATGCCCTTGACAGGAATCGAACCTGGGACTCTTCAATCCACAGACCGATGCTCTAGCCACTGAGCCAAACTGGTCAGGGCATAGCTGTGTTTTAAACAGGGAAAAAAGGAGGTGTAATGTACATATGACCATTTTTTGTCCTACTTCTTTCTCTTTCTTGTAGAATTTACCCACTTGTTTTATTCTGATAATTGCTATGGGAGTTTGGGTAACTTCAGGCACTTGGAATGTTTGAGAATGGGAAAGCCTAAAGGGAATTAAAGGGTGATTTCTAGGTAATGGCACTGGAAATGAAGTATGAGTCATTCAGTTGAAGCTTAGCTCAAATTTATCTCTCTCATAATAAATAGTGCATATTTCATATAGAAGTACTAGAGAAAATCATTTGGGACAGGTAGATATGCACTTTAATTAGATTAACAAAGCATAGTTTCTGGGCCATCTGTCCTGAACAACTTTGTATTATAACAACACACTAATTTTAATAAAATAGTTACCTATAATAGCCAGTGAGTTAAAATGAATGCGCATTTTTTTTAACTTTACACAGTATCTCTGGACATAGTTTTTAATTCATTGTTAATTGGTTTTATGACTGACAAAGTCAGACAAGTTGCAATAGATGTTATTCTAAAAATAATCCTAAGATTGTTAGCTTTCAGTGATTTAGTTTCTGTGAATCAAAAGCGGTATTATTCTTTTTCATAAAAACACATTTTTTGCTGTTTAATCCATCCTATTTTATTTATTTATTTATTTGTTTGTTTATTTGTTTATTTATTTATTTTTAATCCTCACCTGAGGATTTTTAGAGAGAGGGAAAGACAGAGAGAAATATTGATGTGAGAGAAACACATCGATTCCTTGCCCCCTGCATGTGCCCTGACCAGGGCCTGGGCCAGGGAGGAGCCTGCAACCAAGGTACGTGGTCTTGTCTGGAATTGAACCCAAGATGCTTCGGTCTGTAGGCCAACCCTCTATCTACTAAGCCAAACTGTCTAGGGCTAATGCATCCTATTAAACAGTGAAACTATTATTCATAAAGATGACTCCTAATATTGTTTTGAAATCTTGTAAAATTTAACAACATTCTTTAGCACAGTTAATTTTAATTCAGATATTAAAATGAAAGCAAATTTTTTTTATAAATGTAAAACTTTAAAAAATTACTCAAACTGCTAAACTAATTGCAGTTGTTCAGGAATTATTCTTTTATTTTTTATGTAAAATGTCGCCTATATCTATGGATATCAAAATAGAATATTTTTATTTCAAAATGTCTTACATGGTAAAAAAAAGTTCTCTTCTATAAATAAAATTTTAATTGTTTTCTGAAATAAAATTTGCAAAGGAAGCAAAAATTATGTTGCAACTTTTCTAATAGTATTACCTTTTCATTCTTTCACTACTAGATTTATAGTGCACCTTTCTTCATGTTATTTTTCCATGTAATAAAATTCAATTTTCTCTTTATTATATTATGTTGTTAATATTTAGCTATTGTTAAATAAGGTTTTTTTTTGTTACAAACGTTTATTAAAAGTTCAGAATGATCTCATCCCCCTGTTGTCTGTGTCCATTCATTTGGCTTATATGCATGCATACAAGTCCTTTGGAGGGATGAGAGCATGAGTAGGGGGTGCAGGGGGGAAGTTGAGGATTAATGGGAAATGAGGACACATTTGTAATACCTTAACCAATAAAGAAATTTAAAAAGAAAAAGAAATGCAAAAAAAGAAAGAAAATACATCCTGCATATCAGATATTTGCATTACGATTCATAACAGTAGCAAAATTACAGTTATGAAGTAGCAACGAAAATAATTTTATGGTTGCTGGTCACCACAACATGAGGGACTGTATTAAAGGGTCACGGCATTAGGAAGGTTGAGAACCACTGCATTAGAGGCATGCACTTCCTTCCAGGTCAGTCCTCAGGTCCCAAGCATTCACAGTGAACCTTATTCCACAAAGGACAAGAAATAAACAAGCTATTAGCAATGGTGAAAAAATAAAAAAAAATAAAAAGTTCAGAATGACCATCACCATTCATTTAAGCACTCATATCTCAGTACTAGGAGTCACAAACTATTTTATAGTGGAGATTACATGCCATAATTTAGACTCCCTATAATGTTATTAATCATGTGATGAATGTTCAAAATGTAGTTATAAAATTTTGGTGCCTGAAGGTATTTTACTCATCATCTGTAGTACTTCCTCTCAATAGGGAAAGTGATTGTGTGTTACTCAGTTTTGTACCTTTTCACAGATGTCTTTAAATGACTATTAGCATATGCAAAACATTCAACAATATTCGATATATTAGTTAGGGTACAAAGTCCAAAGAGGTTATTTAGCCCTTTCTAAGTCACACAACTCATGAGTGTCAGTATTAGATTTTTGTTACTGCCATAATCAATTAAAACAAATTCAGCTGCTTAAAATAACACATTCATTATATCACAGTTTCTTAGGATCAGAAGTATGGGTAGACTTAATTGGGTAATCTGCCCAGGGTTTCATAAGGCTCTGATCAAGGTGTTGGTAGAGCTGTGTGTTTTCCTGCAGGATCTGGGGAAAGTACACTTCCAAGACCAGTGAATTTGCTGGAAAACTGAGTTTCTTGGGTTTATATGACTAAGGTCCTCACTTCCTTGAAGGCTGTCACTGGAATGAGTTTTTCTTACTGGATGCTGTCCATCTTCTTTCTCATGCTTTTCATGTGGCTCCCTCCAGCAACAGTGGGTCAAATATTTCTCATGCTTTTGATCTGTATGATTTCTCTTTCTGCTGCATCTCAGATAAAAACATGATTTTTTTGTGTGTGGTTGCTATTAAAGGATTAAGTGAATAGACGGGGATTACTTGGATAATGAAGGATAATTTCCCTATCTTAATTACATCAATAAAGCCTCTTTTGCCCTGTAATGCAAAATATTTAGAGGTTCTAGGGTTTATGATATGGACATCCTTGGAGCTCATTCTGCCCACTAGAATGTGTCAAAGTCAGGTATAAAATCCAGTGCCTTTCTCAGTGTATTTTTATAACAATTCAGCTGTAATTCATCTAGAAAGAGAAAGATAAACTAGATGGGACCATTTTCTATGATGAAGAAATTCTTTTATATTTCAACTTCAAAACCTAAGATAAGGGAAATATATATTTTATTTATTATTATTATTTTAGAGAGAGTGGTAGGGAGAGGAAAAGACACAGAGAAACATTGATGTGAGAGAAACACATCAATTGGTTGCCTCATGAACGTGCCCTGATCAGGGCCCAGGCCAAGGAGGAGCCTATCCCACGTTTAAAGGCTCTTAAATCGCGTTGTTTACCCATATCTTCAGAAAAAAATCACTTCTGTTGTGGTAAACAACCTGCTTCCCTATTTATAATAATCTGGTCCTCTAGCAAGTCCAGTGTGAAATTATAGCTAATTTGCATACAAATGTCAGGTGGCCATAATAATCTGGCCACTCAGTTTATGAAAAAATGACAAAATCTCAAAATTCAAGAAGCTTCACATGATGAGAGTATAAGTTTTACTTGTCCAGACGGATACTTGTGCTACTAATAGTTATCATCAAATCTAGATTAGAATCAATTATTTGGACAAATAGTGACTTTACCCTGTGGTTACCTTATTTTATAGAGTGTTGTGGCTGCAAATATCAGAAAATAATAATAATTTTAAAAGTTTTGGGCTTATTAAGAAAAGGAAAAAGGAAAGTATGCCAGAAGTAATCATGAAGACTTAGAAGATAGAGAAAGGAATCTGTACTCAGAGGGAAGGTAGGGGAGGGTGGGGATGAGGGGGAGAGATTAACCAAAGGACTTGTATGCATGCATATAAGCATAAGCAATGGATGTGGACAATAGGGGGTGAGGGAGAGGTCAGGGTTGGGGGGATGAGGGGACATTGGGAGGATAAGGACACATTTGTAATATCTTAATCAATAAAGGGAAAAAATTAAAAAAAGAATGTGAAGTGTGGCTAAAGAAATAAATAGAAAAATTGTATGTCATTTACAGAGATAAGGTTTAGAGAAAAAAATGTTTGGCTTATATTCATAAAACTTAATATAGCTATAACCTAAATGAAATAAAAAAAATACTAGAAACACACAACATATTATATTGAATCATGAAGAAATAGAAAATCTGGGCAGATGTATAACTAGTAAGGACATCGAATCAGTAATCAGAAAAATATCCAACAAAGAAAAGTCCAGGAACATATGGCTTCACTAGTAAATTCTACCAAACATTTTAAATATAATTAACTTAGTTCTCCACTAACTCTTCCAAGAAATTTGTATTTATTTTTATTGAATTTATGGGGGTGACATTGGTTACTAAAATTATATCTATTTCAGGGGTATAATGTTATATCATATGCATATTATATTGTATGTTCACCAACCCAAGTCAAGTCTCCTTTCATCACCATTTATCCCCCATTTACTCTCTTCTACTTCTCTCCCCCTCCCCCGCCCTTTCTCTCTGGTAATCACCATACTGTTGTCTGTCTATGAGGGTTTTTTTTTGTTGTTGTTTTCCTTGTTTTTAATTTAAGAAGAGAGAACACTTACAAATTTATTCTATGAAACCAGCATTACCCTGATACCAAAACCAGAGAAGGAAACCACAAAGAAAGAAAACCACAGACCAATATCCCAGATTTGAACATCACATTAAATAATTATGCATCATGAGAAATTTCTATTTATTCCTGATATACAAGAATAGTTTACCCTGAGATAAATCAGTGTTCAACACTGCATTAACATAAAAAACGAAAGAATCACATGATCATTTCAACTGATGCAGAAAATTAAATTGACAAAACTTAACATCATTTCATTATAAATGCTTTTAATAGCCTAGGAATATAAAGAAATACCATATATGAAAATCTCACAGCTAAAATTATATCTATTGGGAAAGGAATGAGAAATTTTCCTCTAAGATCAGGAATAAGACAAGGATGCATGCTTTTGCCAACTCTATTGTATATAGCATTGGAAGTCCTAGCTAGTAAAATTATCTCTTTTCTCAGATAACATGAACTTATGTGTAAAAAAAGCTAGCTCAACTCAGTGGATAGAGTGTGGGTCTGCAGACTGAAGGGTCCCTGTTTCGATTTGGTCAAGGGCACATGCCTGAGTTGTGGGCTTGATCTCCAGTAAGGGGCATGCAGGAGGCAGCTGATCAATGATTCTCCCTCATCATTGATGTTTCTATCTCTTCCTCTCTCTTCTTCTTAGAAATCAATAAAAATATATTTAAAAAATAAAAAAATAATATTAATTAAGAAAACTAAAGATTCCACCCAAAAAACTATTAGTACTAAGTCAAAGTAATCAAAATTGTAGCCTACAAAATCAACACCTAAAACTTAGCTGTGTTTCTATATACTTTATATCAACAATATGAAAAGGAATTTAAGAAAATAATTCCATTTACAATAGCACCATAATCAATTAAATATTATGATTGATTTAATCATGAAATCAAAATACTTGTACACTTAAAACTATAAAATATTGATGAAAGGAATTAAAGAAGATATCAATAAAAACACATCCAATAGTCATAATTTGGTAACCTTAATGTTATTAAGATGCAATACTACCCAAAGGGATTTACACATTTAATGTAATCCCTATCAAAATCACAATATTTTGTTCAGACAGATAAAAATTCTTTCTAAAATTCATGTAAAATATCAAGGGACCTAGAAAAGATAAAACAATTATGAAAAAGAACATAGTTGGAGATCTCATGGTTTCTGATTTCAAACTTACTACAATGCTTCAGGGGAAAACAAAACAAACAGACAAACAAACAAAACCAATGTGGTAATGGTATAAAGACAGACATAGAGAAACAGCAAAGAATAGAGTACCAAAGTAAATTGTTACACATGGCCAAATAACTCAACTAGGGTGCTAAAGTCATTCTATAGGGGAAAGAACAATCTTTTCAACAAATGGTATTTTTGAAACTGGAATTCCACAGGCAAAATACTGATGTTAGACCTTTATCTTAATCCATATAAAAATTATGTCAAAATGGATAAAAACCTAAATGTAACAGCTAAAATTATAAAACTCTTATAAAAAAATGAGAAAATAGCATCAAATTTGTCAATGATTTTTTGGATATGACACCAAGAGCAAAGGTAACAAAAGAAAAGTAGATAAATTGGAGTACATAAAAATTAAATTTTTCTGTACTTCAAAAGAAACAATCAACAGAGTAAAAAGGCAACTCACGTTGTAGATGAAAGTATTTGCAAATCATATATGTGCTACAAGGTCTGTTCATGCCATTAAAAAATACCATAGACAGTGTGGCTAAAGCAATAGAAATTTATTTTCTCACAGTTCTGGAGGCTGAAAGTTGAAGATCAAATTCCAGAAGTGTCAGTTTCTCGCATGAGTCCTTTTCCTGACTTCTTGTTGTGTCCTTACACAGTAGATAGACAGAATTCTTTGGTGTTTCTTCTTATATCAACACAAATCCCATTGGATCTGGACCCCACCTCTATGATATCATTTAACCTTTATCTCCTTATAGGTTCCATATCCAAACGCAATTGCATTGGGGGTTAGAGCTTCAACATAAAAAATTGTGTGTGTGTGTGTGTGTGTGTGTGTGTGTGTGTGTGCAAGTTAGTCCATAACAGAGGTTAATATCCAAAATATATAAAGAACTAAAAAGACAACTTGATTAAAATGTGTTGCCGAACCGGTTTGGCTCAGTAGATAGAGCGTCAGCCTGCGGACTGAAAGGTCCCAGGTTCGATTCTGGTCAAGGGCATGTACCTGGGTTGCGGGCACATCCCCAGTAGGAGATGTGCAGGAGGCAGCTGATCGAAGATTCTCTCCCATCGATGTTTCTAACTCTCTATCTCTCTCCCTTCCTCTCTGTAAAAAATCAATAAAATATATATTTTTAAAAAAATGTGAGTAAAATACTTGAATTGCCATTTCTCCAAAGAAGAGGCAAAATGATCCTCAACAGCTTTATGTCAGGAATCATTAGGAAAAAGCAAATCAAAACCACAATATATATCACACCCATTAAAATGTCCACTACCAAACAGTATAGAAATAACAAGTGTTTGCAAGGATATGAATGAGCAGGGACACTAGTGCAATTTTGCAGAAATGAAAAATGGTTCAGCTCTTATGGAAAACAGTATGGTGGTTCCTGAAAAAAATGAAATAGGATTACCATATGATACAGTAATTCCATTCGGTAGGTGTATAACCCAAATGATTGAAAACAAGGTCTCAGGTATCTATATAGTTATGTTTATAGCAGCATTATTTACAATAGCCAAAAGGTGGAAGCGACCCAAGTGCATATTAATGGATGAATAAACAGAATGTGGTATACACTTACAATGAAAAAAAAAATCTGACACATGCTACAATATGAATGACCCTTGGACATTATACTAAAAAAGTGAAACAAACTAGTCACAAAATGACAAATACTATATTATTTCACTTATATAAAGTACCTAAAATACTCAAATACATAGAGACAGATAACAGAAAGATGGTTGCCAGGCACTGGGCCAGGGGAAGGGAGGGGAGAACAGTGAGTCATCGTTTAATGGGTACAGAGTTTCAGTTTTGTAAATAAAAACAGTTCTGGAGATGGATGATGGTGATGGTTGCAGAACAATATGGATGTACTTAATGTTACTGAACTAGACATTTAAAAATGATTAAGATGGCCAATAATTAATTAATTAATTAATTAATTAAAAATTACAAGGGTAGGGGTGTTACAGGGCAGTAGACAGCTAGAAAAATTCCAGGGTACATGGACTAGATAAACTGAAATAGGTCCCATGCACTGAAAGGTTGCTGATTTGATTCCCAGTGAGAGCACAAGCCTTGGTTATGGGTTGGATCTCCAGTAGGGGTCATGCAGAAGAGTTAACACAAGGCCAAACAGTGTGGGCAATTTGCAACTAACTTGTAAATAGCAAGCCATTACCTTCCCCAGCCAAGGACACTTGAGAACAAATGGTTAAAAGCATCCCTAAGGAGAAAAATGCAGAAAAGGAGGGGGAGAAGGGAAAGGAAAAACAAGGAGTTTTACTCCTTAAGCAGAAAAGCCAACAGGCTCAAGGCTTGACAAGATAAAATTGCCAGGTGCTCCTCATGACTTCTGGGAAGGCCACAACAAAGTAAAAAGGAACCTTGAGAATTAATCTGGACCAAGATATTCAGCAAAGGAATTTTGAAACCTATAGGCACAAGGGTATGTAATGCCTTGGACTCCCATCCGACTTACTCTTCAGATTAGCTGAGAGCCAGTCTGTGCTTCATAAACCAGATGTACAGATTTGCTTGCCTTGCCTTTTTTTCTGCCTTGCTTCTTTAATAAAGGTGCATGCTTAATAAAATTGGCTTAATCACAACATTTTAAAGGTCTCTCGTATAAATTCATTTATATGAAAGGACAAGAATCAAGGCTGGGCACAGCCCTCTCCTTCTGATTCAGGGGGCTGTCTGATAGCACCTCTCTGGTGTCTGTGAGAGGTGCCTCTATGAGGGAGGTGGGGGCTTAATGTAGCTAATATTATTACCAGATACACTAAATTAAATAGTTTGGGGTAGAATGAGTTAAATACATATGTAAAATCACCTGATGGGTTGGAGTTTTAACCCAAAGGAGTCTTCTGTTCACAGACTTTAAAATTGTGTAATTGTTATTTTCTAAGTAATTCCCACACTTAACATGGCTTTTAAAGGCAAAAGATTAACAATAAACAACTAAACCATTTAGAATGACAGAAGGTACATTTTTACAAGGAAAGAAAGCTATTGAAATAACAAGATCCAGATGTTACCCCAAATTAAAAGCTTATTCTCTTCTGAAGCCTTCAAATTGTGCTTCTCCCAAATGATGAGTTAATGCACCAGTGCTTATATTGTTTCTGTATTCTAAAAGGAACTACACATATGTGAAGGAAACCTGTTTTCTAATGGCATTAGAATGACAGCTGTGTAATATAAAGATGTGGGAAATCTATAAATTTATTTTAAATCTCGCACCAGACTCATTCTGGACTTTATTTTTAAGAGCATTGAGGGAAAATATTAAAATTAATTTACCTTTAAACTAATGCTTTAGATAGAGAGAAAAAAATTCAAAAGTATGAAGGCCACAAGAATAGAACATAAATAACTAAATTTATTTACAGCATTAACATCTATTTTCATTTATTTATTTATGTATTTATTCTTTTAAAATCATGTTTATTTTTAATTATAGTTGACATACAATATTCTATTAGTTTCAAGTGTACATTCCAGTGATTAGACATAATATAACTTTCTAAGAGATCATCCCAATAAACATCTATTTTCAAGTCATTATTTGACCATATTGATGTCAAGTAGCTTTTCTAAATGTAACCTCAATTTAAATAGTTATAGAATAATGTATGGTAGTTTAAACATAAAAGACAGGATTCTTCACTAAACCAGTAATATTTAAAATCAAATACTACTATAGATAATAAGAAATGACAAGGATTTTTCTGCTGCTATGGTAGCAACAATGATTGGTCCATGACTATAAAAAAGCAATAAGTGTCTTGTGTAGTCTATAGAAAAATCAAAAGATTAGAAGCCATGTAAATCTGGGGACAAAACCCACCTCTACCATATTGGCTGTGGTATTATAAACATCTTTTTGTCTCACCTTTCTCTGGCTGAGCTAATAAATGAACAGGAAACAGGCTGACAGAAAAAGTATGCAAATTCAATATGTATGTACATATGTGGATGCCTTAAGAATATGAAACCCAAGGACATATTGGAAAGTTGAGGTTTGTATGTCATTCTGGAGCTAAGGAAAAAGACATTAGGTTTTTGGACTTCAAAGGGCAGGAAGGCAATTCACATGGAAATAGAAAAGCATATTTGTAGAAAATAAATGTTTGCTGCGTCACCTTTGGCAACGGGACTTTGAACAAATGGGCTTTACTAGGTTTCTCCTTGTCTATCACACTGAGTTATGTAAGATAATATCCCTCTTCTAGGATCAAGAGCTCTATCTAAATTACTTTAGGCAAATAAAGAGGGAGGGTCAAGTGTTCCTTCTGAATCTTTTGTTTTTTAATAACCAGCTTAAAATCAATATCCTGAAAAACTTATTTTTGGGTGCCAAAATGTTGGTCTCACTTTAAGGCTAAACTTTTAAAACTTAAATTTTCTTATACACATAGTTTATTTATATTAACATGAGGTTAAGGTGATTAATAGAAATTATCTAACACGGTGCCTGGAATACAGTAAGTTCTAAATAAATTTTAATGACTATTACATTGCTTGTTTTTACTGTTATCATTTTTATTTTTACTTTGAAATAATTTTAGAATATTTACAAAAATGTTCATATATTCTTCACTTAGATTCACAGTTGTTAACATTATTATCTATTGATAAGATGTGCTGAGAGAGCACAGCATCACTTCTATGGTATTCTTGCCATAAATGGCCCAGTGCACAAAAATTTGTGCCCTCGGCGGGGGGGCGGGGGAGGGCTCAGTTATTAAACATTTATCGGATCTATTTAAACAGATTTGATATAGATATTTTCAAAGATGAAAGAATTGTCCCTGTCAACTATTTTAGTTGATTCATATCTTCACTAATTGTCATCATGGCAAAGTTTTCGGTCTCCATATGGATTGCTGGATATAATAGGTCATGCGCTGTCCCTGTCTTTTGTAGCCTTTGTTACCTTAAGAACTCTAGTTTTCCATTTATATGTTTAAGTACCAACCTTACCGGCTTAAAATGTAAGCTTTTAACACTGCTCTCTCTTTTCCGTATCCTTCTGATGAAAAGTGAAAGTTGGGTTGCTGCACAGGAGAGAAATACAGAAGGGGAATATTGAAGTAATGACTGAAGTAGGAGAAGAGGGAACCTATTTCCCTGGCCACGGGCCCTGGCACCCTGGACCACGGGGCTGGCAGCTTCTCCAGGTGGCTGCAGCCTGGGACCTCAGGCAGGTGGCTTGTCCATCTCCTGGGCTGCAGCCAGCTGCAGGCGCTGGCACCTGGACCAAAGGTGGGTGGCTTCTTCTTCTGGCGGCTTCTTCTTCTTCTGTGCTTCCAGGGAGGGCAGTCAGTTATGTGTATATGTGTGTGCATGCAAACATAGGCTTGTACACGTGTGTATGTGGAAATCTGCTAGGCAAGTCAAACCCATAGAAGAGTTTCCCCCTATCTCTTGAATCTTCCAGAGATATCCCCCACTTTTTTATTCTATCACTACTGGAGAGTCAGTATTTGCAGCCAGCCAGCCAGTGACTCTCTCAGTGTCTATTTATGACTTCTTCTTTCCCTGTCTCTCTTCCAACCCCTAATCATATTTCCACCTGGATGCATCAATTTTACTCCCAATATGCTGTATAGAGAAGGAGTCAGGATGCTGTCTTCCCATGAATAGTACTCAGAAACAAACCAATTGCATTTTAGTTGGGCAATGCCCCTACCCACACTTCAAATCCCTTCAACCATTCATTTCTGTTTCCCTTTATGTTTGTTGGTGTTTTGCTGGCAATGCCCCTACCCACACTTCAAATCCCTTCAACCATTCATTTCTGTTTCCCTTTATGTTTGTTGGATTGTTTTGCTGCTCCTTCTCCTCACCCCACCATCCTTGGATCATAATGTAAAATTCTTTTAACATGTCAAGAAATTATTGAAAATACAGGTACTTTGAAAAAAAAAATACAGGTACTTCTTTGAACACCGGCCGGCGGGGGCAGGGAAGAGGTGGCCACGGGAGGCTGTGGGCAGCTGCCTCTTCCCTGCCCCACCCAGATTCTCCGATCACCAGCCGGGAGGTGGGCAAAGGCAGCCCTGGTTTTCTGATCACAGGCCGGGGGGCAGGGCAAAGGAGGCCCCGAGGGCTACCTTTGCCCTGCCACCTGACTCTTGCCTGCTGCCTGGGTTTCTGATCATCATCAGCGGCAGGCAGCTTCTTCCATCCTTCCCCTTTCCCCTCCCAGCATTGTGCCTACATATGCAAATTAACTGCCATCTTTGTTGGCAGTTAATTTGCATATCACCATGATTAGCCAATGGAAAGCGTAGCGAAGGTATGGTCTATTACCATGTTTGTCTATTATTAGATAGGATATATATATCCATATATACATATGTATACATATACACATTGTATATATACTAGAGGCCCAGTGCACAAATTCATACATGGATTGGGTCTGTCTAGCCCAGCCCCAATTGTGGTGGATTGGGGCCAGGCCTGTTGGGAGGAGGAGATGGTGGGAGGTTGGCCGGCCAGCCCACCCCAATTGGGGCCCTATCAGGGCTGGGCCTGCTTGGCAAAGGGCCCATGGGTGATTGGCCAGCAGTCCCAGCCCCAAATTGGGGCGGGGGGCAATTTGGAAGCAGAGGCAGCTGTGGGGAGGGGCTGTAGGTGGTGGGCCAGCTGGCCCCACCCCTGAATGGAGTGAGGAGGCAGGTCAAGGGCTGGCTGCCAGAAAGAGGGGCCATGGGTGGTTGGCTGGCCAGCCCTGCCCCCAATTGGTGTAGCGGGGTGATCAGAGGTGGGGCCAGCCATGGGGGTGGGGCGCAGGCAGATGGCCACCAGCCTTGCCCCTGATAGGAGTGAGGGATCTGATCAAGGAAGAGCTGCATTGATGGAGGGACTATGGGTAGATCAGGGTGGTAGGGGCCCATCAGGGGTGGGGCTTCCCAGGCGGAAGGGCTGCAGGAGATTGAATGACCAACCTTGCCCTTGGTTGGGGTGA
>NW_006289565.1:33531-41156 GCF_000327345.1 Myotis davidii | reverse complement strand
TCTCCTTGCGGGATGTCCACCTGCTAGCTTAGGCCTACTCCCTGGGGGATTGGGCCTACACTGGCAGTCAGACATCCCTCTGGCAGCCCAGGAGCCCTCAAGGGATGTACAACTGTGGAGGAGGTAGGAGAGGCTCCCACCATTGCCGCTGCACTTGCAGCCATCAGCCCAGCTTGTGGTTGAGTAGAGCTCCCCCTGTGGGAGTGCACTGACCACCAGGGGGCAGCTCCTGCATTGAGCGTCTGCCCCTGGTGGTCAGGGCATGTTATAGTAACTGGTCATTCCGCATCGTGCCACTGTTAGGGTCAATTTGCATATTACATATGATATAATATATATCACCAATCAGAGGCGGTGCAGCCACTCACCTCCATCAGAGGGAGGTCAGAGTGGACTGGAACTGTGTAAGCATAACCAGGGTTGGGAGCTCTGGGGATAGAGCTCAGAAGGCAAACACCCTGGTTTCCTGTGCTGAGTTATGCTCTTACTCTGCAGAGGTCATCATTCTAAGGCAGACATTTGCTATCCAGTAGTTTTATTTGGGGGAGAGATGGTTGCCACAACCTATTGGATATTCCCTTGCCCCATGGTGTGGAGTTTCTGAAGCCCATTAAGAGAATGAGAATAAAAATTAGCCTCTAAGCCAGTGGTTCTCAACCTTGGCTGCACATTAGATCACCTGGAAATCTTTTTAAAATCCTGATTTCTCGGCCTCATCCTCCAGAAATTCTGTTTCTTTGTTACTAATGTTGTGGCCTCACCCCATAACAAAGAAACAGATTTCCAGTGGATGAGGCCCAGAAATCAGAATTTTAAAAAGATTCACAGGTTATTCTAATGTGCAAGGTTGAGAACCACTGATCTAATTAGTCAGAAATAGCCTTTGGGTCCCTGCCACAGACACCTCCTAGACAGCGCAGGCAGACTAACTCCAGCCAGATCCCAAGTGCCTGCAGCTGAATCTGTGGGACCAACTCCATGGAAGAAGGGAGTACAGCTCAGAACAGGAACAATCAAGGTGTGAAACTCAAGGAATACACAGCCTCTTGTCTAAGGAGTCCCCTATCATTGGACTGTGAGGGGCTTCAACCTCTAAGACCATGATCAGGTTGCCAAGGGCCATAAAGGGAAGTGACCCACATTCACCTGCACTAGAGAAGCTCCCAGGAGGCCCAGGATACATACACCAGGGGACCAGACTCAACAACATCAGAGAAAAATCCAGCAAGCCCCACAAATAGCAGACTCAAAGTACCCGTATAACAGCTGGCACAACAACATTGTGTTTGAACCTCACTGGCAACAAATTGGAGGGGAGATGTCTTCCACAAATGGAACATCAACAATCAAGTCCCAAATACAGCAGGCGGGCCAAAAGAATGCACACAAGGGGCATTCCTAGAGAATCCAGCTCAGGTGAAGAAAGAGACTGCATCACTGGACCACTCAATACACTTTCTTCATTAGGCTAGCCCACAAAGACAGTTCTATTGAATACAAAGAAGCAAATACAAAATGACAGCTAAAATTGGGAGACAAATAAGCAACCCCCAAATGAGAGAACAGAAGGAATCTCCAGAAAAATTACTAAATAAAATAGAGGCAAGCAAACTATCAGATATATCATTCAAAGGAATGGTTTAAAGAAGCTTAAGGAATTTAGGGAAAATTACAACAGGATGAAAAAGGAAATAGAGGCCATGAACAAGAGCCAGACAGAAATGAAGAATAATATATCTGACATCAAGAACACACTAGAAGGTATTAAAAGTAGATTGGATGAAGAAGAGGATCAAATCAGTGATTTGTAATACAAGGTAGAAATAAATATCCCATTAGAGCAGCAAATAGACAAAAAGATTTTTAAAAGTAGGATGATATCTTAAGAGAGCTTAGGGACAACATGAAATGTAGCAACATATTCATTATGGGAATACCAGAAGGGGAGGAGGGTGAGCAAGGAAAAGAGAACCTATTTAAAAAAATAATGACAGAAAATGTCCCTAACCTGGTGAAGGAAAATGTCACACAAATTCAAGAGGCACAGAGAGTCCCAATGAAGATGAACCTAAAGTGACCCACACCTAGACACATCATAATTAAAATGTCAAATGTTAAAGACAAAGAAGAATCTTAAGGGCAGTGAAAGAGAGGCAGACAATTACCTAAAAAGGATCTTCCATTAAAATGTCAGATGAATTCTCAACAGAAATATTTCAAGCCAGAAGGGAGTGGGATGAAGTACTCAAAGTAATGAAAAGCAAGGGCCTTAATCTAAGACTACTGTATCCAGTAAATCTATCATTTAAAATTGAAGGAGAAATAAAAAAGTTTTCTAGATTTAAAAAAAGGTTAAATGAATACATTACCACCAAACTAGCAATGCAAGAAATCATAATGGGATGGCTTTAAGTAGAAGAAGAAAAGGAGACAGAGAGGATCATAGGCATAAAGAAAATAAAAATGGCAATAAATAAATACTTATGAATAATTACATTAAATTTAAATGGACTAAATGTTCCAGTCAAAAGACATAGGCTAACTTAATGGATAAGAAAACATGACCCATATATATGTAGTGTAGGAGGGGAAGATGGCTGCTGACGGGAAGGTAGACTGCAAGATAGTGTGTGAGTGAGCGAACGAAAGGAGAGGTTGTGGACATACGGGAGAGTGTAAATTTGTGGATGAGCAATAGTTATACTCCAGGGGACTGGTGGAGATTGCCGGATTGGGCCCCCTAACTGAGCAGCCTCCACTGCTGCTGAAAGCTCTCCCATAGCAGCCGGTTCTGCCATGGATACCATGCCATCTTGAAGGGGAGAGTTACTGTTATTGGAAGCATATACATCCAGGAACCCTATAACCACAGCACCCAGGGACCAGCTATAAAACCAGGAACACCAGATCTCAAGCAGTGCAAATACGTGGACTCAGACAAGCCCTGCTCCTCCTCAAGGAAAAGTGAGATTTCGCCTAGATAAAGGCATGGTTTGTAATCCAGGTTGGAGAAAGGAAGACATGTGGGAGAAGTCTGTGCCCCACAAAGTCAGTGGCCCTTGGGGACAGCGTGATCAGTGAGTGTGGAAGGGGATCCGCAAGGCTGCTGGCAGAAGGGAACTCTAAAAATCAGCCCTAAGCTGGACTGGGCACAAAAAGACAGCCTCGGAATTTGCCAGTGTGTCAGCTGCTTGGTGCCAGGGGAGAGAGGATGTGCGTGCAGAAGAGATGTTTGGAGAATTGTGTGCAGAACTGGATGGTGGAGGTTGCAAGCTCATGCACTTACTCTGGCTTTTTTTTTCTCTTTAAATCCTTGCTTTTGATTACTAAACCCAATACATAGGATCGTCCAATTGGGAGAACTCACAGAGACTGCAGGGGAAAGTTGTTTTTGTGGAACCTGGGAATCAGAGTGGGAAGTAACAACCAAGGAACCAGATCTGGGTCAGTTGATTCTCCCAAACTAGTATTAAGTGCAATATGGAAAACAAAACCTAAATACTGACTAGAGAGGACTTATAGCCTTGGAGGTCAATCCAGAAACACTGCCACCCAGGGGCTGAATCACAAATTGACTCTTCTGTAAATACAAATAAATGCAGTCTGGGAAACAAAGAAATACTGCCAGCTTTAAAATCCGGACTGTGGTTTACAATACTGAGGAGTATTGTATCACAGGGAACTTCAATGCTCTCCTGGACACCTGACAGGAAAAAGGCGTGCCAAACAGAAGAGCAGAGGAAGTGAATGACCTTCAATTCTGCACATTTTTATTTCTTTTCACCTTTTACTTAAGAAAATCATTTTTTCTTTTTTTCTTCACTTGATTTTACCTTTTTAATTATTATATTTTTATTTTTATTAGTATTTATTTTGGGATTAATGTTCTGCATTCTATTTTCCTTTTTTCTTTAACATCTTTTTACTCTATCTCAATTTTACCTTTATGCCAACACTCCATCCCTCACTTTTCCCCTTTTATTGTCCTGTTCTCTTACTCTATTCCTGCGTTAGATTTTCCCTATTCTTTCTTTTTACCATCTGCTAAAAATTCATACTACTTATAAATCTAATTTCCAATCCCCTGCTCCAAGTCCATACACACATCTCTCTTCGCCTTCTTCACTATCAATTTTTTTCCTCTTTCTTTTTTGTTTTGTTTTATTTTTTCTGTTATTTTGGGGGTTTTTTTGTACTATTTTTTTTATTTTGTTTTGTTTTGCCTTGCTTTCTCTCTGTCCTATTGTTCTTGTTTGCTTGATTATTGATCAGATTGTTTTTGTTTTTTGTTGCTTGTTTGTGAGATTCTTTCCCTTTTTGTTTTGTTTTGTTTTGTTTTGCTTTTAATTTCTTGCTTCTGTTTTTCCTCTCCTCGCTTGGTATTAGTTGTTCTTTGTAGTTTGCTTTCATCTCTGGGCATTTGTTGTTTGCATTTTTTTGGGATTAGTTGCTGTTCAACTGGAGTTTTCTCCCCATATAAATAGTTCACCTCTTTCCTTTTTATTCTATTTCTTCTCTCACTTTTTTTTCCTTTTCTCAATATCATTTTTGCACTTTTTTTTTCTTTTCTTATCCCCTAACTCTCTTTTCTCAGGTAGTCATCTTTATTTGTGGTTATAAGTATCGTGAATACATTTGTGCTCAGTGCCTTGTGCATTGTGCCATTTGTGTTGTATTTTATGCATTTAAATCAATGCAGGGGAGAGACAGAGCTACATAATACAGACACCGGGAGAAGAGAGATCATGGGGAGACAAAGAAACAACCCGTAAATGAAAGAAAAGGAGGCATCACCAGAAAAGAAAGTAAACAAAAAGGAGGCAAGCAATATGACAGAGAAATAATTCAGAGAAATTGTCATAAGATGGCTGAAAAGAAAAGAAGACAAACTCAACAATATGTGTAAGAACCAAGAGGAAATGAAGAAGAACCAAGAAGAAACGAAAAATGACATTGCTGCTATACAGAACTCAATGGAAATCATCAATATTAGACTAGAAGAAGTAGAGGACTGCATCAGTGATCTAGAAGAAAAGGTAGGAAAAAATACACTAGCAAAGCAGCATCTAGAAAAAAAAACTTAAAAGACAGGAGGAGAAACTAAAGGAACTTTGGGACAACACAAAATGAAACAACATTTGCATAAAAGCGATGCAAGAAGGAGAGAAAACTGAGCAAGGAATAGAAAATCTGTTTGAAGAAATAATGACCAAAAATTTCCCTGATATAGGGAAGAAAAAACTCACACAAATCCAAGAAGCTCACAAAGTCCCAAACAAAATGAACCCCAAAAGACCAACACCAAGGCACATTATAATTAAATTAGCAACAATCAATGACAAAGCAAGAATCTTAAAAGCGGCCAGAGAGAGACAGAAAGGTAACTACAAAGGATCTCCCATCAGGCAAGAAGGGAATGAAAAGAAATATACAAAGTCATGCAAAGGAAGGGTCTGAATCCAAGAATACTGTACCTAGCAAAGGTATCAATCAAAATTGAGGGTGAAATCAGAAGCTTCACAGACAAAAAAAGACTAAGGGATTTTATTACAACCAAACCAGCAATGCAAGAAACGCTAAAGGGTCTGTTGTAAAAAGAAGAAATAGGAAACAAAGAAGGAAAACAGGTGTAAAGAATAAAAATGGTGACAAACACGTACCTCTCAATAATAACTTTAAATGTTAATGGATTAAATGCCCCAATTAAAAGACCTAGGGTAGCTGAGTGGATAAGAAAACATGACCCATATATCTTCTGTCTACAGGAAACCCACATTAGAAAAAAGGACTCACACAGTCTGATAGTGAAGGGAAGGAAAAGATTTTATTTCAGGCTAATGAAAATGAAAAAAAAAAAAGCTGAGGTAGCAATACTTATATCACACAAATTAGATCTCATAGGGAAGGACATAACAAGAGATAAGAAATGCCACTTCATAATACTAAAGTGAGCAATCCAACAAGAAAATATAACTCTGGTAAACATATACACACACAATAGAGGAGAGCCCAAATTCATAAAAAACAAACAAACAACTTTTGGAGGATATCAAGGGAGAGATTGATAGCAATAAAGTCATAGTACGGGACTTTAATACCCCACTATCACCAATAGACAAATCCTCCAAACAAAAAAATCAGCAAAGAAACATCAATCCTAAATGATGCACTAGATCAGAAGGAATTAATTGACGTCTTCAAAACATTTCACCTCAAAGCTACAGAATATAAATTCTTCTCAAGAGAAAATGGGTGATTTTCAAAGATAGACCATATATTGGGTCACAGGCAAAGTCTCTTCAAATTCAAAAAGATAGAAATCGTATCAAGCACCACCTCAGACCACAATGGCATAAAACAATAATAAAAAAACACACGATATAAACAACAACAAAAAATCAAACACCTGGAGGCTAAATAGCATGCTATTAAACAATAACTGGGTTACCAGAGAGATCAAGGAAGAAATAAAAAGCATAATGGCAACAATAACTTGAGCAACTATATGTCAACAAAATAGGCAACCTGGGCAAAAAGGATAAATTCCTAGAAACATACAATCTTCCAACACTAAATCAAGAACAGAATAAATGATTAGACCAATAACAACTAATGATATAGAAACAGTAATCAAAAACCTTCCAACAAACAAAAGTCCTGGACCACATGGGTTCACAGGCTAATTTTACCAAACATTCAAACTACCACCTATCCTTCTTAAACTATTCCAAAAAATCCAAGAGGAGGAAAGACTTCCAAGCTCTTTCTATGAAGCCAACATTATCCTAATACCAAAACCAGATGAGGTCACCACAAAAAAAGGAAACTACAGGCCAATATCCTTGATGAACAAAGATGCTAAAATCCTCAACAAAATTCTAGCAAATCAGATTCAGCAATACATTAGAAAGATCATAGACCATGACCAAATGGGATTCATTCCAGGGAGGCAAGGATGATTCAATATCCCCAAATCAATAAATGTGAACATCACATAAACTAAGAGACAAAATTCACATAACCATATCAATTGATGCAGAAAAAGCATTTGACAAAATCTAACACCCTTTCTTGATAAAAACTCTCAGCAAAGTGGGAATAGAGAGATCATACTTCAACATAATAAAAGACCTATATAACAAACCTACAGCCAACATCATTATCAATGAGCAAAAACTAAATGCATTTCACCTAAGAACAGGAACAAGACAGGATGCTCTCTCTCACCACTCCTGTTCGTCATAGTACTGGAAGTATTAGCCATTGTGATTAGACAAGAAGAAATAAAAGGCATCCAAATTGGAAAAGAAGACATAAAACTCTCCTTATTGGCAGACGACATATTATACATAGAAGACCCCAAAGACTCCATCAAAAAACTATTAGACCTAATAAATGAATTTGGCAATGTAGCAGGATACAAAATTAACATCCACAAATCTATGGCTTTTTTTTTACACCAATAATGAACGCACAGAAAAAAAATGAAAAAAAAATCCCATTTACCTTTGCACCAAAAAAAAAAAAAAATAAGAGAATAAACTTAACTAAGGAGGTAAAAGACTTATATGCCAAAAACTACAGGACACTGAAAAAAGAGATAGAGGAAGACATAAACAGATGGC
>NW_006289565.1:31617-33047 GCF_000327345.1 Myotis davidii | reverse complement strand
TGACACAGGAACAGACATATAGACCAGTGGAACAGAACAGAGAATCCAGAAATTGACACAAGCCATTATGCTCAGTTAATATTTGACAAAGCAGGCAAGAGCATACAATAGAGTCAAAACAGCCACTTTAATAAATGGTTCTGAGAAATTTGGTCAGACACATGCAAAAAAAAAAAAAAATGAAACTAGACCACAAACTTACACCATACACAAAAACAAACTCAAAATGGCTAAAGGACTTGAATGTAAGACAGGAAACCATAAAAATCCTATAAGACTCCATAGGCAGAAAATTACAGACATATGTCATAGCAATATCTTTTCAGACACAGATTCTTGGGCAAGAGAGATTAAGGAGAAAATAAACAGATGGGATTACATCAAAATAAAAAGCTTCTGCACAGCAAAAGAAACCATCAACAAAATAAGAAAGCCTGCTGCATGACAGAACATATTTGCCAATGTTATCTCCAATAAGGTTTAATCTCCAGCATTTACAGGGAACTCATACAACTCAACAAAAGGAAAATAAACACCCTAATCAAAAAATGAGCAAAGGAACTAAATAGAATCTTTTTGAAAGAGTACACTTAGAAAACCAAGAGACACATGAAAACATGCCCAGAATCACTAATCATCTGAGATATGCAAATCAAAACTATAATGAGGTATCATCTCACACCTGTCAGAATGGCTATCATCAACAAATCAACAAATGACAAGTGCTGGAGACGATGTGGAGAAAAAGGAACCCTCCTTCACTGCTGGTGGGAATGCAGACTGGTGCAGCCTCTGTGGAAAACAGTATGGCATTTCCTCAAAAATGTAAAAGTGGAACTTTACTTTAAACAATAAAATTAAATTTAAAAAAAGAAAACATGACCTACATATATGTTGTGTACAAAAGATCCACCTCAGAACAACAGATACACACAGACTGAGAGTGATGAAAAATATATTTCATGCAATAGAAAGGAATAAAAAGCTGTGGTAGCAATACTCATATCAGACATAATAGACTTTAAAACAGAGGCCATAACAAGAGACAAAGAAGGCCATTTCATAATACTAAGGGGAATGATTCAACAAGAAAATATGCCCCTTATAAACATATATGCACTGAATATAGGAGCACCCAAGTACATAAAACAGCCTAAGTGCCCATCAGCAGATGAGTGGATTAGAAAACTGTAGTACATCTACACAATGGAATACTACGCTGCTATAAAAAAGAAAGGAATTCTTACCATTTACAGTAGCATGGATGGAACTGGAGTGAAATAAGCCAGGAAGTGAAAGAAAAACACTACATGATCTCGCTAATGTATGGGTAATAAAGAACATTATAACCTGATAAATAAAATAATAGATACAGAGGCATAGAAGCATGGAACAGACTGTCAAATTAAAGTCGGAAGGCGGGAATGTTG
>NW_006289565.1:23284-31441 GCF_000327345.1 Myotis davidii | reverse complement strand
AAATGAATGGCTAAAAAAACATGACCCAACTATATGTTGTCTACAAGAGCCCCGCCTCAAAACAAAAGACACACACAGGATGAGAGTGAAGGGATGAGAAAAAATTTTCCATGCAAATGAAAAAGAAAAAAAGCTGAAGTAGTAATACTCATATCAGACAAAATAGACTTTAAAACAGAGGCCATAACAAGAGACAAAGAAGGCCATTTCATAATACTAAGGGGAATGATTCAACAAGAAAATATGCCCCTTATAAACATATATGCACTGAATATAGGAGCACCCAAGTACATAAAAACAAACAAACAAACAAACAAAAACCCACAAAAAAAACAACCAAACAAACAAAAACCTCTTGATGGACTTTGAGGGAGAGATTGACAACAATACTGTAATAGTGAAGGACATCACTGGATAGAACTTCTAGACAAAAATTAAAAAGAAAACAGAGGCCTTAATAGACACATTAGATCATATGAATCTAACCAATATTTACAGAACATTTCACCCCAAAGCAATAGAATATACATTCTTCTCAAGTGCAAATGAAACATTCTCAAAGATAGACCACAGGTTAGGGCACAAAAGAAGTCTATAAAAATTCAAGGAGATTGATACAATACCAAGCTTCTTCTTGGATCATAATGGCATGAAGTTAGAAATAAACTACAATAAAAAAACTAAAACACATTCAAATACATGGAGGGTAAATAGCATTTTATTAAACAATGAATGGGTTACCAATGAGATCAGGCAGAAAATTAAAAAATTCCTGGAAACAAATTAAAATGAACACACAACTACCCCAAACCTATGGGATACTGTAAAGCAGTCCTGAGAGGGAAATTCATAGCACTACAGGCCTCCCTTGAGAAACAAAAAAAGGACTAATAAACTATCTATCCCTACAACAAAATGAATTAGAAAGAGAATAGCAAGAAAAGTCCAAAGGAAGTAGAAGGAAATAAATAATTAAGATTAGAGTGCAAATAAATGACATAGAGACTAAAAACAAACAGACAAAAAACAAAAAAGTAGAAAAGATAAAAAAAATTCAAGAGCTAGTACATAGAAAGGATAAAAAAGATTAATGAATCCCTAGCCAGACTCATTAAGAAACAAAGAGAGAGGACCAAAATAATTAAAAACAGAAATGAAAGAGGCACTATAATAACAGACACCACAGAAATACAAAGAATTGTAAGCAAATACTATCAACAAATACATGACAACAAACTGGACAACCTGGGTGAAATGTACCAATCCCTAGAAATATACAAACTTCCAAAACTCAATCAGGAAGAATCAGAAAATCTTAGTAGTCCAATAAGAACTGAGAAAAGTAAAGCAGTAATTTAAAAACTTACAGAAAACAAAAGTCAAGACCAGGTGTATTTACAGGTGAATTTTACCAAACTTTCAAAGAAAAACTAACACTGACCCTCCTCAAACTATTTCAAAAATTTCAAGAGGAAGGGTCACTTCCAAACTTGTTATGAATCTAGCATTATCCTTATTCCAAAACCAGATAAAGAAACTACAGAGAAAGAAAATTACAGGTCAACATGCCTAATGAACACAGATGCTAAAATCCTCAACTAAATATTAACAAATAGAATCCAGCAGTATATTAAAAAGATCATACACCATGATCAAGTGGGATTTATTCCAGGGATGCAATATTTGCAAATCAATAAATGTGATACGTCACATAAATTAACTAAATTATAAGAACCCCATGAGAGTCTATCAATAGATGCAGAAAAAGCATTTGACAAAACTCAGTATCTTTTTTTCTTTTTTTTATTGCTTAAAGTATTACAAAGGGTATTACATATGTGTCCATTTTTTCCCCCTGCCCTTGACAGTCCCCTAGCCTCCCCTATTCCCCAGTGTCTTATGTCCATTGGTTATGCGTATATGTATGCATACAAGTCCTTTGGTTGATCTCTTACCCCCCTCCCTCCTGCCCCCCAACCCTCCCCGGCCTTCCCGCTGCAGTTTGACAATCTGTTTGAGGCAGCTCTGCCTCTGTATCTATTATTGTTCAAAAAAAACCTCAGTAAAGTGGGAATAGAGGAGTCATACCTCAACATAATAAAGGCCATATATGACAAATCTAGACCCAACATATGACTCAATCAGCAAAAACTAAAAGTGTTTCCTTTAAGAACAGAAAGAAGACAAGGATGTCTGCTTTCACTCTCTTGTTCAACATAGCACTGGCATTCTTAGGCACAGCTATCAGATAAGAAGAGATAAAAGGCATCCAATTAGGAAATGAAGAAGTAAAACTATAATTATTTGCAGATGACATGATACTGTACATAGAAAACCCTAAAGACTCTACCAGGAAATTACTAGACTTAACAAATTAATTTGGTAATGTAGAGGGTACAAAATCAACATCCAGAAATTGATGACATTTTAATACACCAATAATGAACATTGAGAAGGAGAAAAGAAATCCCATTTACCATTGCAAGAACAACAACAAAAAGATACCTAGGAATAAACTTAACCAAGGAGGTAAAAGACCTGAACTTGGAAAACTATAGGACCTTGAAAAAATAAACATAGGAAGATACAAACAAATAGAAATGTACACCATGTTCATGGATTAGAAGAATTAACATCATTAGAATATCTATACTACCCAAAGAAATCTATAGAATCAATTCAACTCCTATTAAAAAACGAAAGGAATACATTACAGAGATAGAACAAATACTCAAAAAAATTATATGAAACCATTAGAGACCCTGAATAGCTGTAGAAATTGGGTGAAAAAATGAAGTAAAAGAGTGCACAATATTGGATATCAAACTATACTACAAAGCCATTATAACCAAAACATCCTGGTACTGGCACAATAACAGGCATATAGACCAATGGATCAGAACAGAGACCCCAGAAATTGACCCACACACTTATGGTCATTTAATATTTAAAGAGGGATACAAGAACATACAATGGAATAAAGACAGTCTCTTCAACAAATGGTGCTTGGAAAACTGGACAGACACATGCAAAAAGATGAAAGTAGACCACCAGTTTACATCATACACAAGAATAAACTCAAGATGGATAAAAGACTTAAATGTGAGGCATGAAACCATACAAATATTAGAGGAAAAATAGGTAGTAAAATCTCAGACTTCTCATGTGACAATATGTTTATGGATACATCTCCCAAGGCAAAGGGAACTAAGGAGAAAATAAACAAATGGGACTACATCAAAATAAAAAAGCTTTTGCACAGCAAAAGAAACCACCATAAAAATGAAAAGAGAACCCACTGTATGGGAGAACATATTTGTCAATGATACATCTGATAAGGGGTTAATGTCCAAAATATATAAAGTACTCATACAACTAAACAAAAGGAATACAAAAAAAATCAATATAAAAATGGGCAGAAGACCTGAATAGACATTTCTCCAAAGAGGACATACAAATGGCCAAGAGACACATGAAAAAATGGTCAGTCACTAATCATCACAGAAATTCAAATTCAAACCACAATGAGATATCACCTCACACCTGTCAGAATGGCTATTATCAAAAAATCAACAAATAACAAGTGCTGGCAAGGATGTGGAGAGAAGGGAACACTAGTTCTCTGCTGGTGGGAATGCAGATTGGTGCAGCCACTATGGAAAAAATTAAAATTGGAACTTCCATTTTTTCTAGTGATCCCACTTCTGGGAATATATCTTAAAAACCTCAAAACACCATTCAGAAAAAAATATAGGTACCCCTATGTCCATAGCAGCATTATTTAAAATAAATAAGATCTGGAAATAGCCCAAGTGCCTATCAGTAGATGAATGTATAGAAAAGCTGTGGGACATTTACACTACGGAATACTATGCGCTAAAAAAGAAGGATCTCTTACCCTTTGGGACAGCATGGATGGACCTGGAAAATATTATACTAAGTGAAATAAGCCAATCTGAGAAAGACAAGTATCATATGATCTCACTTATTTGTGGAATCTAATGAACAAAATGAACTGACCAACAAAATAAGACCCGGATCATGGAGACATGAAACAGACTAATATACATCAATGTGGGACTGGGAGGACAAGAAGAGATAAAACATAGAACTTATATACTTACTAGCGGCCCAGTGCATGAAATTTGTGCAATGGTGGAGGGGAGTCCCTCAGCCCGGATTGCAAGAGGGTGCAGGCCAGGCCAAGGGACCCCACCAGTGCATGATCAGGGCCAGGGAGGGATGCAGGAGGTTGACAGGCAGGGGAGAAACCATGGGAGGGCTCCAGGGTGTGTCCGGCACATCTCATTCAGTCCCAATTCACCTAACCCCAGCAGCAAGCTAACCTACAGGTCGGGAGCATCTGCCCCCAGGTGGTCAGTGCATGTCACAGTGACTGGTTGACTGGTCAACTGCCCCTTGGTGGTCAGTGCATGGTATAGTGAGTGGCTGAGCGGCCTTAGCATATCATTAGCATATTACACTTTGGTTGAATGGCCGACCGGACAACTGGACACTTAGCATATTAGGCTTTTATTATATAGGATAGGCATAACCCATGGACACAGGAAATACAGTAATGAAGGCATTGGTGAGTGGTGAGGGGTTGGAAGGAGGAGGGTAAAAGTGGAAAAAATGGACTATATCTGTAATACTCTCAACAATTAAAATATATTTAAAAAATAAGTATATAGTTTCATGAAGATTATAAAAGTGACTTTGTGGTACCGTTCTAATTATAAAGAAGATATGAAGCCTTAGACACTTTGCTCAGTGGACAGAGCATTGCCTGGGAACTGAAGGGTCCTGGGTTCAATTCCCACCAAGGACATATGCCTGGATTGTGGCTCAATCCCCAGTAGGGGGTGTGCAGGAGATAGCTGATCAATGATTCTCTCTCATCATTGATGTTTCTATCTCTCTCTCCTCCCTTCCCCTCTGAAATCAATAAAAATTTAAAATATATATGAAAATATTAAAATCCAAGTTATACTACTTAGCAATTAAAATAGCAATTTACTAGGATTATAATAAAAATTAGGCTTTTTTAAGAAAAAAGTGATTTGAATACTAAAGGATTAAGGAAGGTAGTTGGCAAGACCTCAGAAATATTTTTGTATAAAAAGGCCTTACTTAGGCTATTATTTTTATTGCTTAAAGTATTCAATATGTCTCTATTTTCCCCAATTTACCCCCATGGCCACTCACACCCCCGAGGGCAAGACCCTCCACCCACAGTGTCTGTGTTCATTGGTGATGCTAATATTCATGCATAAAAGAACTTTGGTTGATCTCTAAACCCTCCTTCACTGAATTCTTTCCGAGGTTGGATGGTCTCAGTGCTACCTTTTCCCTGGATCTATTTTTGTCCATCAGTTTATGTTTATCATTATATCCCACATATGAGTGAGATCATGTGATATTTACCTTTCTCTGACTGGATTATTTTGCTTAGCATAATACTCTCCAGTTCCAAACGTGCCGCTGCAAATGGTAAAAGTTCCTTCTTTTTTATAGGAACATAGTATTCCATTGTGTAGATGTACCACTGTCTTTTAATCCACGCATCTGCTGATGGGCATTTAGGCTGTTTCCAAATATTAGCTATTGTAAATTGTGCTGCTATGAACATAGGGGTGCATATATCCTTTCTGTTAGGTGTTTCTGGTTTCTTGAGATATATCCTAGAAGTTGGATTACTGGGTCAAATGGGAGTCCCATTTTTAACTTTTTGAGGAAACTCCATGCTGTTCTTCACAGTGGCTGCACCAGTCTGCATTCCCACCAGCAGTGCACGAAGGTTCCCTGTCCCTACCTCCTCCCCAGCACTTGTTGTTTGTTGATTTGTTGATGATAGCCATTCTGACAGGTGTGAGATGGTACCTCACTGTAGTTTTATTTGCATCTCTTAGTTGATTAGTGACTTTGAACATGTTTTCATATGTCTCTGGTCCTTCTGTATATCCCCTTTCAGAAAGTGTATATTTAGGTCCTTGTCCCATTTTTTGATTGGATTGTTTATAAAGTTTTGTTAAGTTGTATGAGTTACCTATACATTTTGGACATTAAATCCCTATCTAAAATAACATTGGCTAATATGTTCTCAATACAGCGGGCTTTCTTGTTGTTTTGTTGATGGTTTCTTTTGCTGTGCAGAAGCTTTTTATTTTGATGTACTCCCATTTGTTTATTTTCTCCTTAATTTCCATTGTCCTAGGAGCTGTATCAGTAAAGATATTATGTCTGATATTTTGCTGCCTATGGATTCTTCTAAGATTTTTATGGTTTCCCATCTTACATGTAAGTCCTTTAACTATTTTGAGTTTGTTTTTGTGGGTGGTTTAAGTTGGTGGTCCAGTTTCATTTTTTTTTTACACGTATCTGTCCAATTTTCCCAACACCATTTATTGAAGAGGCCGTCTTGACTCCATTGTATGGTCTTGCCAACTTTTTAAAATATTAATTGAGCATAATGACTTGGGTCAATCTCTGGGTTCTCTGTTGTGTTCCATTGGTCTGTATGTCTGTTCCTGTGCCAATACAGGGCAGTTTTGAGAATAGTGGCTTTGCAATACAGCTTGATATCTGTGATCCCTCCAACTTTGTTCTTCTTTCTCAGGATTCCTATGGCTATTTGGGGTCTTTTTGTTATTTTTATTCCAGATGAATGTTTGGAGAGTTTGTTCTAGGTCTGTGAAATATGCCATTGTTGTTTTAATGGGTATTGCACTGAATGTATAGATTGCTTTGGGTAGTATGGACATTTCAATGATGTTGATTCTACCAATCCATGGTTGCTATGGCTAGCACTTCCAGTACTGCATCAAAAGGTATTGGTAACAGTGAGCATCCCTGTCTTCTTCTTGTTCTTGGGGAAATGGATTTAGTTTTTGCCCATTGAGTATGATATTGGTTGTAGTCTTATCATACATATATAAGGCTTTTATTGTGATATGGTATGATACTTCTATTTCTACTTTGCTGAGAGTTTTTTTTTTTATCAAGAAAGGGTGTTGGACTTTGTCAATTTATATGATTATGTAGTTTTTGGCTCTCAATTTGTTTATGTTAGGTATCACTTTTATTGATTTGCAGATATTGTACCAACCTTGCATCCCCAGGATAAATCCCACTTGGTCATTGTGTATGATCTTTCTAAAGTAATGCTGGATCTCATTTGCTAGAACTTTTTGAGGATTTTAACATCTATGTTCATCAAGTTTATTGACTTGTAGTTCTCTTTTTTGTGGTGTCTTTATCTGGTTTTGGAATTAGGATAATGCTGGCTTCATAGAAAGAAATTGGAAGTGTGCCTATCTCTTGAATTTTTTGGAATAGTCTGAGGAGGATAGGTTTTAGATTTTCTTTGAAAGCTTGGAAAAACTGTTATCTAAAGCTGTCCAGACCAGGGCTTCTGTTTGCTGTAAGATTTTTTATTACAGCTTCAATTTCTTTGGTAGTTATCAGCCTACCCGGGGTTTCTTTTATTTATTCTTTCTGATTGAGATTTGGAAACTTGTATATTTGTAAGAATATGTTCATGTTATCTAGGTATTCCGGTTAGTTGAAATAGAGTTGTTCATAGTACTTTTTCATAACCCTTTGTATTTCTCTGGGGTTTGTTGTCACTTCACTTCTTTCATTTCTGATTTTGTTTATTTGGGTCCTCTCTTTTTGCTTCTTGGTGAACCTGGCTAGAGATTCATCAATTTTTTTCGTCCTTTCAAAGAACCAGCTTTTGGTTTTATTCATCTTTAGTATTTTTTTTGTCTCTATATCATTTATTTATGTTCTTTATTATTTCCTTCCTTTTGCTTCCTGTGGGCTTTTCTTGTTGCTCTTTTTCTAATTTGGTGAGTTGTAGGGATAGATAACTTATTATAATTTTTTCTTATTTATTTATTTATTTATTTATTTTGAAGTAGGCCTGTAGAGCTATGAACTTCCCTCTCAAGACTGCTTTCACTGTGTCCCATAGATTTTGTATTGTTGTGTTTTCATTGTCATTTGTTGCCATGATGCTTTTTTCTTCTTTGATGATCTCTTTGGTAACCCAATCATTATTTAAAAGCATGCTATTTAGCCTCCAGGTGTTTGATTTTTTAATTGTTTTTATTGTAGTTGATTTCTAGTTTTTATCCATTGTGATCTGAGCAG
>NW_006289565.1:20757-22794 GCF_000327345.1 Myotis davidii | reverse complement strand
TTATAATTTTTTCTAATATCTGTGGTGCAAGTTTCCCATTGTGAATATTTAAAAATTGGGTTTTTTTTTTAGCTCTTCTTATGAATTTATTCTTTTTTGACAAAATTATCCAATTAAAACACAAAAAAACTCCCAAAACTTTCCTTGGTTCCTAATTAAAATGGCAATAGTTTTATGTATTAATTTTGGAAGAACTGACTTTTTTTGTGATGGTAAGTCTTCCTATTCAAGGGCATGCTCTTTTGTGTTTTGCAATAACTTTCTATAGTCTGACCTAGGAACTGAGAAGTAAAACCACCAAAACATCACCCTCCACAGTCACATAAAAATGGAGAAGTGGTTACCCATCAATAGGGGAATGGTTAAACACGTAAATTATAGTATACACTACAAAACAGTAGGCAGCCATTAAAAAAAAGTGAGTTAGTGCCCTACCTGGTTTGGCTCAATGGTTAGAGCATTGGTCTGCAGACTGAAAGGTCCCAGGTTAGATTCTGGCCAAGGGCATGTGGCTGGTTGTGGGCACATCCCCAGTGGGAGTTGTGCAGGAGGCAACTGATGGATGTTTCTCTCTTATCAATGTTTCTAACTCTCTATCCCTCTCCCTTCCTCTCTATAAAAAAATCAATAAAATATATTTATAAACAAAACAAAAAACAACAACAACAAACAGGTATTCTCTTCCTTGCTTCACTGCTAGGAAAGGCCTGGTCTTCAGGAGAAAAATGTCTGTTCAGGGTTGGAGGGATCAGACTGTCCCAGATTGGCCTTTTGGCATCCCTATTATGCAGATGTTTTGTTTTGTGTTCTCCCAAAGCTCCCTTAGGCTCTCCTCCTGTTTTTTAAGGTTTTTTTTTTTTTCCATTGCTGCTCTGCTTGGGTGCTTTTTCTACCTTCTCTTTTAGCTCACATATGGGTCTTCAGCTTCTTCTAGTCTACTCTTGATGCATTCTATTGTGTTCTTTATTGCCACTATGCATTCTTCATTTCCTCTTTATTCTTACACATGTTGTTGAATTTGTCTTCCATCCATTTCAGCATCCTTATTACCATTGCTCTGAATTCTTTGATAAATTGCTTGCCTCCAATTTGTTTAATTATTTTTCCATTGATTCTTCTTTTTCTTTCTTATGGGGGCTGTTTCTTGTCTCCTCATTTTCACTTGTCTCAGGGTGTTTAGTTATGTGGCTCACTCTCTACAACGTTGACCAAAGGAACAGAATACTACTTGACAAGAAACAACACTGAGGGAACAAAACAGGAACGTATTCTTGACACCAATAATCGCAAACAAATGTGACCAGTGGAGAAATGTGAATTAGGGGAGAGAAAAGAGTGCAAAATCATAATGAACAAAGGAAAAGAGGTAAGAGATAAAATAAAAAGAAGAGAAAAGAACAGGAGAAAATATACATATATTGGGAGAAAACTCCACAAGTCCAACAAATAATCCCAAAAATGCAAACAATAAACAACCATAAAAAAAAGGAGGGGAGCTGAACCTAAAGAGGCAGAGCTTATTTCCAGAAAGTAAGGTAAAGTAATTGAATGAATAGGGGGATGGCCATGATTCAGTACAGAGGAGGTTGAAAGAAAATGACTGTATAAGAAGAAAAGTAAACAACAAAATACTCAATAAAAATAATAATTAAAAATAACAATTAAAATATATGCATATATATACTTAATATATATGTATAATAAAATTTATATATATATAAAAAATAAGAAATTCCCTTCTCTTTAATCTATCTATATCAGTGGTTCTCAACCTTGGCTGCACATTAGAATCACCAGGGAATCTTTTTAAAATCCTGATTTCTGGGCCTCATCCTCCAGAAATTGTTTCTTTTTTATTTATTTTTTATTTAACACCAGTAACAAAGAAACAGAATTAAAACTTTAATGTGGGGAGCCACTACAGTGTTTTGGACAGGTTAAAGCCTTGGACTGATGAGAGGGCACAGTCCTCTCATTGCCATGTGCAAGTCCCAGCTTGGAGGGCAGGACCCTCCCAGCACAATTATAGCCACCAGC
>NW_006289565.1:19144-20445 GCF_000327345.1 Myotis davidii | reverse complement strand
ATCTCTCTCAGCCTTATGTATGTCCTCTTTCAAAAAGTGTCTATTTAGGTCCATTGCCCATTTTTTGATTGGATTATTTATCTTCCTTTTGTTAAGTTTCATGAGTTCCCTATAAATGCTGAAGATTAAATCCTTATCGGTGATAACATTAGCAAATATGTTCTCCCATGCAGTGGGCTTTCTTATTGTTTTGTTGATAGTTTCTTTTGCTGTGCAGAAGCTGTTTATTTTGACATAGTCCCATTTGTTTATTTTCTCTTTTATTTCCATTGCCCTAGGAGCTGTGTCAGTGAAGAAATTCCTTCAGCATATATCTGAGATTTTGCTACCTGTGGATTCCTCTAATAATCTTATGGTTTCCCGTCTTATGTTTAAGTCCTTTATCCATTCTGAGTTTATTTTTGTGTATGGTGTGAGTTGATGGTCTAGTTTCATTTATTTGCATGTGTCTGACCAAATTTCTTAGCACCACTTATTGAAGAGACTGTCTTGCCTCCATTGCACGTTCTTGCCTCCTCTGTCAAATATTAAATGAGCATAGTGGTTTGGGTCAATTTCTGGGTTCTATATACTATTCCATTTATCTATATGTCTGTTCTGTGCCAGTACCAGGCAGTTTTGACAACAGTGGCATTGCAACACAGGTTGATATCTGCTATTGAGATCCCACCTACTTTGTTCTTCTTTCTCAGGATCACAGCAGCTATTCGGTTTTTATTTAATTTATTTATTTTTTATTCCAGATGAATTTTTAGAGAGTTCTTTCTAGGTCTGTGAAATATGCCATTGGTATTTTAATGGAGATTGCATTGAATCTATAGATTGTTTTGGGTAGTATGGACATTTTGATGATGTTGATTCAATCATGAACACGGTATTTTCTTCCAACTGTTTATGTCTTCCTCTATCTCTTTATCAATATCCTGTAGTTTTCTGGGTAGAGGTCTTTTACCTCCTTAGTTAAGTTTATTCCTAGGTATTTCAATTTTTTTGATGCAATAGTAAGTGGGATTGTTTGTTTTTAATTTCTCTTTCGTTAAGCTCACTATTGGCATGTAAAAATGCCATAGATTTCTTGGCGTTAATTTTGTATCCTGTTACATTGCCAAATTCATTTATTAGGCCTAATGATTTTTTGATGGAGTCTTTAGGGTTTTCTAAGTACAGTGTCATGTCATCTGCGAATAATGACAATTTTACTTCTTCTTTTACAATTTGGATGCCTTTTATTTCTTCTTGTCTGATTGCTGTGGCTAGGACGTCCAGTACAATGTTCAATAAGAGGGGTGAAAGTGGACCTT
>NW_006289565.1:14625-17546 GCF_000327345.1 Myotis davidii | reverse complement strand
GTCTTTTGATGTGAGCATTTAATCCATTTATGTTTAATGTTATTATTGATAAGTACTTGTTTGTCATCATTTTTATTCTTAATGTTTGTGTTTCTTCTTGTCTTTCTGTTTCTTCTTTTTACAGCAGTCCCTTTAGCATTTCTTGCATTGCTGGCTTGGTGGTAATAAACTCTTGTAGCCCTTTTTTGTCTGTGAAGCTCCTGATTCCACCTCCAATTTTGAATGATAGCCTTGCTGGGTATAGTATTCTTGGATTCATTCCCTTGCTTTGCATCACTTTGTATATTTCATTCCAATCCCTTCTTGCCTGGTGTGTTTCTGTGGAGAAGTCAGATGATATTCTAATAGGAGATCTCTTGTAGGTAACTTTGTCTCTCTCTTGCAGCCTCTAAGATTCTTACTTTGTCATTGGTGTTTGCCAGTTTAATTATGATGTGTCTTGGTGTTGGTCTTTTGGGGTACATCTTGTTTGGCACTCTACATCTTTCTTGGACTTGTGTAGTTGTTTTCTTGCCAGTGTCAGGAAAGTTTTCTGTCATTATTTCTTCAAACAGGTTTTTTATTCCTTGCTTTTCCTCTGCTTCTGGTACCCTTATTAAGCGAATGTTGTTCCATTTTGCGTTGTCCCAAGCTCCCTTAGGTTCTTCTCTTGCTTTTTAAGTTTTTTGGTTTTTTTTACTGTTGTTTGTTTGATGCTCTCTTAGTTTGCTTTTTATTTTATTTTATGCTTTTGTTTCTCTTGTGTTTGTGTGTTTTTTCCTACCTTGTCTTCTAATTCACTGATGTGGTCCTCATCCTCTTCTAGTCTGCTCTTTAAGCCTTCCATCATCTTCTTTATTGAAGCTATGTTGTTCTTCATTTCCTCTAGGTTCCTTTTCATGTTGGTGACATTCTCTTTCAGCTCCTATAATTCTCATTGAGTTGTGTGTATTTGTCATCCAGCTGTTTGAGCATCCTTATAACCATTACTCTGAATTCTTTCTCTGATAAGTTAGTAGCCTCAATTTCATTTAACTCCCTTTCTGGTGACTCCTCTTTGTCTTTCCTTTGTGGATTGCTTTTTTGCCTTCCCATGTTTTTCTGTAATGTTTTAATTGTAGCTCCGATTGCTTTGCTACCCAGTTTCTTTTTGGTATGGTTCTACTGGTGGGACCTCTCAGGTCTCCTGGTCTTGGTAGTCTAGTGTAGCTCCCTACTTGAGCTATTTGGGTTCTTTTGATGTAGACCTGTGAGCTGGAAAGGCACAGCTGAGGTGTCTAGACGTCAGTAGCCATAGAGGGGGTGCCCCAATTTTTCTGTCTTGTGCCCTCAGTTGAAATCACTCATGCCCATTGGGGACTCACAGTGGCACCCAGGAACCATCAGTTGGGGTGGTGGGGCTCAGGAGGCCTGAGTTCTAGAAAGGTGTGACTGTGGTTTCCAGAGTTCTGTTGTTGTGGTATGGGCAGACTCAGCTTTTGCTGCTGCCTCTGAGGTTGGATACATGCGATCTCAGTGGCAGTTCACAGGGGCACCTGTGGTGTGTTTGCCAGGAGGGTGTACTGACACACTCTGAAGAGCTCTGGCACTGAAGCCACTGGATTGCAGTGTCTGTGGGCAAGTATCCCAGAAGTGGGAATTCAGAGTTTCTACAGCTCAGCAGTGCATCCTTGTTTGTTTAGGTGTGTGTCCACAGGGGCTCACAGCGGGGCTCCAGGACTGCCTGCTTTTCCTCCTCTGTTTTGGGAGACCTGCACATTGGAAAAACATGCAACTTTAGTGTCCAGAGTTCTGTAGCTGTAGGGTGGGGAAACTCAGTTTTTGCTGATGCACCTGTGGTGGATAGGCACGCGTTCCCAGTGGTGACACACAGGAGGACCCACAGTGAGTTTGCTAGCACAGGCGCACTGAAGCACTCTGAAGGGCCTTGGCAGGCTTAATTGAGGTGTCTTTGGGCAGGTATCCATGGTGAGTGAATTCAGAATTTCTACTTCCCAGGGAAGTGTGTCCCTATTTGTCCAAGATCCGACCCAGCAGAGGCTCACTGCAGCTTCCCAAAGTGCCCTGTGGATAGATGGACTTAGGGGGAATGAGCAACAGTGGCAGTGCCTTTGCAAGCGCTGAGCTCTGATGCACTCTGAGGGACCCTGGTGCTGAAGGGCTCTGGCTCTTAAAATGCGCAACTGATGTCCCTCACTCACTCACACACACACCACACACATCCACACACTCTCTTTTCATCCCCTCACTCACTCATTTCCTATCTCTCACCTCCGTCTTGCCAGCCTCCATATTTTTTTCTTGGAGTCTGGGAAATTGTTTCTTTGTTACTAATGTTGTGGCCCCACCCCATAACAAAGAAACAGAATTTCCGCAGGATGAGGCCCAGAAATCAGGATTTTAAAAAGATTACCAGGTGGTTCTAATGTGCAGCCAAGGTTGAGAACCACTGATCTATCTATTCATCTATTTTTGGAAAAGGAGACTAGAGTAGAGAGAAGATAGGCCTGCTCTGATGCACTCTGAGGGACCCTGGTGCTGAAGGGCTCTGGCTCTTAAAATGCGCAACTGAGTATGTGTGGGCAGTTATTCAGGCAGAGGGAATTCAGAATTTCTACTGGGGGGGGGGCAGTGCGTTTGTGTCTGTACAAAATCACACCCAACTGGTGCTCACAGTGACTCCCAAGAGAAGTCTATGGGGTGGTAAGCCTGGAGACCTGAGGGCTGGAGATGCATGAATGCAATGTTGGAGGTCTACCACTGGGGAGGGGGAGGCTGCACTTATTCCTGCGGGCATGGTGCTCCTTTGGAGGTGGAGATTCCAGGTTCTGCAAGTCTGTGGATAGGGCAGAAGGATTTTGGCTGGAGTGGCTGCTGGGTCGTGGTGCTGATGAGTTCCTAGACAAGGCCACTCTCCCCTTCAAGATGGTGTGGGCTCTGTG
>NW_006289565.1:10966-14318 GCF_000327345.1 Myotis davidii | reverse complement strand
ACTAAAAAAAAAATACTCAATAATAAAAAGAAAGATTTCCTCTTTTTTAAATCTATCTATCTATATATTCATCTATTTTTGGAAAAGGAGACTAGAGTAGAGAGAAGATAGGCCTGAGTTTGGTGAGTGAAACTAATTAAGCTATTAGTAGAATAAGAGAACAAGTGAGGAGAGGAAAAACAAAAGCATAAAATAAAATAAAAAGCAAACTAAGAGAGCATCAAACAAACAACAGCAATAAGAAAAACATTGGCTAAGGAAGAAACAGAAAAGAGAAGGGTGCATGGACTTGGAGCAGGGGAGAGGAAATTAGATATATGAATAAGTCAACAGAGACGACTATAATAGTAATGCATCAATAAAGCAGACAAAGAAGATCAATTTTTAAAAAGGAGTAAAAAGAAAGGAGAGAAAAAAACTAAAGCAGGAACAAGAGAAGATAAACAGGATGAAAAAAGGAGATATGAGGAAGAAAGGAATGACAAAGGAAAAAATGAGAATAAAATAATGATAAAAAGATAAAAATAAAAATAGAATGTAGAACACTAATCCAAAAAAAGGAAGGTTAATAATAATAATAAATAAACAAAATAAAAGAAAGAGAAAAATAGTTTCTTAAGTAAAAGATAAAAAATTTAAAAAGTGAAGTAGTGAAGTTTGTTCATTTCAGCTGAGTTTTAATGTCCCATGAGGGCTCTTTTAAGACCTCTTTCTACTGTGGCAGTGTTTCTGTTTTAGTTTCTGGGATCAAATGGCCCCTGAACCCAGTCCCTGAGTGTTCCCTGGGGGTATTTAGAATCTTTGTTTCCCTGCCAAGCTCAAGGCTGAGTGCAGCTGCACTGCTAGGAGAGGTGTGGTCTTCAGGAGAAAAATGTCTATTCAAAAATGTCTATTCAGGGTTTAAGGGATCAGACTGTCCCAGAGCTGTCTTCCTGATCGTCTCTCCCTAATTTGCTCCCCAGCTCCCATAGAACCACCTTCCCCTGCACCACAGCCTCAGTGAGTATCCGTAATTGAAATATCCTATGCACTGGGTTTAGTGAGTAAAAGCAAGTCAAAGCAACAGTGCCACTGCACATCTCTTCCCCACCCCCTTCCCGGGCAGTACACAGCCAGTGCAGAACTTCAGGCTGCCTTTCTGGGCACAGCCTCCCACAGCTGTGGGCTTAGGTCTGGAGTCCCCTACTATCAGCAGCCTTGTGGACCCCCTTCTACAGTCGAGCGTTACACTGTCCCCAACGGACGTGGATTTGGTACAGCGCAGTCTCCCTCTGCAACTCTAGTCCCCAATGTACACATTTCTCCCTCCAGCCCAGATCCCCAATCCCACCTCTCTCCAAGTTATATCTGACTTTTCCTTCCAGGGATTGCCTCCCCAGCTGTGTTCAATTCGCCAATTCTGGGTGGATGTTATTTGATTCAGCTTTTTCTTCTATCTGCTCCATGAGAAGGCACAGGACCTGTTCGCCTATTCAGCTGCTATTCTGTCTTTCTCTGGACCAACCTTTCAGGAACCTGCAGGCAGGGAAGCTGGAGTCCCGGTGTTCGTGGGTTCATAGCCAAGGCAGCTGGTCCCTGGCCAGTGTGGCTGTAGGGTCCCAGGTGGTGTCCGAGGTCTCCCTGGATGGAGGTTAGGCTGGGCTCCCAGCCACAGCCATTCTCCCCTTCAAGATGGTGTGGTCTCTATGGAAGAGCCGGCCACTCCAGGAGAGATTGCAGCGGTAGTAGAGGCTGCCTGGCTAAGAAACCGTGGCTTGCAAGTCCGCATCAGTCCTGTGAAATATACCTGTCCCTCACTCACACATACACAAATGCCACACACGTCCACGCACTCTCCTTTCACTCTCTCACTCACACTCTCTCACTGCCATCCTGTTGGCTGCCATCTTGGATCGGTCCTAGGCTATTTTTAATGTTAAAAATGATGGGAAATGTTTTTATCTCCACATATAAATTTTCATAAAAAGTAAAAATTGATTTATTCTTAGTTTATTATAAAAATTATTACATTATTATAATTGCACCTTAAATATTTTTAAATATAAAAGTAAACTTATTTCCTAATTATGCTATTTGTTGTTTTCAAGAACGATTCCCATTGAAAGTTTTTTCACTTTTTATTATGAAAATTAAATACTATTTGCCATGTTCCTTATAAATAAGGGAAGTAAAGACCTTTAAATTTTAACTTAATAAAAAGTACAGAACAGAAATCAAAACAATACTATATTTAGTGATGAAACATTATATATTAGAAATAAGACAAAGATAAAACACAGCTTATTTAAATTCTAAAACTAGGATTTTACTGAAGATTCTAGTGAATTAAAGAAGACAAATAAAGTGTGTAATATTAGAAAAAAGAAAAAAGAAGTAATTATATGCAGTTAATGTATCTGTTCATGATATAATCCTAGATGAGTAAAAACATTTTTTTTACAAAATTAGCTGTGTAGCTAAATATAAGCTCAACATTTTCATATAAAATATAAAGTACATGTTTTATATACACCAGCAATAACCTATTAGAAAGAATAATTGAAACAAATCCTGTTTGTGATAAAGATTGCCATTACAACATTCATAAAAACATTTTTTATCAATAAAGGTTCAAAATGTTTATTCAAACCAAAAAAAAAAACCACAACAAACCAACAAATTTTACCTCAGATCATAAAATAACATGTGAAAAAATTCAAATATATCATGTTATTGCATAAAAACATTTAAATTTTTGCATTTTTCAAATTATTAAAAAAATTCAATGGGAGAGCATTCCAATATTCAGAATTATTTTCCATGGGACTTAACAAGCTGATTTTAAAGTATTTATGGAAAGGTAAATATGAGTCACAAAAGTTTAAAAAAAATAGAGAGTAAAGTCCTGTTCTATCAAATATTAAAGCATATTTTAAAGCTTTTAACCCATTCATTCAACCATTTAGTTAACAAATATTTTGAGTACCAACTATAACATACTGAATATGTAGTGTGAATGAATTGACATGTCTTGCTGTAATGGAGTGTACTAGTATATTCTAGTAAGAGGCCAAACAATAAAGTAACTTAAAAAACATGTAAGTAGCCGAAACCGGTTTGGCTCAGTGGATAGAGCGTCGGCCTGCAGACTGAAAGGTCCCAGGTTCGATTCCGGTCAAGGGCATGTACCTGGGTTGCGGGCATTTCCCCAGTGGGGGATGTGCAGGAGGCAGCTGATTGATGTTTCTCTCTCATTGATGTTTCTGGCTCTCTATCTCTCTCCCTTCCTCTCTGTAATAAATCAATAAAATATATTTTAAAAAAACATCATATTGTTCACCTTAACTATATACAACTAGGGGCCCGGGGCACC
>NW_006289565.1:9164-10623 GCF_000327345.1 Myotis davidii | reverse complement strand
AGACTGGCTCCCAACAGGGAATAGCAGGGAGGGGGCCCAAATCGGGTTACAGGTGAAGCTTTTTTGTTTCAGGTTCCAAAGACTGCACCTTGAGGTAGTCCTGGAAAAGGTGCAGCTGGGGTTCCAGTAGAGCCAAAACCAGGCCAGTGTCCAGAGCTTCTGTTTCATGTTGCAGTTGGGTGTAGTTCAGTGTGCAAGCTAATGAAAGTTCATCAGTCTATGTGTAGAGTCCCATATGGCCATAAGCCAGGAGTATATCCCCTGCCACAGGAGAGCCAGGAACCCAGTGCACCAAAGTGTGTCTAGGGATAGAAATATGCTTTGCTTGCTCCTGATTGGTCATTTTAAAGAATTCTGCCTTAGCAACATCCATACATTTTAAAGCTCAAGTTTCCCCTTGCAGGACAGACCTGATTAAGGTGATGTCACTGTTTCTGCCTAGCCTGTTGGCCCTAGAACTTTCTTGTGCTATTCCCACTGCTATGTACTGTCCCTAACTACCTAACCCCTTTTATCTCCTCACTATCATCTCATAAACAGCTGGCGAGAATTGTAAATTAGTACAACCATTTTGTAGAACATTTTGGCACTAGCTATTTAACATTTGTAATTGCTTAAATGCTATGACCAAGTAATTATATTTCTGGGAATATTTCTAAAGAAACATATGCCTGCTTAAGGAGGCAAGTACAATTATATTTATTTCTAGATTTTATGAGTTGTAAGTTGCAAACAAATACTACTCTTTCTTATGGCACATTAGCAACCAAATAGGTAAATGTAGCAGGGGAATGCACACAGAGAAAGATACACAAAATTAAGCTTACCAGTCAAAATTCAAAATCATGAAATGAATTCAAATGAACCTTTGTCGCTTTCTTAGATAGATATTTCATACTTTTGTTTTTGTTTTTAAATTTCTTTTTTAATATATTTTTTATTGATTAAGATATTACATATGTGTCCTTATCCCCACGTTATCCCCTACCCCCCTCCCCGCTCATGTCCTCACCCCCGCATTATCCATGTCAATAGGTTAGGCTTATATGTTTGCATATAAGTCCTTTTGTTGATCTCTCCCCTTTACCCTCACCCTCCCCTGCCTTCCCTCCAAGGACCGACAGTCCATTCAATGTCTCTCTGTCTCTGGATCAGTCCTTGTTCATCAGTTTATGTTGTTCATTATATTCCAAAAAATGAGTAAGATCATGTGATATTTATCCTTCTCTGACTGGCTTATTTCACTTAGCGTAATGCTCTCCAGCTCCATCCATGCTGTTGCAAGTGGTAGGAATTCCTTCCTTTTTACAGCGGCATACTATTCCATTGTGTAGATGTACCAGAGTTTTTTAATCCATTCACCTGCTGATGGGCACTTAGACTGTTTCCAAATCTTAGCTATGGCAAATTGTGCTGCTATGAACATAGGGGTGCATATATCCTTTCTGACTGGTGTTAC
>NW_006289565.1:5586-8275 GCF_000327345.1 Myotis davidii | reverse complement strand
AGAGTAGCGGATGTATGGCTAATTACCATGTTTCTCTTTTATTAGATAGGATATATACACCCACTGAGTGGCCAGATTATTATGACTACCTGACGTTTGTAGGAAAAATTAGGTATAATTTTGCACTGAAGTTGCTAGAGGGCCAGATCATTATAAACATCTGAATAGCACAACATACCTAAGTATCATTGCTGATCAAGTTCATCCTATCTTGTTGATTGTGTATCCCAATGGAGATGGCTTCTTCCAACAAGACAATGTGCCATGCCACGGTGTTCGTATTGTGCAGGAGTGCTTTCAAGAACATTAGGGAGACTTTACCTTGCTTAGGTGGCCCCCACAATCACCAGATCTCAATCCAATAGAGCATTTGTGGGACAAAGTTAAAAGAGCCATCAGGCAGCTGGTTCCACAACCATCAAATCTCACAGAACTGGACAGTGCTATTCATCAGGCATGGTGTCAGATTCCTCGCATCACCTTTCAACATCTTGCGGAGTCAATGCCAAGAAGAATTGCTGAAGCATTGAAGGCAAAAGGTGGCCCAATGAAGTACTGATGGGGTGGTAATAATAATCTGGCCACATATATATACAAATTGTCTAGATTGTTTGACAATTTTTTCAAATTATGAAGTAAAGTGTTAACCTAAAAATAAAGGGCTAAAGTGCATTTATTTGAGATCCAAAAGAATAGTTATTCTGAAACACTGATTCAGTCAGAATCCCAAATACTGTTCCAATTAGGGCATGAAAGGAGTGGGTTTTTATAAAAAAAAGTGAAGGTAATTACATGAAGAAAAGGAATAAATTTCTATTGGTGTTAATAAATAAAAAAAAAGAATTTCTATAGGTGCAGATAAGCTAAGTTATTCTTTAGCTATACATGATGATACTAATTCTAAAGAATGTCTTTAATGGTTAGTCTGGTAGTCAGAATATATGCTTTCCTGTTAGCATTGCAAACAGTTGTTTGGCATACAATGCTGTTTTAGACAACATTGAAAGTTGATTTTACTCAGTTTAAACATTCCAAAAGTTTGACGAGTAAGACATGCAAAGCAGTACTTCTGAAATAGCAGCTCTGACTCTATTTTAAAGTGTCTCCGTTTATATAATTTTTCAAAAAGGAAATTATGCAAAGCTGAAGCACAGAAATCATATACAGGGGATGGTCCTGGCAGGGTAAACAGACAAAAGCCTAGGTGGTGGAACACAGGTAAAATAAAGAGAAGAGCTAATTCTTACTTGAGATAATCTCTCTAAAGGGAACTAAGAGTAGGTAATACACAGAAAGCAAAACCCATAAAGATTAACTAGGGAGAAAGAGAAGTTTGACTTCATAAAGTCAAAGAAAAAGAAAACATAAAATGAGAAAAGACCACATGTAAGAAATCTAATAAGAGTTGTAAAAGTACTTTGGAAAACTTTGAGTAACGAAGCAATTTATAATTTACCTTTCACTGTACTCAGTAAACATTGAATGATTAACCTAAGTCCCAGTGTGAATAATAGATGATTGAAAATGTAATTTGCTCTTCTCTAAGAGAACTATATTTTTGGAGAGTCCTCATAAGTCTGAATATATTTCTTACTGCTTGTTTCTCTATTTATATTTCTGATAAATTTGCTATTACTGAGCATTATTAGCTATTCTTCATCAAACTTTACAAAGGTTACTCAGCTACCTCAGAGTTGATGTAGTTATTTTTCTAAAAATGGAAACATGTTATTACCTTTACTGTAACTCATTAGAGGAAAATATTCTTACAGTTATACAGTTCATGATGTAGGGGTTAAGCTAATATAAAGAAGATGAAGAACAGAAAACACATCCTGGAGCCAAAGATTCTATTCATAGCAAGAATGATTAATAAAATGAATTTTAAAATGACATTAATACTTTGTAAATTACTTGTGATTCATCATAAGAACCACAAAAAAGTGGCTCAAGGCAAGAAGATGACATTGGAATAAAATGTAATGGTTTTATAGAAATTTTGCAGTTAAATCTATCAACGTTTTTAGTGATGTTTTTTCTAAGATTTATGGGAAAGAAAAGGTTCCTGTAGCATGTTATTTTCCTTCTTATTTGGCCTACCATCAAATTACTGAAATAACTGAATTGGTGATCCCACTCATTATTAACTATTTTATTTGCAATCAGTCAATTGAAATGTAATAATTATTACTTATAATTCAAACTATGGTAAGATATGCTGAATACATGTACTCTTTGGAGTAATTAATAACCCAAATAAGTCTATTAAAATGCAAGTAATAGTTAGTGGTTCTTGAATTTGAATCACTCGATAAACTTCTTAATACAGTGCAAATCAGAGAATTTTTTTAAATAAAAACAAAAATAAAGTTATGGTCACTGAAAAAAAATCCTATATAATAAAAGACAAACATGGTAATTAACCATACCTCCGACATGCTTCCCATTGGCTAATCAGGGCGATATGCAAATTAACTGCCAACCAAGATGGCGGCCGGCAGCCAGGCAGCTGAAGCGAACAGGAGGCTTGCTTGCTCCAGTGATGAAGGAAGCCGGTTCCCTGCGCCTGCCGCGGCCCGGCCCTGAGCTCCAAAAGCAACAATGTTTCAATTATAGAAGGTAAATAAATACCCCCCCCCCAAAAAAAAGAAAAAAAGGAGAGAGTGGGAGCTTTAGTCCTGGCCAGCAT
>NW_006289565.1:1392-5128 GCF_000327345.1 Myotis davidii | reverse complement strand
GGCGGTGCCCCAACCCCCCAATTGGCCCTACCCTGAGCATGACTGAGGGTGGCATCGCAACCTCCCCATCCGCCCGGTTCTGTGCATGACAGGGGGCAGTTCCCCAACGCCCCAATCGGCCCTGCTCTGAGCCCGACCAGGGCCTGCAGGGGCTCCACCTAAGGATTGGGCCTGCCCTCTGCCACACAGGAGTGGGCCTAAGCCAGCAGGTCGTTATCTCCTGAGGGGTCCCAGACTGTGAGAGGGCACAAGTGGGGCTGAGGGACACCCCCCCTCCAGTGCACAAATTTTTGTGCACCAGGCTTCTAGTATAGAAATATTGTTAAGCTAAAACAAAAATTTAAGTCCCTCAAAATGCCGGTTCCCCGGGGTAACAAACAGTGATATTTGTAATATATTCTTCTGGTTTCTTTTATCAGCTCATGAAATATTTTAACATTGCGTAATTCATCTATTAGTTCAAGTAGTGCTTTTGATGGAGTCTTTAGGGTTTTCTATGCACACTATCATGTCATCTGTGAATAATGAGTTTCAGTTCTTTTTTTTTTTTTTCCAATTTGGATGCCTTTTATTAATTCTTCTTGTCTGATAGCTATGGCTGGCACTTCCAGTACCATGTCGACCAGGAGCGGTGAAAGTGGGCATCCCTGTCTTGTTCCTGTTCTTAGGGGAAATGGTTTTAGTTTTTTTCCCATTGAGTATGATATTGGCTCTAGGTTTGTCATATAAGGCTTTTATTATATTGAGGTATGGTCCCTCTATTCCCACTTGCTGAGAGTTTTTATCAGGAAAGGGTGTTGGATTTTGTCAAATGCCTTTTCTGCATCAATTGATATGCTTATGTGGTTTTTATCTCTGTTTGTTAATGTGATGTATCACGTTTATTGATTTTTAAATATTGTACCAGTCTTGCATCCCTGGAATAAATCCCACTTGATCATGGTGAATAATCTTTTTAATATATTGCTGGATTTGATTTACTAATATTTTGTTGAGGATCTTGGCATTTATGTTCATCAGGGATATTGACCTGTAATTATCCTTCTTTGTAGTGTTTTTATCTGGTTTTGGAATTAGGATAATGGTAGCCTCTTAAAGAGTTTGGAAGTGTTCCCCCCTCTTGGATTTTCTGAAATAGTTTGAGGAATATAGGTGTTCTTCTTTGAATGCTTGGTAAAATTTCCCTCTGATGTCATCCCAACCTGGGCTTTCTTCAGTGGGATTTTTTTAAAAATCTTGTTTCTATTTCATCAGTTGTTATTAGCCTACTCAGGTTTTCTGATTCCTCCTGATTCAGTTTTGGGGATTATATTTTTCTAGGAATTGGTCGATTTCATCCACACTGTCCAGCTTGTTGGTATATAACTTTATATTTTCTTACAATCTTTTGTATTTCTGTGTTGTCAGTGGTTACTTCTCCACTTTTATTTCTGATTTATTTTATTGTTTTTTGTCTTCTCTCTCTGTTTCTTGATGAGTCTGGCTAATAGTTTATCAATTTTGTTTATCTTTTCAAAGAAGCAACTCTTGGTTTCATTGATTTTTTTTTTTTGTCTCTATGTTATTTCTGCACTAATCTATTATTTTCTTCCTTCTACTTACTCTGGGCTGTTCTTTTTTGTTGTTGTTATTGTTGTTTTTCTTTCCATTTCTTTAAGTTGTAGGGTTAAATAGTTTATTGTTGATTCTTCTTGTTTTTAAGGTATGCCTGTAGTGCTATGAATTTCCCTCTCAGGACTGCTTTTGCTGTGTCCCAGACATTTGAGGTTGTTGTGTATTCATTTTCATTTGTTTCCAGAATTTTTTTTTATTTCTATTGATCTCATTGGTAACACATTCATTGTTCAATAGTATGCTATTTAGCTTCCATGTGTTTGAATGTTTTTTGAGGTGTTTTTTTTTTTTATTGTGGTTAATTTTTAATTTCATCCCATTGTGATCTGACAAGATGCTTGGTATGATTTCAATCTTGAATTTGTTAAGACTTATTTTTGTGTCCTACCGCTCAACCACTCACTATGACTTGCACTGACCACCAGGGGGCAGCTCTCTGACCTGTAGGTTAGCTTCCTGCTGGGATCCAGCTGATTGGGACTGAGCAAGATAGGCCAGACACACCCTGGAACGCTCCTGCGGTCCCTCCCCAGCTGGTCAACCTCCTGTGTCCCTCCTTGACCCCTATTGTGCACCAGTGGGGTCCCTTGGCCTGGCCTGCACCTTCTCACAATCCAGGACCCTTTGGGGGATTTTGGAGAGCTGGTTTCACCCCAATACTTCAGGCCAGGGCAAGGGACCCCACTGGTGCATGAATTTGTGCACCGGGCCTCTAGTATTTCATATGCTTTTTTAAAGGGTTATACGCATTTATTTGTTTGTTGAAGGTGGTGTAATTTTGTTACTTATCTGTCCTCTAATCTGGAAAACTCTTAAGAATGGGGGAGACATTCTCTTCATTGTATAAACAATGTAATGTCAGGGAAGAAACATTAATGAATATCACTTCTATTGATGATTGTAGTGTTTTGGGGTTTTTTTGTCACATTAGATTCATAATTTATTCATTCAACCATGGGTGGCTCCACAGGGAATTTTGTGCATTGGCTGTTTTAGAGGGTGCCTGAATTTTCAGTTGTCATTCCCTGTCAGACCGCATCCTGCTGCTTTTCATAGCTAGATGGTATGTGGGTACACTTCTCAGTCTTGGTGCTCTCTGCTTGGAGGACCAGCTTGGGGATTACATCCCAGAGTTCTCAGTGGCAACCTTCCACAACTGAGTTATCTCTCCATGACTTCAGTTGCTGTCTTTGGGTGCCCTGCCAGCCCTTTCACGCCTCTGCCCCTCCTACCATTCTCTATGTGGTCTCCACTTTCATTCTTTGGGTATCAGGGTTCTCTCCTGAAAGTTTTCCATTGATTATCCATTATAATTTTAAATGACTTTAATATATTCCATTATATGCACCTTGTAAAATTGTTTAACCAACCTCTATTTGGAAAATTTTGCTCTATTTTCAAATTTGGACTATTAATAAGGTTGTCATGAATACCTTTGCAGGTAAATCTTACATTCATATTTAAACCTTTTCTTTGAATAAATAAATAATTTAATATTCTTGGATAAGGTTTTATTTTATTTTAGTTTTTTGTTTAAATGAACAATTGTGAACATTTATTGCTAAGTTTATTTTTATGTATGCTTTAATTAGAATCTACATTGTAAACAAAATTCCTTTTCAGTTATATTTCTTAATTGTTTATTATGGGTGTGTATAAGAAGAGGAATTTTTATATGGTGAGCTTATCTTTAACTACATAGATGAACTTTGTCATTATTTAAAATAGTTTTAAACTTGTCACATAATCTGCCAAAACACTGTTAAAACATAAACTGAGGTATGTTACAAATATTGAGTGTATGTGTGTAAAAATTGATTCTATTGGACAACATTCAATTTAGCAGATTAAAAGGAACTCCAAAGATCTATTCAAAGTAAAATACTTTTATAGGCAGAGAGAATGAGAAAAAGGAAGTTCTGCTAGGCAAAAATGTGGGTTGGTTATTGCAAGGTTATTTTCTATTCTTTGCTTCTAATTTTTTTTACATTCTTTATTAGTTAAGGTATTACAAATGTGTCCTCATCCCCGCCCCTATTGAACCCCCATCGTCCCCCACCCACTCATACTCTCATCCCCCTGTTGTCCATGTCCATTGGTTTGGCTTATATGCCTGAATACA
>NW_006289565.1:0-1061 GCF_000327345.1 Myotis davidii | reverse complement strand
TATGTCTCGTGTCTTTCTGAATGTCCCCTTTTGAAAAGTGACTAGGTCCTTTGCCCATTTTTTGATTGGATTGTTTATCTTCCTTTTGTTAAGTTGTATGAGTTCCCTATAAATATTGGAGATTAAACCCTTATCAGTAATATCATTGGCAAATATGTTCTCCCAAGCAGTGGGTCTTCTTATAGTTTTATGATGGTTTACTTTGCTGTGCAAAAGCTTTTTATTTTGATGTAGTCCCATTTGTTTATATTCTCTTTAGTTTTTATTGCCCTAGGAGCATAATCAGAGAAGAAATTCCTTTGGCATATGCTTGCGATTTCGCTGCCTGTGGATTCCTCTAGTATTTTTATGGTTTCCCATCTTACGTTTAAGTCTTTTATCCGTTTTGAGTTTATTTTTGTTTATGGTGTGAATTGGTGGTCTAGTTTCATCCTTTTGCATGTATCTGTCCAATTTTCCCAACACCATTTATTGAAGAGACTGTCTTTACTCCATTGTATGCTCTTGCCTCATTTGTCGAATATTAATTGGGCATAGTGGTTCGGGTCAATTTTAGGGTTCTCTCTTCTATTCTATTGATCTATTTTTCTGTTCTTGTGCCAGTACCAAGCTGTTTTAAGTACAGTGACCTTGTAATACAGTTTCATATCTGGTATTGAGATCCCACCTACTTTGTTCTTTCTCAGGATTGCTACAGCTAGTCTAGGTCTTATTTTTATTCCAGATGAATTTTTGGAATTTCGTTCTAGATCTGTGAAATACGCCATTGGTAATTTAATGGGGCTTGCATTGAATCTATAGATTACCTTGGGTAGTATGGACATTTTGCTGATGTTGATTCTACCAATCCATAAAAATGGTAAGTTCTTCCATCTGTTGAAGTCTTCCTCTATCTCTTTTTTCAATGTCCTGTAGTTTTTCACATATAAGTCTTTTACCTCCTTAGTTAAGTTTATTCTTAGGTATCTTAATTTTTTTGATATTATGGTAAATGGGATTGCTTTTATAGTCTCACTTTCTGTAAGTTGATTATTGGTGTAAAGAAATGCCATAGATTTCTT
>NW_006289564.1:121940-123945 GCF_000327345.1 Myotis davidii | reverse complement strand
CATAGTAGTGGAGCATTTACTTGGGTACTTCACAAGCCATTTGTAACTTACTGTCTGAGTCCCAGCTTGACTCGTAAGTAGCTGAGATATGATCTTCAGAAATGGTAGATAGCATTTGTGGGAGGCCGAGTTCTAAGATGGTCCCCATGCTTCCTGCCCCCATCAAGTTCATACTTTGCATAACCTCTTCCCCTGAGTCTGGGAAGGGCCTATTGAGTATGATGGGATGCCACTATAGTGATCAGGCTGGTTATCTTATATCAGCGGTTCTCAACCTGTGGGTCGCGACCCCTTTGGCGGTTGAATGAACCTTTCACAGGGGTCTTCTGAGACCATCCTGCATATCAGATATTTACATTACGATTCATAACAATAGCAAAATTACAATTATGAAGTAGCAACGAAAATAATTTTATGGTTGGGGGTCACAAGATGAGGAACTGTTTTAAAGGGCCAGAAGGTTGAGAACCACTGCCTTATATGTTTGGCAGAAGTGAAAGGATTTTGAATATGTAATTAAAGTCTCTAATCAGTTGACTTTAAGCCAATGAAAAGGGAGACTTACCCAGGTGGGCCGGATTTAATCAGGCAAGCCCTTTTAAAGAGCGTCTAGAGCAGTGGTTCTCAACCTTGGCTGCCCTAACAGAGTGACAACACGTCCTACAGGAAGCAGAGAGCTACAGGAGAGGGCAGGGAACAATTTGTTATGGAGTGGGGCCACAACATTAGTAACAAAGAAACCGAATTTTCGGAGGATGAGGCCCAGAAATCAGGATTTTAAAAAGATTCCCAGGTGATTCTAATGTGCAGTGGTTCTAAGGTTGAGAACCACTGGTCTAGAGGTAAGAGATTTTCTCTCCTGCTGGCCTTGAAGAAGCAAGCTACCATGAGTTGCAAGGAAATGAATTTTACCAAAATCACGTGAGCTTGGAAGAGGACCCTGAGCCGCAGGTGAGACCACAATCCCAGTCTTATCGTGACTGCAATGTTATGAAACCCTGAGCAAAGAACCCAGTTAAGCTATGTCTGTATTCTCAACTCATGGAAACTGAGATAAGTTGTATTGTTTTAAGCTGATAATTTGTGATAATTTATTATGCACTAATGGAAAATCACTACAGCATCCTATTTGGATTTTGTGTTTAAAGGGGCAAAAGAACATACTGCACTTGTAATGAATGCATGGGTTCACACAAACTTAATTCATTATTATAATTAACCCATCCTACTATGCATAATATCAATTCTGAGTTTCATTCAGCCCAGGAAAAAAACACACCCAGAACCTATTAAGGTTAGAATTGTCATTCCGGAGTTTCAGAAAATAAATATGCAGGGCTCTACTGGTGAATCCAACCCAACATTTTTCTTCTCTATCACTTTCTTTCACCCAGGAATCATAAGTTTAAAAAAAAGAAAGCTCATGTTTTTTAAATAACCAAAATGAAATAAAACTAAACTTACCAGTAGGTGTGTAATGGGTTCAACTTTTTTTTAATAGTGATATTTCAGTTGCTTACTTAGTTTTGAGTGTTTTATAAGACTTTTTAAAGTTTATTGCATACTAGAGGCCCAATGCACAAAATTCATTTAAGAGTAGGCCTTCCTTCCCCCGGCTCTTGGCACTGGTTTCCCTCTGGCACCTGGGACCTGAACTTCCCTTGCAGAGGGAGGCTCTGCCCACCGCCCCAGCCTGATGGTTGGTGGCCTGGGCCTCCGTCTGTGGGGTGATCATGGGGCAATGGCTGCGCCCCTGACCAATTGCATCACACCCGCCTTGGCTGACCTGGTGCCCGTGGGTGTCATAACGTGGTCCTAGATAGTTGTACAGATGGTTGTCTGGATGGTCGGTTGTTCTGCTGTTCAGCCGTTCGGTCAATTTGCATATTACGCTTTTATTATATAGGATGACCTTCACAATAAATGTCACTTCAAACATGAATTAGTAATTAAATAGTCCAGCAGGCAAGCAGTATTTTTATTTATTTAATTTTAAAAATATTAT
>NW_006289564.1:117725-121904 GCF_000327345.1 Myotis davidii | reverse complement strand
TAGATTATTATTTGACTACTAGAGGCCCAATGCATGAAAATTCGTGCAAGAGTAGGCCTTCCTTCCCCGGCTGGCACTGGCTTCCCTCTGGCACCCAGGACCCAGCTGGCTTCCCTCCGGCCCTGGCTTTGTCAGGAAGGATGTCCGGAATGACGTCTGGTCTAATGAGCATATTACTCTTTTATTATTATAGATATTGATAAAGTTGACTATATTGATAAAATAAATAAAGTACTTTATTTTGGATTTTTTACATATTTTTTATATAAGAAAGTGATTTGTACTTTCCAGTTTTTATAGTCTGTCACATTTTCCTGTTGAGTTTATGCTAGTTTCACAGAATAACTGAGGAGGGGAAAGGAAGTGTTTAATTTTGCTCTGTTCAGCAATAGCTTAAATACAATGGTAATTATCTTTTCTTTGAAAGTTTAAAAGAAGCCACCTAGAAAATAATTCTTTCAGTTGATGCCCTTTTGGAGCTAATTCTTTGACAATCTTTGTGTTTTATTCTGAAGTTTATCAGGTGTTCCATTTCTTGTCTTAATTTTAGTAATTTATGTTTTACTAGAAATTGTTACATTTCATTGGAATTTAATAACTTACTAGTCTAGTTTAAAGAGCATTCTTCTCCAAAGTTGTGCCCATAGGTCTCTTGCTCATTATAAATTTGTGTATATTTTATCCTTTGACATTTTTTCTTTTTAACAATAGCAACAAACAGCACTTGAGTTTATCAGCTGACCTGTTTTTCTCTTCTCCCAAAATTAAGTCTAACACTTGATTAAATGTTTACCAAAAAGTGCTCAGCCAGTTACTGTGCTTAGCTATTAATACACAGGATCTTATTTCCTTGCTACAACCCTCAGGAGTAGATTCTTTTAATAATCTTCATGTTACATATTGAGAAAGTGGATTCTTCAGGAGGCTTGGTAATGATCCCTCCACTAGTAAGTGGGGAAACTGAGATTCAGCTCCTTCCTCTCTGACTCTAGTGCCTCAGCTTTTATTTACTTCCCTGCTTTTCTTTCTTAATTTCTTCTTCCTGCTTTCCTTTAGTTATTTTGGCAGTTTCTAACTTCTTGAGTAGAATGTAAACTTTCATTTTTCTTATTTATTAATAAATCTTTTTATAGGTATAAATCTACCTCTGAATACTGCTTGATCAGCATAAAATACATTTTATGTTGAATTCTCAATGTCTCTTTTGTTAGAGTTTACAATTTCATTTTTTATTTTGACCTGCTTTATTTAGAAGAATTGTCTTTTCCATGAGTAAGGTTTTTGAGGTTATTGTTTATATATAAGGTGTACCAAAAAAAATGTATATACACTTTTTTTCTGATAGCTCACTTGATGTTTGTTTTTTTTCAGATTTAACCCATTGGAATGAATAATTATTCAAAGGGTGTATACATTTTTTGTGGGACACCCTATCTTTGTAAATAATGTTAGTTTTATTATGTTATAATATAAATGTGATATTTATATTTCTACATTTAATAATTTACTGAGTTATCTAATATATAACTTGTTTTTATAAACTATGGATTTTTAAAACAGGCTGTATTCTCTATGGGCGAGCACTATTGTGCCTATTAAATCCATTTTGTTATGTAGTCTGATTCTTCTATATTTAATCTGTCAAAGATGGTGATATAGGTGAGCTGTTTCCTAAGAAAATTGACTTTCTGTGACTCACTCCTTATATTTCAAACAATGCTTGTATTATTTATGTCAATGCCATGCTATTTGGTTACATAAAGCTCTATTATTATTATAGCTATATTGTGCCTATATATATTTTATAAATGTGAAATGATACTCTCCCATCCTTCCTAATTCTTTTAGTCTAAAACTTTGAATAATATTGCCAACTCTATTCTTTTGGTTGAATATTTCTATATATTTTTGTTTATTGTTTTGTTTTTAGCCTTTTTGATATATCATTTAGGATATGAAGCTGATAGTTTGATTTTATTTATTTGGATTAAATTTGAGAGTCTTTAAGAAAGATAAACATTTATATTTTTTGCGTATTTCTTGTATGTGTGATCTTTTCTATTCTATTGTATCATCCTATTATCCTATCTAATAAAAATGGAATATGCAAATTGACCATCACTTCTCAACAAAAGATGGCGGCACCCACAGCCAATAAGGAGGGAATATGCAAATTGACGGGACAAAGATGGCGGCAGCCAGGCTGGGATGCTTGCATCGTCGCCATGGTGATGACACAGGTGTTCTGCCCCGACCTGGCCACTCCAGGCCTCTGGGCAGCGCGCAAAGGTGGAAGCCTTGGCTGTGGGCCAGAGCGAAGGCGGTGCTGGCAGCCAGGGGAAGGAAGGCCTATTCTTGCACAAATATTCATGCATTGGGCCTCTAGTATTGTATAATTACTCTCTTTTAAATGATAATTTTTTCTGACTTTTATTTTTTAATTTATCTTTATTATTGAAAGTATTACAGATGTCCTCTCTTTTTCCCATATTGACCCCCTCCACCCTGTTTGTGCCCTCTCACAAGGCTTTCACCTCCCTATTGTCTGTTTCCATGGGTTATGCATATCCTATATGATAAAAGCCTAATATGCTAAGTGTCCGGTTCAACCAATCAAAGCATAACATGCTAATGATATGCTAAGGCCACTCAACTGCTCACTATGACATGCACTGACCACCAGGCGGCAGACAGTTGACCAGTCGATCAGTCGCTATAATGTGCACTGGTAGGTTAGCTTGCAGCTGGGGTCCGGCCGATTGGGACTGAGTGAGACGGGCCGGACATACCCTGGAGCCCTCCCGCAGTCCCTCCCTGGCTGGCCAACTTCCCACGTCCCTCCCCAGCCCCGATTGTGCACCAGTGGGGTCCCTTGGCCTGGTCTCTGCCCTCTCACAATCTGGGACCCCTTGGGGGATGTCAGAGAGCTGGTTTTGACCCGATCCCGCAGGCCAGGCTGAGGGCCTCTAGTATGCATATAAGTTCTTTGGTTAATCTCTTCCTGAACCACCCTCCTCCCTCCTTCCCTCTGAAATACATCAGTCTGTTGCATGCTTTGATGTCTCTGGTTCTGTTTTGTTCATCAGTTGGTTTTGTTCATTAGCTTCCACATATAAGTGAGATCATGAGATACTTGTCTTTCTCTGGCTTATTTCACTTAGCATAATACTCTCTAGGTCCCTTTATACTGTCGTAAATGGTAAAAGATCCTTCTTTTTTATAGCTGCATAGTATTTCGTTGTGTTAATGTCCCATAGCTTTTTTATCCATTCATCTACTGATGTGCCCTTGGGCTGTTTCCAGGTCTTAGCTATCTGTATATATAAAAGCCTAAGTGACCGGCTGACCTGCCAACCGACTGGTAGCTATGATGCCCAATGACCACCAGGGGGAAGACATTCAATGCAGGAGCTGCTGAGCTGTGGTAACTTGGAAGCTGCAGTTCTCGGGTGATGCACCTGGAACCAGAGAGGAGGGAGCCCGATTCTGGGGTTTGTCACCCAAGAACCACCCTCTCACAATCTGGGACCCCTCAGGGGATGTCAGAGAGCCAGTTGTGGCTCAACCCTTGCAGGCCAGGCCAAGGGACCCCACCTGTGCATGAATCCATGCACTCGGACTCTAGTTGTAAATAACACTGCTATGAACATGGGAATATCAGAATATTCTTTCTGATTGGTGTTTCAGGATTCTTAAGATATACATTCCTAGAAGTACCACTGGGTCAAGCGGGAGAGCCATATTTAATTTTTTGAGGAAATTCCACACTGTTTTCCATGGTGGTTGTACCAGTCTGCATTCCTACCAGCAGTGTACAAGGGTACCCTTTTCTCTATATCCTCACCAGCATTTGTTGTTTGTTGATTTATTGATAATAGCCATTCTGCTGACTTTTCTCTTTTAGATTTTTTTTCTTATTTGTATGCTCTTTATGTATTGGAATTTACACATAATTTTTAAATTCCATTAGAAGACACATTTAAGCTATTTTTCAAAGTCAATAATTACCCAAATTATTAATGCCAATTATCAAATAGTGTCTATTGGTTTCCCTTTATAAGAGACACTGCATCCTGGAATTCCTGGTGGCACTGAAGGCCTGTCATGTGGGGGAATGAAGATACTCACTCTGAGTGGTCAATAGAAGAGCAGGACTCAGAAGTGGAATAAAATATATTT
>NW_006289564.1:84984-117680 GCF_000327345.1 Myotis davidii | reverse complement strand
CCCTTTTTTATGTGTACAAGTATGGTATATGATTTAAAATTCTATACCTACATAATCCTTAAGCGGTATCTCAGTACAGAAAAAATGCTAAGTGATAGAATATTTTGTCCTAGTTTAAATGGCAGATATTTTTCTTCCTTAGTGGGACTTAAAATAATGATGTTTAGAAAGATGTCACAGATGATGAAATCTTTTAGTTCCTATTTGAAAGCACTTTTTCTGCCGAGAAAGGGGAGACTGAAATTGTGTCCAATGTCAGAATTTCTAAAAGAGGTCAGATTGACCTACAGGTCTCTGGGTCAGATGTGGGACCTGGAGCAGGCGGTTTGGCCTCTGGGGTCTTCCTGCAACTGATAGAGACGCCATGACCTATTGACAACTGGGTCATCTTAGCTCAAAGTGAGTCTCATCCAAAGAGGAATTTCTCTGTTCCCCATGTGGAATCCAGACAGATCCCTATGTCAGCGTGGGCCCTAACTCTCTGCCCAGGAAAACATTAGAAATACCTAGTGAACTGGCTGTAGGTGACCCATGTGGTGACATCCGCCAGCAGGGACCATGCAGGTGCTAAGACTTGTGCACCTACCGACAACAAACAGATGTGGCTGGTCTTCTGTGATTGATGCAGAGACCTCCACTACACTACCTGGTACAGTGGGGCCTTGACTTACGAGTGTCCCGACCAACGAGTTTTTTGAGATACCAGCTGTCTCTCGGCCGATTTTTTGCATTGAGTTGATAGAGTAATTTGAGTTAACAAGCTCCTTAACGAGCTCGGTCTTGGAACGAATTAAACTCATAAGTCAAGGCCCCATTGTATTGGTTTTAGGGAGAGGCATGCAGAAAGTCGGAACTGGATACCTCCCCAAAGGTGGGAAGGGTAACTGTGGGAAGACTGAAAGGTGAGTGAAGTTTTAAAATTGGAAGATAGGGGAAGAGGTAGCATTAGAAGTAAAAGTTGAATATAATTCTGTTGGGGATGTGCCTGCAACCAAGGTACATGCCCTTGACCAGAATCGAACCTGGGACTCTTCAGTCCCCAGGCCAACGCTCTATCCTGTGAGCCAAACCGGCTAGGGCATCCCTGTAGCCATTTCTGAATGGTGTGGGCATCCAGCAAAAGGGATCCCACTCAGATCCCACTCAGTGGTGCACTATCCTCCCTTGGCTCACCTCCAGCTGCCAGCTGCGGGGAGGAGTTAGTGGAATTCTCCCAGGGTCTCCTGCAATGATTTTTCCATGACATGTTTTTTCTCAGGAGCATTGATTGCAAGCTGACCTTTATAGCTTCCTTCATTCTTTCCCAAGTAAACAGTTTTTTAAAATATTACCATATGGATTTCATCCTTGTTCAGTATCCTACTGTGATGTTGATTTTTCCTACTTTTATGTTTCTTTGGTCATTTCAGGGGGGATCTGATAGACAACAGAGAAAGAGAATTAGATGCCTTTGTTCCAGTGGTGTAGTTTGAGTTTTTAATTTGTTGGGTTGTTTTTTGTTTTTTAACAGAAGTCTGGTCATCCTGCATTTAGGATATCTGCAGGACTTACAAAGAGAAACACAATGAAAATCAGTGATTGAATATTTGTACATGAGACTTAGGGCAGATCGGGGTTAGACATAGAAATTTGGGAGATATCAGCATGTGGTGGCAGTCAAGTCCCTGGAACGGGAGAGACTGCTTGGAGCAAGAGTTTCAAAATCTTGGAGATCTCAGTCCCTCTCCCAGAGATTCTAACTTACCAGGCCTATGGAGGTCTCCAAGAGTCTACAATTTTTTTAAAGCTTCCATTAAAAGATTCCTAGTATTGAGTATTAGGAGAAGAACTTGTAAGACAATGCTTCCAGTATGGTCCTATTAGTGTAGGAAAATTTTATGTCTCTGTGTACGCAGATATGTCGTTAGGATGGTGAAGATTTTGAAAAGTCATAGTGGGGGAAGCTGATGAGAAATGTGAGCATGATGAGGGGACAGAGAAAGTTGGACATCAATGCACATCCTTGGGCAACTTTCTCCTGCTTAGAAAGATGAGTGTGGACAGAAAGATGAGGGCTGGTTGGGTTAACAGAGTTGGGGGTGAAGCAAAGGACAAGGGCAGGACCCCGAGGTCTACAAAAGATGCTGGCACCTGGTCACAGCCTCATTCTTTCAAAACGTTGCCCCTCTAACCTATTCCCAACACAGCTGCTCTTCATCTTAGAACCATCAGTCCCTTACTGCCACCCATCCCCTTTCTCTCAGTCCATTTCTCCTTTAACAAGGGACTTTAGTCACTCTCTTGCCAGTAGCCCCCAGAAATAACTAGTTTAAGGTAAAATCACTAATAAGTGGTAATAAGTGGTGAGGCCATTCTGAAGGTGTGTGTGTGTGTGTGTGTGTGTGTGTGTGTGTGTGTGTGTGTGGTTGTTGTTTAACCACTACTTTATATGGCCCCTTTGGTTGGCATGGTGATGTCCCACCCAGACCTTGTTTAATGAAGGACTCAGTGCCCGAGCAGCTGGGAGACTTCTGCTCTCAGGCCCCCAGGGATCCGGCAGCTGCAGAGAGCTGCCTCACCCAAGTTCACACCGCGGCCTGGCAGGCCACATCCAGTGACTGCGCAGTGAGGGGGATAAAGGCCTGGCCCTCTCAGCCCTGCTTGGGACTGCTTTGAAGGGATCTTCTGTCTCCAGAGCATCCGGTGGGTCAGCTGAGTCTGCCCTTGGGTCTGCATCACAGCTCACCTTTTCCTCTACCCTTCCTGCTTCCTCCCCCTCCTGTCTGTGGGTGTGGATCCCAAGGGCACTCCTTAGTAAACTTGCTCCACAGAAAACTCTCTCTCAGAGTCTGTTTCCCAGGGAACCCAAACTGAAACAGCCTCTCAAAGAAACAAGAGCCAGACTCTGCGGTTACAGAAGTCAATACTTCTCACCTTTCCCAGAGACCCTCCAAAGTGTTTCAGAGAATGTCAGGCCCAGGGGAAGCTGGGCGCACCTGCCCGTGGTCACGGCTAGTCATTTGGGTTTCGGGTGCAAGGGCTCAAAAGAGAGGGTCTAATCAAGGGCTGAGCTAAGTCAATGCTCCCACACTAGGAATGGGGATAGCCTGCTGCCAAAGCTTCTCTAACTCTTGTCCCCCTGGTCATCTTTCTTGGCGGAGGCCAGAAGTCCTAATCTCAAATCCCTGGGTTAGACAGCCTTCAGATGAGGCACATGATAGAAATTTTCAGGCCCACATCTGCTACCCCATTGCGCTGTGATCTTGGTGACTGAGAAATAAACACATGACCGAGGCCAAAGCAAACGAATTTCAGTGCTTTTATTTCAGGTTCATTGTTTCCCTTACATTTTATCAGAATAAGAAGTCAAAACATGTCAGGAAAAAATCAAGGCATGCATCAGAAAATAAAATTTCATTGTTTTTTCAATGTGATTACGTATTATAGGAATGGAAAAAATGGGAAATGGAAAAGAAAATCAGTACTTATGTATTTCAAATTTTGCAAGCTTCTCCACTTCACATTTTAATTGCTCTTTTAAATCCATACAATCACTATATAAAGTAACTAAGTAAATGATTCAGGATATATTTCTTTATAATGTCTGAAAATTTGTGGTGACTGGTTTTCAATTGCTAGACATCTATGAAGATTTCATCTGTGCTAACCACTTAATTAGAAAAATATGCAAAGTAATACTATGGTGGAAATTTGAAAATATTTAATAGGAAGAAAAATTAAAGTTTCTATATTAAGAATGGAGTATATTTCATTTAATTAGAATATGTGCTGCCTTCTAATCCAGCTAATATACATTTCAGTCAGCAGCAAATTGAAGCCATATGTTATCAATGATCGCTCAGATCATTCTAAGTATATAATCTGTGTTACATTAAATAACCTTATTTAGGTAACTGCTTTAAACATTTTGTAGACTCAAGTACTTCTTAAAGTTTTCAGGTATTGATTTTCAAATCTTCTTTGTAGGTATAAGCCTCTCAGAAGGGCAAGCATAATCACGTTTCCTGCCCCGTCAGTCTTTTCCTTTGATAACCACCCCTGTTACTCTACCAGCCTGTCAATAAGCATTTAATGAGAACCTGCTGTGGGGCTGAAGGCTCTATGGGGGCCTAGAAGCAAACAAAAGATTAGGCCTGCCTGGAGAAGCTGACAATCAGGTTGCTGGTTTTCATGAGCATAAGCCAGCATGTATTTGCTTAATTTTCTTGTTTATCATCAGCAATGAAAAAGATGTGTGTTTTTTTAAAGGTGTACCATTAGCTCTGACACTGCCCTTAAGCTGATAGAAAATAGTTCCCATTAACTAACAACAAAAAAATAGTGACAAAGTTTATGTAGAATCCTGTGGTATAGTCTTCGGAGGTTTGCATAACTACAGATCAGATTTACATGATCAAGTACTAGACTGGTTTTTAATTATCCATGCATTAAGTAAAAATGTGTTCTAATTTTTCATGTTTTAGGAGTAAAATGTCAGGACATTTTTATGGTTTCCTCTGACTAGTAAGACAGGAGGGAGGTTCTTTGTGAGGATTTCCAACCAAGCCATGTACAGCCAATCTGATATAGATCCTTTTCTGGCCACCGGAAGGCTCCTGACAGCATGGAAGAAAAACAGAAAACAAAGGTGACAATTACTATAGACAGTAGCATCCTAGTTGTCTGAGCTATTTAATAAGCAGTGTCCTGAAACTTTTATACCTCTCCTCCCCAAAATGAAGGCACTGAAATTATTTTGAATATAGATATTACACCAATGTATTTCTCAGATAATACAAATAGCTATAAAGCAGAACAGTAGACTTAGGCATTGTAGAGACAAAACACAACTATAAAATTTCACTCCTCTTTAAATAGAAAACATGATCAACCAATACATCTCCCCCTTTTTTGGCAGAAATAATTTTTCTCAGTAGTTTAAAGCTCTTATATTTGGGAGAAACCTTAGAAACCAGCTATTAAACCACTCAGTTCAGGAGACCATTTTATATCTTTGATGGATAGGCCTCCAGGCTAGATCTTGCTTGAAGATATACTATCTATGTTTGTACATATGAGCCAGTTCATGAGCTATCAATGTGAAATAGTTGGAGATCTTCATATTTAGCTATCAATCTTTAGGTAAACAAACATTAAGATTTTCAGCAGGTGCACCCATAAAATTTGTGGGGTGAGGGTGTCACCTTGGCCTCTTCCTACACGGCAAGGAGGCTTATCAGCATGCAGTGGACGCCACACCTCAGGAGCACCTACCCAGAGAAGGGGCCTGTGAGCCTTGTTGGTTGGCATGAAGCTCGTTAGCAGGGAACCCAGGGCCAGGGTCCCGAAGCAGGCCTGGAGGGGCAGCCCGGGTTCTGGGTGGGCACTGCCCTGGACCTTAGAGCAAGTGGGGCCTTCTAAAGCCCCTGGGGCCCAGTTTTCTAGGTTTTAGGGTGGCATTTATTTGCCTTCACTGTCTAAAATCCCACATGTTCCTTTTTTTTTTTTTAACTTGGCACCTAAATAGGCATGAGCTTTTAAATTGATTAACCCATTCACTGAAGGTTTCTCTGTAACGCTCTTAAATGTCTGCAATGATACTTACAGGACGATGAGGTTAGCAGCTCTCGAGTGCTCCTGTAAGAGTTCATTCAGTCGAACTTGGCGGTAACTCTGTGGACAACATTCAGATTTTGTTGAGGGCTGTTTTCCCAGAATTATGAATAAGAATTTCTCTTCTTACCTCAAATTATGGACAAGTAGAAAAACCTCACTTTAAAAAAATATTACAGTTATTTCATTCAGGTTTGGAAATGTACTGTGTTTTAAAAACTCATGAGAAACTTTAGAAATGTAAAGAATAAAACCAGACTGTCCCTGTGCTGTCGTGGCTCATTAAACTCTCAGGCGGGGAACCAAGCACAGCACATGGATGACAGGAAACAGTGAGTGACCAGTTCTGGGACTAGAATAAAAGAAGAAGAAAACTAACCTAATCTTGATACCAATTTGATATTTTAAGACTATAGATTAAATATTAACCTACCTTTCTTTAAGCTCTTTGGACATTTTGCCAGTATAGAGAACTGGTTTCAACTAAAAAAAAATCACCGAAAGACTAACTTGGGAAAAGACTTACAATGAACTATTTTGCAGTGATAAGAGTAATAATATATATTGTTATTATATTTCACTGGTTTCGGAAATGTGATTCCAGATACGCAATTTGCTCAATTATATGAAAAGTCCTTGTTAGAATTGGGCAGTTTATTACACACAAAGTTTATGATCCTTAGCTCAGTAAGTTTTCTACTAAATTTGAAAGGTTTTTACTATCTCTTGCTCTAATTTGTTCCAACTTCAGCTCCTAATGTAGTTTATGTACATTTTGTAGTTTAGAGGTCCTTGTAGTCCTTTCCCTTGAATGTCCAATCCAATTCAAATGCCAATTATTCTACTTTATTCTATTTCCCTGCCCTTTTCAAAATCTTCTCATCATCATGACTCCATTCATTGCAGGCCAGATGGGGTTAACTCCCATCTTGGGGGGTTTTCTAGAAAAACTCAGCATTTTATACCCATCCTATAATGTGTGTCTGATCCAACTTTCAGCTTCCTCATACAAATTTCATGTTTTCTCAGGTCCCTATGCTAGTTTTCATTGCTATCTTTACCAGGTTAAAACAAACACTTTGTTATTGGTCAAATTGTGTGTCTATCTTTATCTACTTTGCATACATATTGACTTAAATTATCTTAGACTGATGGGTCTGTCTCCTATAAAATTAAACTTGCGAGATTTAAAAATATCTATCAATAACCTGTGTTTCTTTAAAAGGAATTGATTTTATATTAATGAATAAAAAATTTTCTAAATCCTCACATCTGGTAATATAATTGAAAAGCACTTGAAAAACAGAGGAACCCTGGATCTTAAATAATGAAATCCTATAACAGATAAATTACTTCTTGATCTTTAAATCAACCACTGTTTTCTTTTTTGGACAGTTAGAGAGAGAGTCGAAATTAGGGAAGACAAGTCTACCTTTTCCTTGATTGCTTCCAGTTCTGCATCTGTGATTTTCCATGGAGTTTCTCTCTTTAATTTCTCAGCAGTTGTTAAATCTTTGCAGCTTTCATGGAGACGGTATGGTTCTATCATCTCTTCAAAGACTTTCCAGCTGAAATGGCAAGTATAAAGGAGGCCTCATGGTGGGAAGCTAACGCATTATTTCACAGATACTCTAGGTTTGACTGGCTCTGCTGGCTGCAGATCAGAGCTGCATGTCATGCAAATCTTTTAAGAGTTATCTTTGCCAGGGACACGCTGTGAGTAAAACTGACTATAGTGCTGCCTCCCTATCTAAGGAAAGGCCTTAACAGGTTTGAGGCCTTGTTAACCTTTTAGGTCTTAGATCCTCAGTTTAAGCATACAAACACATAGAGAGTAACTATTCTGCAAGTACATTTTCTATGTAGTATAGCCAAAGACACAGTTGTTATGTAGACACTTTAGCCCATAAATGAGTTTCCATCAGCTTATTTTACAGATTCCATGAAAGACCTGCATGAATTAATGTAGGAGATAAACTAGGTTCCTTAGGATTTGGGTAGGGCTGCCCTCCTCACCTTCGGTCCACATGGCAACTCCCACTTGTGGCCGGCAGGAGGCTCTGGGCAGGTGGGAGAAAAGCAAGGGCTCCCACAGGTTTCATGGCTATAGAACTATTTGAATGTTGGCTGCAGATCATGCAGCCTTTGTCTTTCTGCTGTTGTTGCCTGAGCTTTTCAAATGACTATTGTTCAGGTGCATGTCAAAAGAAAGAACAAAAATCAATAATATTTTAATGTCTAAAAACCTGAGGCCATTTTAGGGTAATTAAGAAGAAATCATCTAGTAGAAAACTAGTAGTAAGTCAGCACTGTGTAACATTTTAAAAATTGCTGAAAAATCTCTCTTTCATAACAACTTCATAAGATCTAGTTTTTAAAATGATAGAGCAAAACAAAGCTTATTGATTTATGAGAGTAGTTGTCTTTGATATGCAACTCCAAGATGATCTCAAATATACTTTTCTTCTGTTTTATATAAAGTAGCTTACTTATAATTTAGTAACTTTGGAATGAGTGATAATTAGATTCAATGTGCCATTTGTTAGGCTAAGAAATAAAATATGAAGCCATGAGTTCAATGATCTCCTCAGTTGGGGTGATTTGGGATTCTCAGATCAAAGTGCACCGATTACAAAGGAGTATGCGTGCCTAGCGGTGTGCCTTTGTTGAGGATTGGAAAGATACTTAAAGCAGTAGGTTTCTGACAAGTTGGCTTATTTAGAATGGGAGACAATGACAAGGAAGGAAGAAAATTGATATGCCCTGTTATTCTTTCGACCACACAGTACTTCTACTTGCAGTTCATTCCAACAGTGCTGGGCTTTCAGAGATCTTTGGTGGTAATCAGTGAAAGGTGCTGGCCTAGGAGAGAAGAGCCTGGGTTCTCTCTCCAGCTTTTCCACTGTCCTCCCTCAACATGGGTAACCTGGCTATAAAAGGGGGTGACGATGGCTGCTCAGAGCTGGCATGAGGATTGGTATGAGGGTCTGTGTGACGATTTGGGTGAAAGTGCTATGAAAAGTGTGCAGTTCCTGTAAAATCAAGGCATTCATTTACTGCACAGACACAGGACTGAGGTTAGCAACTCAGAGGCTCTCTGTGTAAGCTCCCCATACACCTATACCTATTTTTATCAGGATAAGAGTTTTCTTTGCATCTTAGTCCAGGTGCAGAAAGACCAGTTCAAAAATAGTTTCCTAAGAAATAGAAGATGGAATGAAGGTTGCTGGCTGTCTCCTCGGCATTTAAACTATGCTTCCCCATTATAGTCTGGTGGGAATGACTCCATCCCCAGCATCAGCCAATCAGCACAATTCTCCGATTCCTTCTGCCAGAGTGGTTGGTCAGCATGGGCACATAACCCAGCCATGCCTGATGAACGAGGACCTAGCATTCCACTTGACCATGGCGACTGGTGCAGTGACTTAGATTGGTACAACCTAAGTGGTGCCTATGACCTGAATTCAATGACTGGAGAAGACACAAACTTTCTCACTGAACACAAATTAGCAAATATGTAGTCCTGGTTGCCATGAGCAGTCATCTTATTTTTATTAGCAAAATCAAATTTGACTGATGATTTCATAATGGAAGGTAAAGTAGAGAGAATGAAAGAGAATTAGTCCTTGGCTGCAAAATTTACCATACAGATCAAGATTTGTCTGAAAGCCAAAATACACTTGGATTTTTCAGTGATGTTTGACTGAACATAATTTCTATTACTTAAGTCACTATTCTTTTACATGCAATTGAAATATGCTAGAGTGACACAGAAGGTTATCATGGGGTTGTATTTGCCCAGTTGTTTTCTCCGAGCCCTTAACTGCTCTTGGCCTATGTTCATCTTTGATTTCTTTACCCTAAGGTTCGCCCTAGAGCTGGTAATTTTCTTTCTTGTTTTTTTTTAATCCTCACCCGAAGATATTTTTCCATTGATTTTTAAGAAGAATGGAAGAGAGAAGGAAAGACAGAAACATTGATGTGAGAGAAACACATCAATTGGTTGCCTCCTGCAAGGGCCCCAACCAGGACCTGGGCCAGGGAGGAGCCTGCAACTAAGGTACATGCCCTTGACCGGAATTGAACTAGGGACCTTTCAGTCCGCAGGCCGACACTCTAATAATTTTCTATCTCCTAGCTAGGTGATCCAAAAATAGCTCAGGATTCCTATTTTGATTCTTATTAAATGTAATTTTCTTATATTTTTTAATCAACTGTAGAGTAGGCCAAGCATTACATGCTATTAAAAATAAATGAGAATTAATTCAATTAAATTAATTCTCAACTTTTAGCTGCCCCTGCCTTCCCCATCTTGTTCTTCATAATAACAAAGTTTAAAATTGTTTTAATTGTGTACAATTTTGCCTTAATTCATATAAGATTTCTTCTTTCCAATTACTGTACATAGCTGTTTTTTATGACCACTCTAGCATCTTTAAATTATCTAATTAATTGCTTCTAGTTTCTCTTTGATTTCTAGATAAAATTTGTTGTCTTTTTGGCCTCTGACTTTTAATTCAGTCTATACAATAAAAAATGAAATCTAATCATGAGAGCTTTTCCATTTTTCCTGGCTCAATTACTTTCTCATTAAATTTGCTTTTGTACTCCCTCTCACCCTTGTTCTATCATATTATAGATAATGTTTCTATGATAAAATGTCTCCATCAAGACTTACTGATGTTTTATGGGTAGTTGAAAGATTTATTAAACACAATTTAAGGGCATTTAACATCAGCCTCCAACATGGAAATTGCTAACAAACTATTTTTGGTATCCTGTGCCCAAACACAAAAACAAAAAAACAGTGATCAGGAGATAGTTGTTATTAGTGGATGAGGACTGCCCAGCCAAGAAGGCCCAGGTGGGAGCTGGAATTGAGTGCTCTAGCTTTGGGCCCTGGGCCCAGGGCTGCACCCGCCCAGAGAAAGAGTTCTCTTTCTCTAATTGAACCGAGGAGTTGCCTTTTTAAATGATCACAAAAGTGCCAGATGTGCTACCAGTGGCCACAGGTAAGATTTACTGAATTACTAGTCTTTGTTCTAAAATTTACATTCAAATATTGGAACAGTCACTGCCAACACCAGGTATGTGACTGCTCTCTGAAGTAATATGGCATCACTTAGAGCCAAGTCTGAAGAGAGGAAGAGGGCGCTTCCAGCACATCTTAGTATGAGGGCATATTACTGCAAAAGTTCTTTAATTCCAGTAAGAATGACCCCCTCTTCCCCATCTTCCTCAACACTTTGAAATATCAGGAAAAAAATACCCAAGGTTGTGAAAACGAATTCATTTTTTCCTGAGAAAGGGAAATAATCTCTTCATTGCAGGATGAAGAGGCTACATAAGAAACACCCAATGAAAATGGTGTCTAAAATCAAATTTAAATACCAGGAACAAAGCAACAATGCCTGGGTCTCTGCTTCTTACTACAGTTCATAGAGTTTAATCCCTGAAAAGTGGAAACCATGGCACAGAGGTAGTAAGATGAAGAGTGGCTTGACTATTCTGGGCAATCAAAGAATGAAGAGGTATGGTTAGTGGAAGAGGTTCATCAACATTCTCGGTGACAGGACAGAAATGTCCCCAGTAGGGGATGTGCGGGAGGCAGCTGATTGATGTCTCTCTCTCATCGATGTTTCTGGCTCTCTATCTCTCTCCCTTCCTCTCTGTAAAAAATCAATAAAATATATTTTTTAAAAAAGAAGAAATGATGGGTATGAAGGGGTGACCATGGCAGAGACTAGCATGAAAGGAAGGGAAGGAAACAAGGACTTGGGTAGAGAAAACCATGTTGATGGGTAAAGAGGCAAAGATATAGGAATAAGTTAATAAGAACAGACAGTCCTTACTTAGCTGTTGATAATACAAACAAGAAGAAGAAGAATTCAGCTATAAGTAGATGACTAATTTGTACCCAGGCTTTACAGAATATCCAAAGTCAGTAGGATACACTGTGACTACCCTTCAGACAACAGTAAATGGCCCTGTACTTGCAGAGCATTGTCAGGTTCTGGCCTGCTCCTAAGGGGCACATACTAGGGACTATTGGACCTTGTGTGTTATGAAGGAGAATGCATTTCCACCAGTTAGAGCCATACATGAGCACATTTGATCACATCACTGCAAATGCCAAGAGCAATGACTTAGGAATTAAAATTCTTCAAATGCAATGTGGAAGGCTACCAGAGTTTATTGCATGAAAACCCAGTTCATATCAAAATATTAATTCCACTTACAAAAGGAAAATTATATATGTGCTCTTAATTTTTACTAAGTATTTATAACTATAGAAATATAGGAATGCATTAGTGGTATATATATGATGTGAGGAAATATTGCATAGTAACAACCCAGGTTGACCCTGTCGATTATAGCTAACATAGTTAAGGTGTTTTGTAAAGCCATCTTAAGTGACCTCATAATGGAGGAATCATGAATACCCTCAAACAGCGTGAAGTTCAAGCGGGTTGTTCAGTAAATAATGCATCCTAAATTTGGATGATTTTCAGATATTAAGCTCATATAGGATAACAATCAAAATAAGGAAGAGGACGAAGACTTGAGGAATGTGAACGGCAACCCAACAAGAACAGGAAGGAGAAATGATGGTCAACAGAAAGGAGAAGAGGTCTCACCGGCAGGTGAGGACCTGAGACACACTGAGTCCTTTGTGACTCTCTCCACTCTGACCCTTAGAGGCCTCATTCCACACCAAACCAAACACATAAAATCACATCCAGATGCAATAGTAAACATGACTTTGAACTGTATACAATCAAAAACATAATTGCTAACTTATCACTCTAAGTAGTTCACTGAACTTACAATCAGCTATAATTTACAGATAATCTTCTTGCGTCTCTGGGAACTCCTGTGAAGATCTAACCTACAAATTTTTTTTAAGTATCATGGACGTGACAAATTCAACAACCAAAGAGGGATAAAATGATATCATGTTTTGAAGACATTTAAACAATTATTTGTATTTTGCCATTTTAAAATTTTGGAGCCAATACATTTCCTTGCCAGGCTTCAGATAGTTTTAAAGAACGCCTTTGGGCCCTCAAGGGCTCGAAGTGTTGAATCGTTAGTGCCTAAAAGCTCAAATGGCCATGGAGGGCCAGTACTACTACCATTGTGCCAAGACACAAACTGCTTCCACATCTTCTCCACCGAAGCTCTCCAGCCGGATGCCTCACCAGTAAGGTTAAATAATGAAACCTCGCCCTGACTGCTCAGGTTAGAATCCTCTCAGCATGTACTTCCTGCTAATCTTGCCACCACAGACACCAAGAACAGGAAGGGCAATGCTACAGTGTCAACTAAACTGTGTTCTACAATCCTCCCTCTCAAGCTCATCTTCACCACACAACTTTTCCTTCCATTAGAATGTACTTGATAGTGCTATCTCATGATTATTTGAAGTCCCTTTTAAAAATAAAAACTATCAGAAAGTCACTGCAATAAGTAAAAATGAGAGAGTAGCACCGATTTTAAAAATGGACCTTGTTAAATGTTTCATACCTTTCTTTGTTTGGCTTCATGTTGATGTCACCAATAACATGGATCTCCGCAAATTTTATCCGAAATTTGCTCAGAAGGGAAGCCATTCTGAAAATAAAAGAAAAAAAAACTTTGTCATGCCATATTTAGCTACTTTTCAATCAAAGAGTTTTGTGTTTAAGCAATCATGTTTTATTTCTACTTAGTTTTCAGAAAAGGCTTTGGTTAGTGTTTGATTTTCATGATTGTACTTGATGAATATAGGAAGTGCGGACCAAGCTATTCCACGGAAGGCAAAGAGAAACTCCTGTATGTGCAGTCTCTGGACATAGCAAACCCAGTTCTGCATTTACGTTTCAGGGAAAATAATGTGGGGCTCTCCAAGTGTCATTATCCTTTGAAAACAGGACAAGTTTTAACATTTAGTGCCTTTTATTTTGCTGATGATTTTGGGGGTTTACTGACAAATTGGTAATTATATTGTGGACCCTAAGAAAAGAGGTACTTACCAAGAAGGGCTCCTGGTGGCTAACTGGGCTCAGATGTGAAAGCAGGGCCGAGCGGCGGTTTCTAAGCAGGGCCCTCTCCCGCAAAGTGCACTTCAGGGAAAAGCCTGCCCTCCTGAACTCCCTGCTTCCTGCACGGACCTGCCTGCCTGCACTGTGTTCCTGCCATCCGAGCCGGCCCTTATGAAGAAATTATTGGAATTGTATTTCAAACAGTAGGACTGAAGCTTTCTCAGTCTCATCAGAGCTGCATAGCTATAGCATCTTCACTGACGTATTAGAGCAGCTCCATTCAGACCAATCAAAGCTGTGCTTTTTGGACCAATCAAACTATGAGGATTTGGAGTGCTCATTTGCATGAGGACAGACAATCGGGGACCAGGGGTGGGAACTTCTCTCTACTAGTATAACAGTCCTCTCCACTCTGGCTTGGAGACTGCACTGTCCCTATCCACCAAAGACAGAGAGCGCCTTTTCCCAGCTAGGGCTGGAACACCGAAGTCTCACTGGAGCAGGGCAAAGCCCAGTAGGAAGAGCAGACTGGCATAGAACAGGTCAGCACAGTGCAGGTGGAGGTGCAGCAGAGCCTCCTCGCCCCAGGGCACCTCACCCCAAGGCCATCTCACAACCATGCTGTTCCACGGCTGTGCTGCTTCAGAGTTGGGCTGTAACACAACTGAGCTGTGGCACAGCCGAGCTGTTCCTGTCAGTTGTGCTGTATCACAAAGGAGCTGTTTGCACTGAATCAAGTTTCCTTCTTCACTGCACCCCAAATTTGGGATTCCTACTGGCACTGAATTGATGCCAACAACCATCAATTGACAATATGTTTTTATACATTGGAGGTTTTACCCCCTGGCAAGTGTACATTTTTATATAATTTGAAAGTTATAGAAAAACTGCAGGGATAGTGCAAAGAAATCCCAGATTCATCAATTGTTTATGATCTGCCCCATTTGATTTGTTATTCTCCTTTCCTCTTTTTATATGTGCCTATATCTACACCTTTTTTTTCTTTTTCTCTTTCTTTCTTTCTTCCTCCCTCCCCCCTCCCTTTCTTTCTTTCTTGCTTTCTTTCTTTTCTTGCTTTCTTGCCTTCTACCTATCTGCCCACCTACCTACCAAAGACATTCTCTTATAGATAGTACAATTTTTGAAATCAGGAAATTTAACATTGATACCATACTATCATCTAACCCACCAACCAGTTTCAACTTTTATCAGTTGTCCCAATAAGACACTGGAGGATTTAAGAAAATATAATCGCTATAGACATCATATTTGTTTCCAGTTTATTACGGCCCTCTTTAAGAGAAATTAAATACACAAACCTCCTAAGAAGGGGGAGAAAATATAAAAACATCACTGAGTAAGAGCCCATCATGATTTTGTGATTTCTGGGAGTAGGTTCCAGGGAGGGCTCAGGATTTGGACATGCCCCGAGGGACTGAGGGCTGCTGAAGGTCCCGCCTCAGGTTTCCTCCAGAGACCTTCGGTTGCACCACATTCTCCGCACACTTGCTATCCTCACAACTACCCATTAGTGCTTCACGAGTAAATGAATAAAGATACAGACTAATACTGTGCTTTTAATTGGAAGGTTTCTTAACCTACAAATGAGACCCAGATATGAACATAGTGACTGTGACCAAGTGCTGCAGCTCAGAGGTTGAAGAGCTGGGAGGAGGACCAGGTGTCGTCTCTCAGTTATCTTTGAAGTGAGCTGTGCTAGAGTGACTACTGGGAATGGACAAGTTCAAGTCTCTCAGAAAAAGCTACTGGACATAAATTCCTCAGGTGCTTCCTTTCTGGGATACACTTACTAGTCAGAACATTGAACATTATACAAGACTAGAGGCCCGGTGCATGAAAATTCATGCACTGGGGCGGGGGGGGTCCCTTAGCCTGGCCTGCCCCCTCTCACAGTCCTGGAGCCCTCAGGGGATGTCCTACTGATGGCTTAGGCCCGCTCCCCACAGTCTGGCCTCCCTCTGCGGGAGGCAACCAGGCTGATCAGGGGAAGGTGCCGCCCTCATCACCCCACTGTTACTGCCTTGCCCTTGGCCCTCGCAGCCGCTGTGGTGGCTTTGTCCAGAGGGCGTCCAGTCTATCTGGTCTAATTAGCATATTACCCTTTTGTTAGTATAGATAATGACACTCATTCAAGACTGAGACAAGGCTCCTTTTTGAAAGCACTTGTGGCAGGGGATAATGGACTTGAAGACAGTGATTAGAAAACTTGCACAGATAATTTATTGACCAGAAAGCCAAGTTACCGTGAGGCCTATCATGGAGGCTTTGTCTTTATATTGGTTCTACCTCAAAAGACATGCACACTTCTTATAAATTTAAGTATTGAAACAATAAGCATCCAAAATGTTCTAACACACGAGTGATAAGTTACTTACGCAATTTTTTCTTCTTCAATGCGGTTAACCTTCCCTCCGACATAAATTCTTAATTTACAGTCTTTCCATTTTTTTCTGAGAGTCAAGATATAGGGGATAAGGAGTGTTAGCCCTGAAAAAAAGAAAAGAGTAAATTATGACAGAAAAGATGAGTATATCCAGCTGAAAGGAAATTAATGGCTTTCCCTCTTTTTTCATTCCCACATCCACAGCTCCTAAATCATTTAAGGTCTTAAGAGAACACAGAAATGTTATTCTTTAACTCGTATCTTTTTCAGATACCTCCCCATGCTGTTTGTTAAATTTATCAACACAGAAATTCTGCTCCCTAGTGTACATTCCAGAAAATTTTACCTCCATCATCAAACAGCCACCAGACATCAATTGTGCCCTTTCCTTGCTTCTTCTTAAATTGGGCACTGGCTTCCACCAGCTTCTGGTTGAACTCCCCGACGTGCATGGACTGGATGGTGTTAATGCTGCCGTCTGTAATGAAAGAGAAAGCAGCACATCCATTAGTCTTTTGAGGAAAGAAACAAAACAATGTTCCAATAAATCTATTCAGGAAAATAGAGGAAGGGTCATGCATTCCTAACTGTTTTTTATACTTATAGGTAAATAGTGAGCTCTTTTCTCTGAAAAGGGGAGATAAAGGTCGAATCCCACAGTAAAATATATCACCTTCAGTAGTTCAAAAATGTTTGATATAAGTTTTACGGTTATACTTTTCATTGTGGCTTATTTTCAGGTCCTTAGTAATTGGTCTCAGAGTGAAATTATTACTTAGACATAGAACAACGCTAAATTATCTTGAAAAGAAAAATCTTGATTTCTCTAAAAGTCAGATATGACTCAATTTAATCATACTTTCAGATTTACTTGAAAGTAAAACATGGGATGATCAAGTTTTCTGGAAATAAGCAAGTGAATTAGAAGTATTCCTTCATTAGGCTATGCAGCCACTTGAGTGCAGTTTGGGTGTAAATTCCATGAATGCCTGGATTGTAAAGGCGGCCAGGGATAATGTGCACCTTGACCTAGTATGACCCTTCGGTTCGAATGCCAGCCTGCTTTCTCCTCTGCTTTCTTTTCAAGGATCTGTGAAGCTAAGATGAAGCCATCTGAGCTATTTGAATTTCTGTGAATGAGATGAAAAAGCCAGGAAATACGGAAAGAGAAAATTCCTTTACTTGAGCTATACTTAACAGTGCATATAAAATACTTAAAAAAATTTTAATGCAATTTCCAACCTAACATGGACACAATGAAAGTGTTCTAGGGAACTAGGCCAGTGGTTGAAGCGGACCCTTGTTTCGTTTTGCCAGCAGGGGTTTCTTTGTTACACTGTATATATTATTTCTTATTTCCATGTCTTTCATAGCTGCGACTGTATTGCTTATTTCAAAGAGATGGTGTCACTGTGGTGCTTAGAGAAGAGCCGACAGCCGCTCAGAGCTTCCTCTCTGATCTAAGGGGTTCTAAAGATCCTTTGTTCTGTCTTTTGCTGTTTTCATGTTTTGGGCCTGTCCATTCTGAAGCAATTATCTTATATTGTTTTTATCTCCCTGGGACTGCTGATGGAGAAAGTAAATGCATTTACGGATTGGGCCAAATTCTGCCCCCACTTACATGTATGTATATCAAAGCATCCAGAGGACTCAAGTATGAGCACCTGGAGGCAGAGTTGGTCTTGATCTAGAACTCAAAGCGTTGTTAACCAACAAAAGCCCAGAGCAGTGAAGGGGCCTACATGAGAGCTGTGTCTGAAATTTTAGATGTTGAGTATAAAACATAATATTATTTTGCTTTTCCAAACAATGAGACATGTTGACTTTCAGAGGAGCACATTTTTGCCGAAAGTATTGTGATGCAGAAACAGGTTTCAGAATAATAACAAGTCCCCTTTTCTGAGTAAGTACATTAATGCTTCTCTGCTCCCTCTCAGCTCCTGAATAGTATTGGGCTATGACTTTGAATTTTCCATTGCTTTGCAAGACTCTACTATTGAATGGAGCAGATTCAGTGGATAGGTAACTCTTCTCGTGAATAAACCAAATATTTGGAAAGGAAAAGATAGTAGTTAGCATCCAGATTGTCTTATTCTAATATTTACACCCTTGAAGTCCTGATATACCACTCACTTAATATTGAAACACATCATTTTCTTAGAAAATGGGTATATATAAGAGCGACAATACATACTTGGCTCTCTTGATAGCCCATGCAATAGTTCAGGTACCCAAGGGTACCTCTAGTATTTGAAGGCATATATAAAATTTTATCCTTAGGATATAGTAGGAAAACAAGGAAACAAAACCAAACCCTTTCCAGGGTAGGAGATAGCCTCTTCAGGAGGCTGGATCCTGCCAGCCTAATCCAGAAGCCGGCTAAATCTCAGTTAAAACACCAGTGAATGACTTCAGAAACGATGGGATTCTTTGTGCATGACAGAAATAAATGTTAACATTCTAATTTTCTACCAGCAGAGGTCGCTGTGGACCTCATTAACCTCGAACTGCAGTGTTTACGGAAAGAGCAATTTTCAAAAAATAAAACATCAGATGTTTAGTTCACCTGTTTATGAAATTTATAGCAAGATTTCTCATTTTCTGGCCCTCTGTTCCTGGGGCGTATATCTGATATTCAGATATAAGTGCGCTACTCAGCCAAAATCTACAGGTAATTAGTATCAATAAAGTTCAAGTCCAGAATTCTGGTCTGTGACAAAGATGCTTTTCTGAAATTGGAATTCTAGCTGGATCTCTCATTCAAACACCTGAAATATCTGCAAGGGGTGCGTGTGTGTGTGTGTGTGTGTGTGGTGAGGTTGGGTACTGGTTTGTAAATTTTAACCCTTTTTCATCTTAACTAAGAAATTTCTGTTTCATGGCACTCAATCTGCTCCCTCACCACATATAATTTTGAAAGAAAGTTTTTACAGTACGACAGTACAAAGGGCTTGGCATTATTGCTAAATGACAATAGCTTCTACTTTTCACCCATACGACCTTCTTGAAAAAATGTCTTCAGTTCTTAGTCAAGGCCTCCAACATCTTAGATGCTGACTTCTCACCCCTGCAGGTACTGAAGTCTGTAGGGGGGTTCACCTTGTAATATATCTTATAAATGCAGCAGTACTTACCTTTCTTAGAGGTTGGCTTAGTGATGTTCAACTTGCCCGCTTTTTTAAACAAGCCCCGGATGCCTCCACCTCCTTCTTCACTTTCATTGTCTTTGATCGTGGCTTCCAAAGCCAGCCTCTCCTGCTCTAATTTCTCCAGTTCATCTGATGAGAGAAGACACAATCGCTTACTAAACGCAGAGAGAGAACGTTTGTAGGAACACTCTTCTATGCTACTTTAATATTAAACATGGAACATGTGCAATAACATGATTATTATATGATTTTTTCTGAATGACTATTAAAAAGAAATGTGTATCAGTAAATTATACTCAGAAAATAATAACTACCCAGAAAATAGCTCTGTGTTAATTATAATATGTGAAGTCACTAGGTTTTTTTTCTAAGGGCTATTTCATGCCATCTTTTTGCCCTTCTGGCAAAAACCAAAAAGCCAGACCCACTGGACATAAGAGCTTATACACCGAAAGCCACTTATTTCCTGACCTGAGTTGCTGCGTCAGATATTTTACAGTGGAAGTGACAAAATTGCAGAAGTATACTGGGTATACTGTATAGCAGGCACACAACAATGCCTCCTGAACTGAAACAGAAAACTAGAGAGCAAGAATTAAGAAAGATAACCAAATCTTATAATTAACTTTACAGGCTCTGAATGCAAATGACAGTGAACAAGATCCACCAACAGTTCTTCCCAACAAACAAAACACTTTCTGGAGTGACCGAAGCGAAAGAAATAAAAGCTGCGATGTCTTGTGCCTGCCTGGACTCACATTACTAAAAAGGGTCTCAGGGCACTGAGTCTGGAATAAGAGTCGGGCTGTGCAGAATTTCCTGCCCGTGGTTTGGGTCCACTATCCAAACTTGGATGTTGTGACTGGCTGCCTTTTATCTTTTTTGGATTCTGATTGTGACGAAAAATTCCTAGCTGCCATGTAATGCGTTGCATCATTCTCTGACCTCAGCCTGCGTTGGATCAGGTAAGTAAAGACTTCAAAAGCAGTCAGATGGCGGTGCTAAGGAGTGATGGGCTTTTCGCTCACAGCGAGCAAGGTGGCCCTCTTGTCAGACCCCCTCATCGTCTTGTCTGCTGAGAACACAGCCGTAGAAAATGAGCAATGTTCCGAGACAGCGAGCAGAAAACCGAGATCCAATGATAGGCAACACTGGTAGGGCTTCTGTAAATGTCAGCCCTCGGAGGCTGTTGCCTTATCTATCTGGGAAGCGGAGCTATACAAACTCTGGATTTATCAATTATGCACTAACTAAATCTGTCAGGACAGGCCCATCCCTAGACGGCGCTGTTATTCAGCTGCACGGAATTGTCTGGCCCCTTTCCAGGTCTTAGCAATTAATCTTTTGCCAGTGGCATGAGATTTAAGGTCAAATCACCCATGTGATTTCCCCAAAGCTTCAAAGGTTCTCAAGACCAGCGGCTATAGAAAATCTGGGAAATTAGACTGATGGTATTAAAACTCAGACAGGAGGTGCTTACCCCTGACTTTTGAAAGGTGAACGCAGGCGGCATGGCACAGGGAGGTCATGACCGATTATGGCTCTGCTGCTGGCTTTATGTGACATGAAGCAAGTCATTGATTTTCTCTACGCCTCTGATTCTCTATCTGTGAAATGGAAAATCGTAACCTTCCCCTTTCCCTCGCACTGCAAAAAGAATAAGCAACAGTTCTTGCACGGGGCTTCGGAGCTCCTTAAAGAACAAAGCAGCCAGCGCATTCTCTAGGCCCAGTGTTTATGCAACTCCTGGAAATGGGCTCAGTCATGCAAAGTAAAGTGAGCATTTTGGAAAGCCAGGGGTTTATTCTAGCAGTTACTGTTTATCACACACTCTCCGGGTGCTGGGGACTGTGCTGCATGCTATTCTGTTATTCCTCAGCAACATCTCTGAGCTAGTTACTATGATTATTCCCATTTTGTGGATGAAGAAAGCGAGGCTCAGAAAGGTTGAGTCACCTGTATGATGTCACCCAGCAAGTGTCAGGGCTCAACCCCAAAGAGGTCTGCTTGATTCCAAACCTGCCGGCTTCCGACTTTGAAGACCATTTGCTTTTGGCTTATTACTATTATTTCAGAATTGTCTTATTAACCCCCAACCCCTATCCTCAGGGGAACCGGAACACTCAGGCACATGGTATAATGCAAGTTAATTCCTCAAACTATAGCCCCTCGATTGTAAAGGGAGGACCCTAACGGTACAGGTACATATGGCAGGCTGCCCAGAATAGCAACATCGCAGCATCCTGGCCTGGGTGACAGCCCCCCCGGCTGTCATGCACATTTTTGGGGCGCTGCAGGGGCAGCTGTGGAGTCACTGCTCTTTGCAGTCAGCTGGAAGGTGCACATTATGAGTTTCTTTGGGGGCGACTGCAAGGACAGTGGGGAGGGGTTCCTTTGCTCTCCTTTTTTGGCTGGCCCCAGCGCACCCCGTGACCAGCCACTAGTTGCCATGTTCTTTGTCCTCTAGTTTGGACAAAGGAGAAGAGAAGATAAATCCTCCTCTGTAGCAGAGTCAGCTGGCTGAGTGCACCGGGAGCTGGGCCAACAATTTGTTTGAAGGTATGTACACAGCCCATCCTGGACAGAGCACACTGCAAACTCCCAGCCTGAGAGACAAAACCAGACTTGGTTTGAATGAGGCCGATTCGGCAGTTCCCTCAAAGACTATGGAGGCAAAGTCTATTCTAAAGGCTACAGTCTGCTCGCGTGGCCATCTGGAATAGGCACCAAGATTTTGCAAGTTCTTATTAGAGTTCAATCTTAATGATTCACTTTGTAGGTCATCTAAGGCCCCCTTCTGTGCCCGCCCTCCCTCTCTCATTTCAGCACTAAAGAGCAGTGATGTTTGATGCTCTGTTCTGACTTATCTATCGGGTGTACTGCTTGCCTCTGTTTGCATAAGAAATCAAGAGCAGACTTTGTCAACACATTTCTTTCAACAGGAGTGCTGGCTAGCTGACCAGTAGGCACAAGGTGGGTGAGCCAAGGTAGAGTGAACGGATAGATATAAACTGATGTCCACGAGGCTGACAATGAAAATGACTCATTTCATCACTGCCACCACCACCACCATCACGACTCCCTTTGTGACCTTTCGGGTTCACAAAGCCCTTTCCACACAGTATCTTATTTGATCCCAACACCAGTGCTGGGAGGCAGGCAGAGCTGGTAATAGTCTCCCCCACTTTAATGTAAAGAAAACTTGGGTTCAGACAGTTCAAGTGATCTGTCCAAGGTTGCACAGCTGGTGACCCGAGCCTTCTGCTTTCAATTCTTTACCATCCTTCTTCAATGATGTGCTTGACTGCCTGTTGAAGGAATACCCAATCTGCAGTTTTTTTTAAAGAAACCATCCACAAATTTCCGTCAGAGAAATTTACATAATGCTCTACATTTCTATAATAGTCTTGTTTCAATCTTTTTTCCCCAAGTAACTATCACTGTGGGGCACAGAATGTACTTTTAAGATGCACGTGTATTTTACCCCATTAAACTGCAAACTCCTGGAGGGTAGCTTAGGTTATATTTTATTACCGCCACTTATTGAGAGTTTATTTTGTGCCAGGTACAATGCCAAACCCTTGGAAGCCATTATATATTTTAATGCAAAATAATAAACCTGTCAGGTAGGTACTATAATTATTCCAATTGGAAAATGTGAAGTGAAACACAGAGAGGACGAGTAATTTGACTAAGGTCACACAGCCAAAAAGGTTCAAGCTGGGATTTAAATCCAGATCTGTCTGATTCCAGACCCTATGTTTCTACTTCACATACTTCCTCTCTCACATTCTTAGTTGAGCCCATGCCTCTCTGCTAGTGCCTCCCACTGACACGAGTACTCAAGAATAGTTTGCTGGGGAAAAAAAAGAGAGAGAACAGGTCAGTGTTGTTAATACAGTTCAAACCATTTGAAAGTATTTTCTCTATAACGGGAGAAAAATAAGTGGATAGTTGCCAGGGATGGGGGCATATAACCTGTGTGTAAGGGACAGGCACAAAAGACAGTGTTTGAAAGAAGTGAAATGAATGCTGTATACAGAGGTATGGAAACAGGGGTTGGTGGAATATGACAGAAGGTAGTATAGGTGGGATTAGGTGGGAACTTTAATCTTCCATGTTAGATAATTCCATACTCCATCATCTCAGAAAGCAACAATACGAGAGAGAGAGAGAGAGAGAGAGAAAGAGAAATCCTGCCCTACTCTCATTCCAAGATGAAGAGAATCCCTGAGGTTGTATGAAAAAGCTTAGGCTTTAGGGTCTCTCAGTTGAGTGGGTTTCTAACCAATTGTTCAAACATAGCCCCAAACATTTCTCATAGTAAAAACAGAGAGTGAATCCTGAGCTGCATCTTCATGCACACGCCAAATCACTTGAATAGTAATTACTCTATTTTTTCAAGTGCTTTATAAATTGACTAGATTCATGCACTGGTGGGGTCCCTCGGACTGGCCTGCAGGGATCAGGCCAAAACCATCCGGTGCACGGATTCATTTAGGGCAGCGGTTCTCAACCGTGGGTTGCGACCCCTTTGGGGGTCAAACGACCCTTTTATAGGGGTTGCCTAAGACCATCGGAAAAAGCATATATAATTACATATTGTTTTTGTGATTAATCACTATGCTTTAATTATGTTCAATTTGTAACAATGAAATTGGGGGTCACCACAACATGAGGAACTGTATTAAAGGGTCGCGGCATTAGGAAGGTTGAGAACCACTGGTCTAGGGTATGTCTGGCCCATCTTGCCCAGTCCCCATTGGCCAGACTCCAGCAGCAAGCTAACCTACCAGTCAGAGCATCTGCCCCCCCCTGGTGATCAGTGTGTGTCATAGCAACTGGTCGAATGGAACCAATGGTCAGGCCCTTAGCATATTAGGTTTTTATTATATAGGATTGTGTGGTAACCAACTGGAGTAACCATATTTTGAAACTCAATTTAGTTGCCAAGATTGCTTCCACTGTTCTATCCTCAGTCTTTTATTTTTTAATAAGTCTTATAGAAACAGGCAAGAGTCTACTCATTACAGTTCCCTTTGAATCAGGAGAGAGAGTAGTCAATTATCTCACAACAGAAGGGAGAACAGGGGAACCTCCTGAGGAATGGCATCCCTCCCACTTCACAGCATCCTTTTTTCTTTATTAATTATTCAATTATGCTTCTTTCCTTGGTCAATCAACTCAAAGCTGTAAAAGCTCGCACGAATCAATGAGCCATAGCCCAGTGAAGTCTAGTTGAACCGAAGGCAGGAAGCAATCCTGCAGTGGTCACCTTCCAATCAAGCAATTATTTACTACACTGCCATCTGTCTTTATTTTGCTAAGCCACTTCCTCAGACACAGCAGAATCCCCGTGCTCTGAGATGGTCATAAATCGTGCAGCTTTTACATGGAACACTTGACCGCAATATATTGCAAATCACATGTCATCACTTCAGTTCCTACCAGAATAATATAGACTCTTTGTTGAAGTTGGCAAACTTGCTGAATACCCCTGGGAAGTGAACAACATGAAATACTGTGTTTTTTTGTGTTGTTGGGCAATAAATTAATTTATTAAGAGACACTATCAGCCACCAGTATTGGATGAGTTGCTGCAGTACGTAAGTGAGAGTGTTATGAGCATCGATCTTATTTATACAAAAAGTTATTCTCTTCACATAAGCCTGTGACACGGTATAGAAATAATTGTCATTAGCTGGCAAATTACCTATAAAGCTGATTTCTATTCACTGCTTTATTAACTACAGTATATGGGCACTCAGAATTGCTAATATTTCCTTTAAATTATAATGTGTGATGACACCTTGGTGCCTGTGTTGGAAAATCTATGATGATAATCATTAACATAGCATAATGCAATACTTAAGATTTATCAGGCTCTTATTAAGCCTTATATTACAGTATAATATAATGAAACACAAGCTTATTTCTTCCAATTCAAAATCTAATATGAGGGTTGTGTCGTAAATTACATAAACTTCAAAACAATGCATGGAAATGTGGCGTAAAGTTAATTTCTATCATTATGCTGCTGTTTTCTGCATGTTCTTCATGTACTATTTGTGTAATGTTGTTTTTTGTTTACCCTAGATAATTGGCACTTCTAATTATTTTATTAGCATCCAACTGTATTTTCCCTTTCTTGACTAAGAAGCAGAAATATTTCAAACATCAAAGTTGATATAAATCAGATACTTCCCTTGGGAAATTAAAAGGGGACTCAGTTCCCTGCCAGGAATCTTTCAGAAATACTACATACAGAATGAGCTTCCCTGTTGCTTTATAGAACTAAATTGATTGTGCATTTTGGGGGATGGAGCAGTGAAGGGTGGGAGCCATATTTTTTTTTAGCTATATCACATCTTTCAGCTTGAAGAGATCAACATCACATATAAAGCAAATACGTAGTGTAAATACAATCATATTTTGTATTCTCATTGTTTAGATGGTAAAACATTACAGCACAAAAACTAGACAAAATTAAAGTAAATAGAGAAATTTAGCAACACAGCAGGTCTCTTAAGATTAGGTTCTTATAATTGTCCTCAACATCATGTCTATCTTACCACAGCCAAGCAGTCCCTATGTTGGGTTTTGAAGGAATAAGTGGAAATACCCTTGTTCCATTTCCGTATCTCAGATTTTACCATTGCCTTTCATTATGTAAGCCATTGTCCTCTCTGACTTTCCTTTTTAAAAGGTAGAATAGTGCTTCAAACAGACATGTGTTTGAATCTCAGCTCTACTGACTACCAGCCTTGTGAATCTTGGGTAAGCCTCAGTTTCATTGGTTGTAAGATGAGGTCAAGGATCATACTTTTCTTCAGAGGATAGTTGGGGTAATAAGTGTTGTACTATATGTGAACATGAAACATAATACATGGCACATAGCAACTACTCAAAATGTTAGCCATTGTTGCCACTAGGATATTAAGTTCAACTAGGAAGGAATGTATAAATTAATCATGAATGCTGAGGGGGAAATTAGTGTTTCTAGTCTGTAAATGTAAAAGGTCCATAAAAAGAGGAAGGGGCATAAAAAAGGAAGGCTGAAGATACCAAAAACATATTTTGCATAGGATGAACTCTATTCTCAATATTTTTAAAGCTCTTGTATATAAGCAGAGTATACATATCAGATAGTGGTTCTTCACCCTATACAAACTCTTAATTTCTAGTCTCTTCTGCTATCTTCTCCTCCATTTTTAACACACCAGAATGGTTGCATCAGAAAATTCACCTAATCCACTCCTGTTTCCTTCTGCTATGATGGTGACGTTAGTGAAATAACAAATAGAATCTGGACCGATCAGGCACCTGCACTCTCAAATCCCTCACAGGCTTTTCCCTTCTGCTGGACCTGCCCAACAAAACCTTGATCCTCCTATATTCTGGAGACCAAATGTCACTGGATAGAAACTGGAAAACTAGAGAAATTGCTTCAACTTCAAAAAAATAAAATTGAGACTACTGTGTACAATCCTCCTCAACTTATCACTGCACTCTTACAAAACCACACATTTCATCATCAATTCTCACCTCTTTTGCTATAATTTTAGAAGATGAAGCATTTTTCTTATGTCTCAGGCCAACTCTTCCATCCCTTTCTTCCCCTGATTCTTCCTGTTCCTCCAGGATCTTACTCCATGGGTCATTCCTGCATGCCACTCCCCGCCCCGCCCCCATGTTTTACCATTATCTTCAATCCCACTCTCTTGGGCCCATTTTTTCAGTCAGAAAACATACCTTTCTCTCTATTCTAAGAACTGTATCTCTCCCTATAGTAAACCTCCTCAATCTCATTCCTCTCGCTAGCATCTAAACTTCTCAAAATGATTGGCCACATCCATATTCTCTGCTTTATCATCTCATATTATCTCCTCAACCCACTGTTAACTGGATTCTGTCAACACTGGTCTGCAGGAATTATTCTCACTAGCTTATCTGTGCTGTGTCAATTACATTTTACTCACAAATCTTTCTGGTGTTTTCTGGTGTCCTGGACCATTCTGATGATTCCTCTCACTTTGAGCACTCTGCTTCCACAATACCACAGACTTCTGGTTCATTGCCTCTCTGATAGCTCCATACCTGCTCCTCCTTGGGGCCCTTTTCCTGTGCCTGGGGGCTCTCAATTACATCCTCTCTTTGGTCTATATTTTCCAGTGTTGTAGTTTCATCTTTACTATTATGTCTCTTTCTAAAAACTTTATTAGTTTGGTAGGGCTACAATAACACATACCACAGACTTGCTTAAACAATATAACTTATTCAGTTCTGGAGACTAGAAGTCTCAGATTAAGGTGCTGGTAAGATTGATTTCATTCTAACGTCTCCTTGACTTATAGATGGCTGTCATCCCACTTTCCTGTTTGCTTGTCTATATCCTAATCTCCCTCTATAAGGACATCAGTCCTATTGGATCAAGGCCCACCCTAATGATCTTATTTTACCTTATTTACCTCCTTAACAATCACATTTTCAAATATAATTACATCTGAGGTCAGGACTTCAATGTATGAAATCTGAGAGGATACAATTTGGCCCATAATATATCTTAAATCTACATCTCCTGCTCACAATTCTCCTTTAAGACCAGGACTGTCTAACAGCCTATCAGACATTTCCAGTAGAATTTCCCACAGGAGATTCTTTAAAAGTGAACCAGGCATCCCTTCATTAAACCTGCTCTTCTTCTTGTGTTTCCCATTTCCATTGGTAGAACCATCATTCATTTAGTCAGCCAAGGAATGAATCTTTTTCCACTCCTCTCTCCCCCATATTGTGCACATCCAACCAACCCCAAATGCTGCTTTTGTACCTCCAAAGTACTTCTGTCCTTTTTTCTCCATCCCTCGCTCTAGCTCAGGCTGTCACCCTCTCTAGTTTTTATTATTATGAAAATATTTTTTGGTTTGTCTCTCTGTTTTCATTTACAGTCTTGACTGAGTCCATGCCAATGTAACTAAAAGATTATGAGATTTAAAACCTAAATTTGACCACATTACTCTCTCACTTACATTCCTGAATAGTTCCTCCTCATTGCTTAAGAATATGATCCACATTTTTTAATATGGCAAATGAGGGCTTTTAAAATCAGGATTTTATATCAGCAGCCTCATATTTCACTATTGTCTGCTTCAACTTTTCACTTAAGTAACACTCATTTGCTTTTGGTTGCCCACGCGTTCTTCCACATTCCCCTGCCTTCCCACCTTTGCTACTGCTCTCCTCTTTGCCAGGAATGCTAGTCCCCAAACTCTCTCTCTTTTTTCTTCCCCAACATTGCCTAGTTAACTCCTACTCATCCATGAGGTCTCAAAACAAAGGAAATTTCTTCCAGAAAGCCTTCTTCTTAGATGCCTCTTCTCTCTTTCCCACAATACCCTACAAATATACCCATCGTCACACTCATCATATACTCATTTCCATTACTAGGTTGTGCGTCTACTGAGGACACAGACTCTTACTCATCTTATTGTACCCAGCACTGATACCTACATCATGGCTGCTACATAAGAGGTACCCCCAAAATCCTGTTTTGGTGCCATGTCTTCAGTGGGCTCCATTTTAAAGTTTAATTAAAGAGATAAGTCATGGATTACTACCCTGTCCTAATACTTCAGTGACTTTTTAGATGTGTTCTTTATTTACAAGGGTATATTTAAACTTTAAGACTTAACAAGTAGTTGATCCCTGAGCAACGTGGGTTTGAACTGCGCGGGTCAAGTGAACTGTGAGCTTCAGTTGAACTGTAGTCAATTGAACTGTGCAGGTCAATTTTAAAAATCCTGTGTAAGCGGGCCCACTGTCCTAGAGAAGAAGCAGAGTCACTAATCTGAGTTAGTGATTTTGCCTCTGGCTTACATTCGTGATTCACATAGCAAGATACATTCAGGCTCATTTCCATGTGAGCTGTAAACTAGGTCATAGACTCTTAAAGACAAAATACATGATTTTCCGAGGAAAGAATTAATCTTCATTTTTCTGAAACATCTTGCAGAAATTAATTCCGCAGGTTAATTTACCGAAGGTGTTTATTTTCAGCGATGCTGGCTTTGTGGTTTTGTGATAAGAAGAATAACTGATGACAGCCCTGGAGTACTCTATATTTCTGGTTAGCAGGACACAGGCCACCTGTGTTAGCAATGGGGAAAGCAGGGAAGTGTACGAACCTCAGGTCAGCATAAGAATGTAAGCTCTGCTGTTAAGGGATTTTGTCCATATGGTGCACGGGTCTCTAACCCCAGCACCTAGAGCTCCATGCCAGCTGTGGAGCAGAGGCTCAATAAATATTTGTTGGTTGAATAAAGAAAGTACATACCTTGTACCTGAAGAACCTGAGAGATGTCAAAGCCTTGGCTGATTCTGACGATGACCACACCAATCTCAAAATCAAACGCATCGCTGAAAGTGGAAGCACAGTGGTTAGTGATTTAAATCCTCCAGCTTTGGACAAATAGTAAACTTGTTTCTAGGACTTTAATGTAATTAAACTAAGAAAACTCACTTTAAAATACAACCAAGAGTTACTGGCTTTCTGTTAGGTTGTTTTCCCTTTATATCCTTAAAAAAACATATTCTGGGCAAAGGTAACTAACTCATTTGTGCTGGAACCAATTTACTCAAATATACTATCAACTAGAATTTTGATTAAGAGCTTGTAATATACGTTTTGAAAAAATTGATTATTTTCTAACGTAAATAAAAGAATCACTGAAATATCTAGAACAGACTGCAAAGACCTTGGAAATTATCAGCCAAATCTCTATCTATTCATGAAGAATCCTACAACATTTCTGACGTCAAGTTCCTCGTTAAAAATGTCTCAGTTCCTCTGGGGACCCTTCACCAGTGACTTTGGACAAACCATTTGAAGCTGTGCTTCTTCATGGCAACCCCGTGCTGTTGAAGGTGGCTGTTGTGCCTTCACTACATGGAATTAGATTATCTGGAAGGGAAAGAAAGCCTTGCTTTCTTTTATCTCCATTTTTGTAGAATTTTTTTTGTTCTCTGCCCGTAAATATAGGGAAAACCAATGAGTCTTTTGAGTTCATTTAAAATTCTCCCCTTGGGAGTTCCTATATTCAATCTTCTTTGCATCGGGAGCCCAGGACCCTTTCATTGGGTCACCCTCCCTCAGAAACAAGGCAGGTTGTGATGAACTCACTGTACACAAACAAGATTTCAATAGACAAAGTAAACCTACATTTTCAAATAATGATATAAAAATATTCAGTATAGTGTGACTATTTATTTAAAATGAGTATGAGATTTAAAACCTAAATTTGACCACATTACTCTCTCACTTACATCTCCTGAATAGTTCCTCCTCATTGCTTACAGAATATGATCCACATTTTTTAATGTGGCAAATGAGGGCTTTTAAAATCAGGATCTTATATCAGCAGCCTCACATTTCACTACTGTCTGCTTCAACTTTTCACTTACGTAACACTCATTTGCTTTTGGTTGCAAAACCATACGTGATTTCTACTTAACAAAATAGACCCATTCTAGTAAAACTGCCACCAAGTAAATTCCTGATAAATCTTGTTTCTAATTGTCCTAGATTATAAAAAGCAGGCAATATGTTCCACAGAAACATTTGGATTCTGTGTTAGGCAGAATAATTTCAGACCCCCAAAGACACCCACATTTCCGTCCCTGGAGCCTGTGGAGTATGTCCCTTCATGGCAAAAAGGACCTTGCAGATGTGATCAGGCTAAGAACCTTGAGGTGGGGAGATTATCCTGGATTATCTGGGTGGGCCCAGTGCCATCACCAAGGTCCTTGGGAGTGAAATTGGGAGGCTGAAGAGGTTAGTGTAATGTGATGTGAGAAGGATTTGACCCATCAAATGCTTTGAAGATGGAAGAAGAGAGCCCTGAGCAATGGGCAGCCTCTGGACCCTAGAAAAGGCAAGGCCATAAACTCTCTCCTAGAACCTTCAGGAGGTAATATAGCCCAGCCCACACCTTGATTTTAGCCCAGTGAGTTAGTGTTCAGAATATTAGCCCATATAACTTTAGGCTAATAAATTTGTGTGGTGTTAAGCCACTAAGTTTGAGATAATTTATTAACGCGGCCAACAATAACTAGTACAAATTAAACTTATACCATACTTCAGAATATTACAGGTATTTAAAATCTTTTATTCAAAGAAAAATGGTAAAGTACTAAACTATAGCAAAAATATCTTTATGATATCAATAAAACTGTGCTTTAAGCCATACAACAAAACAGCCACAAAAATCAGAAAGAGAAATATAACACAATATGGTTGTATGGTTGTCTTCCTTCTGTATTGACCCCATTGCTACGGTAGTAAAGTCATTTAACTTTACCAAGCCAGCTAAATTTTATACTATACAAATTTGAGCCACCTTAACACTGAACTTTATTACCCAAAAGATCAATCATTAATTTGGTATAAAAGTCAGAAGTTTCTTCAGCTTAATATTACTAGGTTTGATCATTTTGGTCTCTTTGAATTTCTAAACTGTTTGGGATGGTGGGGAGGTTAGAATATGATTCCAGATAATCTTGTATCAAATAATGGACACTATGACTAAGATTTACATATTCCTTTTCATTCCCAAAGTGAAGATAAAATTTCTTGCCCTGACATTCCTTCCCCCCGCGCCCCCAAAGGTAAAGATGAAATTGTACTGAAATGTCTGGATAATAGAGAGTATATCTAAACCCATTTCCAAGAATGTCAGGCCAGCAACTGACTGTGATTCTGAACCTATCAGGATGCTGTTTGCTGAGCCTGGCAAAATTCTAGTGCCCCAGCAGGAGACAGATGGCAACACGTGGCATCGGACTTTGTATGTTTGCGGAACACAGTTCAGGAGAACACATTTAATGCATGGGTTTCCTATAGGAGGAAGGCTAAGTTAATTTCTGTTTGGTCAGTAATGCATAGAATTTCAGAAGGTAAAAATTATTTCCTTATGCTTTTTAGTGGAATATTAGAATGCTTTTGTTTGTTGCCTAAATCTCCCCCAAATGATGACAAACGTAGTGCCCGTTCTAGCAGGAGCCAGAGGACATAGCCTGGTACGAGAAGTACTGAGTGTAAGCTTGTTTTAATGGGTGAGGGTTTATTATGGACTTTTCAGACATCTCAGGGCATCTCCACCCTGTGCTATGAAGTCAGAGCAAAGCCAGGCCTGGGCGGAGGAAATCTTCCATTTTCAGGGCCGTTGACACAAAGATGGCTGCTGACCAGAGCTAACACTGCCTCCCTTGAGATGAATCTGGCTAAGTATTTTCAAGCCTGGAAGAAAGGATCAATTTTCTAGAAAGGTCACTGAGGATACCTTGTGCCTCTCCATAAGTGTAGCTTCTGCCTCTCTTATGCAAGAAGCAAGCCAGGCAACACTTAGGCTGTATAAGTACTTCTTGAGGCAGCATAGCCTGTGGTCAGGAGCTTAAACTTTGAATTCTGATGACCCTGGGTTGAAATTCCAGTTCTGTCACTTACACAACTCTGCATGTTTTAAGTTTTAATGT
>NW_006289564.1:77838-83314 GCF_000327345.1 Myotis davidii | reverse complement strand
CAGTCAGCCAGGCTTCCTATGGTTCTGGATGAAGTCCGTATTGTTTCTCTGAGGTATTAATCAATTGTTGTGAGCGGCATTAATTTCCTGGTGTTTATCTCTGCCGCCATCTTAGTTTCTCCTCCCATTCTTTTCTGTATAAGTACTTCTTGAGGCAGCATAGCCTGTGGTCAGGAGCTTAAACTTTGAATTCTGATGACCCTGGGTTGAAATTCCAGTTCTGTCACTTACACAACTCTGCATGTTTTAAGTTTTAATGTCTATGTCTCTACTTATAAAATGGGAATGATAGTACTGCTTACTTCAAAGTCTTCTTGTGAGAATTAAATGGGGTAGCTCATGTTAAGGGCATTAGGCTGGTGCCCACTCATCCTTTAATGACTATTATTACCTTTATCTTAAGACTCCCCCAATATTTAAGGATCAGATGTCACATACCATTGAAAATTCACTCTCTGTGCACTAACCAACACTGTTACATGGCAGAGGCAACTGGCATATGGCACCGTCATATCAACAATGAGGCTTTGGGCTAGTGACTACGTTCCCCAAGGCTCAGAAGAAGATAATGACTGATTGGGCACACCAACTAGTCCAAGATTCCAGTTTTTTGAAAGAAAAATTCCTTTACCACCTGTCCTTTGTTTTTAATCTCATGAATAGGTTTTAAGGTTGTAACTCTTAATGTTGACTTTTTTCTTTGACACCGAATTCCCCCCATCCTGCTTCCTCTGATATTATGATTCCCTCGAGTTCTATTATTGGAAGTGTTTTCAGTTTGGTAAAGAATTCAGAGTGCCAGGGGAATGTCCTCTTCTCAGGCAATTGAATCTAGTATAACAGTGTCATGTACTTCCCTGGTTAGTGCTTTATAAGCAACACATCTTGAAAGCATCACTTACTGTATGATTCCCACGTAGTTTTCAATCTCTGTTAACTGAGCTTTCCTCCAGTTTCTTTTATATCCAATCACCAGAGTGTTTGGTTTCATTCTTCCTAAGCCCGAGGCCTAAACAGAGGAGATAAACACATGGGCAATCCTTACTGTACCAGGAAACCACCACTGCAAATGAAAAATAAGGTCGGAAAGAGCACTGAAGTAATGTTCTGATGATTCGGAAGATTAGATTACATTTCAGTGCATGTCCTTCATGCCCATACCCAAGCATAAAATAGAAAGATTAGTTCTAAATCATCTCAGCCATAAATGGATTTTAGATGACAGAAATGTAGCTTTTCTAAATTAGCAGTCATTTGCATTTCTTCTGACACACTCATTAAAATGGTTCAATAATTTAAAATCAAGTAAGGGTTGGCTTAACTGTTGGCATGCATGCTGTAACTTAGTGGTTCAAAGCTAATTTCCACCTGTTATATCCATAATGTCATTAGCAATAAAATCCATGTTTGGAAAATTCTTATATACAAAATCACTGAAACTTCTACCTACATTATTTATTGAAGAGTAAATGAGCTGTGTTTCCAGAACCCAATTCTTTTATATGACAGTATCATTAATAGCCAACTTCCATATCAGAAGTTTCATTCCCCCCATTAGATGACAGGATATGACTTTCAGTTAATTAAATTTAATCCAGCAGTATTATTGAGCACCTATTAATCGCAAAATACTATGTTAGGTTCTGTGGCATGGTAGTGAAACATATTCTTTGACCTTAAGGAGCTTAGAATAAAGTGGAAGATACAAGATATTCACAAATAATTTTAGTTCAAGTGCAAATGCACTAGGAACTCATATGGAAACATAAAGAAAGAAACCCTGAATTCCAGTTGAGGATTCATGGGTGGCTTCATGGAAGAGTTGGTATTTGTCCTAGATCTTGCAAGTTGGTGAGATGCTGACAAGTAAGAGTGAAAGAAGGGCATTCTGAATCATGAAAATAGTGAAACAAATGGTCAGAACAGGAAGTTTTAGAGAGGACAGTAGCAAGTAGAAGATGATAAGCATTGATGGAGGGTTCCTAAAATAAGCTTTGCTTCCACCACATTTGTATATTCTTCTTAGAAATGTACAGGTAACAGAATAGCTCATTTGGCCCAGGGCAGATACATGGCAGTATGGGTATAGTCTTTCCCATGACTACATTTTGGGGATGTGGTCATTCATACCATAATTTCTTAGATGCATAGAAGGCTTTATCTAACATGGTATCATTGTCAGTGCCTCCCTTTGTTACCATGTTGTCCTGCCCTTTGTCATGACCTCTCTGGACTCCACTTTTCATTGAAGAAACTCATGAGAACAAGCTTTATGCACTGCCTTTTTTCCTTCTGGATTCATATATGAGTTGTTTTTCATGCCTATGTCTTTCCTCTCCCTGTTCTTACTATATTTGTCTTATTTCCAGTGAAAATTTTTATTACTTCTCCAATTTTTATGATAATTTTACATTAAATGCGTAACCTTCCCAACATATTTAATCAAAGAGCTACTGAAAAGTAGCTTGAGGCTGAAGGAAAAATCAGCATCTTGCAATGACCTCTATTTCCATGGGTTAGCAGATGAAAAGAGGCTCATTGGGGTAATAGGTCTTTCAGAAATGGGCTCTCTGTCTGTGCAGCCACTGCACAAGTGCTCGTCAAGGATGTTAGAGACAAGAATGCATCGAAGACTCTTAATCTCCAAATATTACAACGTGAGCCATATTTTTTTCTTTTCTGCCTGCACCAGCATCAGAGTTATCTGGATGCTGTTTGGACTGTTGACCCTCCTGTGTGTGGCCACTCTGAAAGCTAAATGATTCATTCGGTAAATGTAGAATCGGGGCTATTCAACTGTTAATGCCAGAATGATTAAAAAGCCAAAGTCTCTTGGATTATTTTAAGGAAACTGGCACTCCTAATTATGAAGTTCAGAACAAGGGGAAGAATTTTTGTACTTATTATTGAAGGGGAGGAAAAACGATATAATGAGTGAGAAAAGATGGGAGACCTGTAGGCTTTAGTGTTGAACCACAGAAATTACTATATTTTAGTCAACATTCTGGAAATAATTTAAAAGGATAGAGAGATTTTACATCCTGACACCAGGCATTTATTTAGCCTAGCAGCTGCCCTCATACCATTTGCAAAAGAAAAAAGGAAAAGAATGTTTCACTTGAGCATTGCTAGATGCAAAAATAGTTTGAAGTTTTAATAGGATCCTGAGTGTCGTCAACCATCAGAACAAATTTGCATTTCAATAAATATGGGGACAGAATGTATGCTGTTGGCCAAAGGCAACCTCATTTCCCATTTCCAGTGCATGAGTCATAGTTGATTGTAATAGAACCTCTCCACTTTTGTTTTTGCTTTTCCTATCTCCAGGAATTCAAAACGTAATCCTCATCCATCTGCATTGATCTCTGACGTTACACTGCCCACGCCATTTGCTCTGGGAGCTTCATCAGCGTGGAGTGCTAATTTTCCTTTGCCTCTGTACTCACTCCTTCAATGCTAGCCTTACCTGAAGGAGACTTCGGACACCATCCCTGAAACAATCTGCAGCCACGGCAGCATAAAACGCCTTGATTTTGTTCTTTATCAGCCAGGCCTGCTTTTTCGCCATGCCACTGTTCATCTCTTTAACGCACAGCTTGCGCGGTCCCTGTATGACACAATGAAATGTTGGTTAGAAGCCTGGCTATTACACACCGCACTGCTGTTGTTTTCTGAAAGGCAAACATAGCCGGCCATGCCCCATTGAGTTAAGAAATGGGAAAGAGGGAAAACACCTCAGTACAGGAGGTTCACGCGGATTCAGCCTTTTGGAGAGGAACTGTGCTGCTCCCATTCTGCACTTTCTACCCAGAACGTCAGATGTGTCACTACCTGCTTAGTTAACTGCCTCCTTCTGAATGACAGAAACAGCTCAGGGCATCATGGCACATGAGGAAAATACGAAAAATGTGATGGCAGAAGTTCAGAATAAATACACAATCTACCTTTGACTCAATAGCGAGAGCCTCTTTTAAGAACACCAATCAGAGCCGGAGCCCAGTGGCAAGAAATGAATGGCGCTCTTGGGAACCAGAGCATGATGATTTGCAAATCCTGCCGTAGACTACCACGACTTGACAATTCTTCTAAGCCCATCGGTTGCTTTTTGTGATAAGGATACTGTTGCACATTTCTCCTTGTAATGTTAACATACTCCCACTCAGTTAATCAGTATTTCCCACTCCCTCAAGGAATCTGGTGGAAACAAAAGCTCACATACCTACGGCCTAGGAAGAATACAAGAGATTAAGTGAGAAGGGGGCAGGTGTTGTCATGGTAGATGAAGTATTTTGTAATTTCCAGATTTGAGTTCCAGAAATTCATTTTTAACTAAAAATTTTATTCTTGTTCCTCCTACCTTAAAGGTCCAACCTAGCTTTTCCCTGCATTATTTCAAACCAATCCAAAAGGTTATTTCTGAGTATCTGCCATGTGCTGACAGGGCACAAATCTATTATTTTCTTGGGAAACTATTTCAATTCACGGAAAGATTTGGATTTTGTTGACTTGTCTTAGATTTCTTACAATACACCTGGAATCTTGATAAAATGCAGTGTATCGGTCTGGAATAGGACTCGGAATTCTACATTTCTAAAAACTCCCGGGGACATGAATGCTGCTGGTCCTCAGACCACACTTGGAATCGCATCTTTGAGGGTCTCAGGTTGGAGAGAAAGGGCTTCAATGCATTGAAAAGACATCAGGCTTTTCGGCCAGACCGAATGGTGTTCAAATCTAAGTGTGGCCACTTTGAAGGTAATTGATCATCTCTGAGCTTTTAGATAGTATTCTGAAAACAGGAATAACAATCTCTGTCCTTTTGCAAGATTGTTCTAAGTAGTCATGATAAAGTCCCTATTATAATGTCTGGTGTATAGTAGGTGCCTGTCCAAAGTTGATTTTCATTATCTTAACTGAGTACTCACAATCTCACTGAAGGTCCCAACCTAATTCTACAACAGAGATGGGAGAGGGCTGAACTGGGAACCAGTGTTGGGTTTAGGTCTGGCCCAGGCACTGACCAGCTGATACCGTGGGTAAGCCTTTTGTCCTCTTTTGATGTGGGTTATACATTTCAGAGAATAAGGGAATTGTCTAGCTGATCACTGCCACTGTGATAGCTCTTATCATATGTGACTATTGAGCATTTGAAATGTGGCTGGTCAACATGGAGTTGTGCTAGAAATGTAAAATACATACTGAATTTGGAAGCCTTAGTATGAAAAATAAAGCACAATATCTCATTTATAATTTTATATCGATGGCATTTAATATTCTGAATACATTACATTAAGTAAAATATTATTAACACCTGTTTTTTTGACTTTTTTAATTGGCTACTAAAATTTTTAAATTACATTTGTGGCCTGTATTAACTTTGTCTTACACAACACTAGATGACCTCTGGGGTCCCTTCCACTTCAAGGTTCTGTTTACATTGGATCAGATTCTTCAGGTACTTATTTCATTCAGAATA
>NW_006289564.1:76901-77573 GCF_000327345.1 Myotis davidii | reverse complement strand
TATAAAAAATTATAATATCCTTTTAGCATACTTATTAATGTGAGACAGAGCTGCCATGCAAATGTAGTCAGGAAAGAGTAAACTAACAAAGAGGGAAATAATTATTCAAGATTCAAATATGTCATAGTCACAAAAATGAATTTTACCACCCTATTAAAATATTACAGAGATTAGCTCAGTTAGAATCCAAAATATGAGTATATAAATTAATTCGGAATTTGAACAAAGAAGCCCTAAACATCTTGAATATATTATAACTGACATTTATTGAGAGAAGGATAAAGAAATTATAATTATTTAGTCTGGAGAAGTTGATGTGATACTACTTCAAAAAAATGAATATTATAAAAAAGAATTTACAAAGGAATTCCAATATCCTTAGGATTAAATAGAGGAATCTGGACCAAGTGCAGTGTCCTTTCCAACTTTTGTTTTTCAAAACATTGAGGGTCCTATTGCTCTGCTTATACTTTTATTGCCACTCTGGTTCCAATATCCTTAGGATTAAATAGAGGAATCTGGTCCAAGTGCAGTGTCCTTTCCAAACATTTCAAAACATTGAGGGTCCTATTGCAATGCTTATGCTTTTATTGCCACTCTGGATGGACCAGTGGGAAAAAGAATTTTTCCTTTTCTGATTTATCCACACTTTTTCTCAACATTCTTCCTAGT
>NW_006289564.1:75483-76822 GCF_000327345.1 Myotis davidii | reverse complement strand
GGTTATCTATGCTTACACTGCCTTCTTTTACAATGAGAGGGAAGGACAGGATGTTCAAGGTTTAAAGAATATTGGAGAGAAAAAAATTAATCAAATTAAATTGACATCTTGTACACAGGTGTGAAATGACTAGAAGAATACCAATAAAATCTGGATAGCGTTTCCTCTGGAGAGGGAGGAGAGTCATGGGGCTAACTGGTTATAAAGGGGACTTTAGCTTGATCTGTGATGGTTTTTTTCATTTAAAATGTAAATGGAAGCAACTATGACAAAAAAAGTTAGCAGCTGTTTATTAAGAGAGATAGAATATAAAGCCTCTTGGGATATAAGTATGCCACTGGTTTATTATGTGATAATTGAGAGGAGAAAAAGAGACATGACTTTAGACAAAAAAAGTTAGCAGCTGTTTATTAAGAGAGGTAGAATATAAAGCCTCTTGGGATATGTCTGTCACTGATTTATTATATGATAATTGAGAGGAGAAAAAATAGACATGACTTTAAATTATCAAGCTGGAGTCCTTAAAAAGGATCCCCAGATTTGTCTTGATGACGGGTCCCTCATATGAAATCTTTAGGCTGAGTAGGAAAAGGTCACGGGAGAAGGAGGAGGCTCTGAGGGGAGAGTGTAAGAGTTAGTCGGATAGTTGGAAGGCTATGCTGTGGGCTGTGGTGTAATAATAACCATCTTCATATCAACTTCAGCAGCTTTGAGGGCTATGACGTGTAGCCCTTTAGAAATGCCTTGGTTGTAGGACACAGCAGCTGTAGCCACATGCTTTCCATCCACCCACCAGCATCAAAACATCAGTGAGCTCTGAGCCTTGCTCCTTCCTTGTAGTATAATTGCACTTCAAGTGGCTAAAAGCCCACAGAGGGACAGACACAGAGCCTGCTGTCCTGCCATTAGCCCAGTGGGAGTACAGTTCTCACTGTTCCATCCTGATCAAGCTGTTGGATACTCCAAAAGTTCAAGATCCAGTGCCTGGACTTGGTTTGCTTAAGAGAGAGTGCTTTAGGTTTCTGTTGAAGGGATATGTTTTTGAAATGGAAATGGCAGCCATGGTAATTAGCAAAAATCGTGATAATAACACTATCAGCAATAAAAACCCAGATTAACCGGGCGTTTATTACCTGACAGACACCGAGCTGAGCACTAGAAAGCTAATCTTACAGAATTCTCTCAACAACCCTCAGAAAGCTGAGGCACAGGGAGACTAAATTATGTGCCCATGGGACTCTCAGCTAATAGATGGCAAAACAGTGATTCAGACCTTGACCATGTGTCTCAAAAGCCCATGAGCACTAGCTTCCTAGCATTAAAAATTAAATTATCACCC
>NW_006289564.1:70925-74496 GCF_000327345.1 Myotis davidii | reverse complement strand
AGCATGGATGGAGTGTTTGTGTGAACTAATATAAATTCAAAGTAAACATCATTACATAAAAGGGTACGGTCTTTTTTTTCAATAGTTTTATTCATTTCAAATGGGCCGGATCCGGCCTGTGGGCCGTAGTTTGCCCACGGCTGGCCTAGATTGACATCCTGGCCCTGGCCCTTCCTTGTCATTTGACCCTGTGTATGAACTTAATTTTCCCGAATCTCACTTTTCTCATCAGCAAAGTGAGAACAAGGCTTCTTTTCCTTTCTGCCCCACTGGGCTGTTATGTAGATCTAATAAAAACCGTAGGAAAATGCTTTGAAGAATTGGTAACTATTCTAAAAATACACTGAAGTAGCCTTGAATTTTGAATGGTGTGTGTGTGTGTGTGTGCATGTGTGTGTGTGTGTGTGTGTGTGTGTGTGAGAGAGAGAGAGAGAGAGTGTTATGGGGATACAAGTAGAGATAGACTGGCTTGAAGGACTTAGATTTATTATTTTGTTATAATTTTAATGCTTTCTCTTCACTTTAGAGATTGGTTATCAGTCAATAATTATGGCTAAATTTTTAGTGTTTACTTTGATACTTTTTGGGAAACCCACCAATAAGTTATCTTTAGTCTACCACATACTTCCTGAACAAAAAAGGGATTAGTTCAGCTATGAGTGATGTCTATCTAAGACATGGAAAACTTGGCTTAGTTTCCTAGATATGTATAGTGTTATCAAGTTTATCTAAATATCTAATCTAAATTCTCTGTGCTCTCAGTTAAGGCCATGATGTCTGGTTCTCTCCTCCTCAGTTGATCTGTTAATAGCATCCTCTGGCTCATTTCATCCTTTTATGTTTCTGTGGACAGTTATGACCCCAAATGCCTTCACTTTCTTTCTTTATTTCTGGGCCAGCTTTCTTTTTCTTGACTCAAAGGACATCATTTGGAATATTTATCACTTTTAGTTGGTCTCCTATGAAATCAGAAAGACATTTTATCCACTCATTTAAATTCAGGATCACTGTCTTTGCTCTATGAACCAAGGAAAAGGGCTCTTGTCCAAGCGGCCTTGCCATTCTCCTGTCACTGCATGTACCCATTCAGCTGACCTAAAATAACACAAGGTGAGCAGGAAAGGAGCAGCATTTTTCTGGGATGAAGTGGCTCTTACCACAAAGACTTCACAGCAGATGCAAAGGCCACTGTTCTTGGTGAAGGCGTGAGTTATGTCTAAGAGAGCGGGTCTTGTCATGGGTCCCCCCGTTAGGACAATGCACTGGGGCCTGGAAGTAGAGAAAAAGATGCGAGAACTGACCGGTGCAAGAAGCCTATGAGCTCAGAACCACCCCGGTGGAAATGGCAGGTGCAGAAGGCTTGGCAAAATGGAACCAACTCTCCCCTATGTATTTCTTGGATTTCTCACCAGAAGTCTTGAGTCATCCTGCCTGCCCATCTTGCCCTCTCTATATTCTTAGTTAGTGAGCGCTAAAATGTAAAGTAAGGAAAGGTGGTCTTGGATTCCCCTTATCTTCTTTCCTCTGGACACTATCCTATTCCAAATCCCAACACAGCCTGTCCTTTCCCACCCAGTACTTTCCTTCATTCTCCTTGCAGAACTTAGGCTTCCAGGTTCCATTCAAAATAAGATATACCTAATAAAGAGCTTAAAGTGTTACTTCTAAGAGAATTCAGTAAGCCACGCAGCATTAAGTTGAATGGAGACATCGGGGACATCGCTGTAAAATCACCTCACTTAGGTCACCTCTGTGTCCCCATGCACGGAAGGTGGCCCTCGGCACTATGAGGGTTTCTAGTTGGGGGTGGGCGTAGCTTGGAGTGGAAGAGAAGCAGCAGTTGTTTACAGAAGGTGCTGTCATGGAAACGTGGTAGTTTGTATGACTGCCTAGTCTTAGATTGTACCCATAGCATGTGACTACTCTAGTGCATTTGTCCCCCATAAAGAAAGGCCACTTCTAATGTGGAACACCACCAAGATACTTGAGAAGCCAATTTTACCTGAAATTTTTCACATGGTCTTCCACTGTGGTTAATTCCAGAGCGTTGTCCAAAGCACTGACATAGGAAAGAGCCTGTGTGGAGGAGCCCCAGTTCACATCTGCGGACGAAAGAGGAATATGGCACAAAAAGTACTCACCTTCCCTCTGTCTATGAAGAATAATTTTTATAAGCGATTCCCTCTTACGATTTTCCCTGGCTGTGTCAGCAGTGCCGAGAGCACAAATTAGAGAACGTTGTTAGAGAACATTAGAAAGAGCATTGTTCTTTTCTGAGTATTTCGTGACTTCTTCAAAGTAAGACCTCTCTTTCCAGCTAAAGATCAGATCTGAAAGCTTACACCCTCGAAATTGTGCTGTGTGGTGAGCTGGGTGATAACCACACTGCAGACAATAGACTTGGGAAAATGACTGGCCTCTGAATAAACTCAAGGGTCCTTCACAAGTTCTTAAGCTGAATAAAAAGCGGCATTTGTATACACAGGTAGCGTGTAGCAATCTTTATATTTGAAATCGTAAAACTAAATAGCTCAGTAACTCTTACTTCTGGGTGTCCATGAAGAGGGTCAACCATTATTAAGATTTTAGTTTGATCTTTTAGGACCTAATCTTCATAATAATGGAGGTAAACACTACCATACTTTGCTTTTTTCTTGAACAAATTAACTATTAGATGGATTCTCTAATTTTTATAAGAGAAAGTCCCTGATGGGATGTACAGGTTCACTCCAGATGGCAGGCAGAGCCATCTCCCCAGTCTTGCTTTGAAGAGTCACGGAAATGGTGGGGGATTGTTATCTCCTGATAAAGAAGATTAAAATTGATTAAGTGTTCACTATGCACCAGGCTTTAACACACCTTAAGTTAATTTATATTTATAAAAACCCTACTAGTCAATTGAATATGTGTAAAAAATGAACTTTGAAGCATATCTCACATTACGTACAAACATTAACTAAAAATGGATAACAAACATAAATTCAAAATTTAAAGCATTAAAATTTCTTGAAAAAGTTTGTGACAATGGATTAGGGAAGAACATCTTGGTTAGAAGCAAAAAACTAAACCATAAAAGAAAAAAATGATAAATTAAACTTTATAAAAATTAAAACTGCTCTTCAAAACAAACTACAAGAAAAATAAAAAATACAAGTCATAAACCTACAGGTAATATTTGCAAAACATATACTGTAAAAGATTTGCACCCAGAATTTATAAAGAACTTTTACAACTGAATAATAAGAAAACAGTTCCAAAAATGGGCAAAGGAATTAAAGAGACACTAAACTAAAGAAGATATATGAGTGGCAAATAAGGAGGTGTTCAACATTATTAGTCATTGGGAAAAATGCAAGCCAAGCCACAGTGAGATAGTACTTCACATCTATTAGAATGTTATTATTTTTTTAAATCAACTGACAATACTAAGTGCTGACAAGGATGTGGCGCAAGTAGTATATTCATTCATTGCTGGTAGGAATGGAAAATGATACTACTACTGCGGAAAACACTTTGGCAGTTTCTTATAAAGTTACATCTACAGTTATTATATAATCAGAAATCTCACCCT
>NW_006289564.1:55343-68184 GCF_000327345.1 Myotis davidii | reverse complement strand
CTGAGGCTGGAGCTCAGTCCCTGTCTCTGTGGTCTCCAGCCTCTCCCATCTGCAGTCCATCTAATTCTCTCCTTTTCTCAGCAATTTGTTCATGTCACTTTCACTTACCTACTTAGAGTAATTTATTATATTACATAGTTCACTGCTTATGTGTGGATTGTGAACTCCTTGAGGACAGGGACTATATTTCATTCATTAGTACATTAGAAAGTGAGGTAATGAGAAGCTTGTGGGGTTTGGTGTCATACACACTGTAGTTAACATGTCAGCTCCATCAGATACTGACCATTACCTTGGCAAGTGGTCTACTCTTTGAACCTCAGTTTCTTCATCTGTAAAATGGGCATAGTAATACTTAACATACAGCATTATCGTGAGCTCATGATATGTAATAGGTGCTCAACAAAGTTACCTATTGATATTTTACATTATATTATTAATAGCCACCATACACATGGCATACCTAAGTACACAGGAGCTGCTCACTACCTGGTTGTTGAATAAATGGGTAGTTAGAGGCTGCATTGTAAACCCCCTCCTATACAGTCCTTCTTATCTTACCTGGCTTCTTATAGGTTACATAGATATAGAGGAAGAACTCAATGATGTAGGTGATAACAGCTGCCCACCAGTTGATGACAAACATGACTGCACAGCACAAAACAGCTCCAAAAAGAGATACCCACATGTTGTAAATCCCATATGCAGGTCTCCATCCTGAAAGTAAAAAAACAAATCTATGTGCACAAGAAAATCTTCCACACGATCACCATCATGCCATTGCATATGATCAGAATATAAGTAACATGTTTCTTCCCAGCATAAAAGTAAGGATTAGGTCAAGTTTCCAACTCTGCTATTAGTTTTCTGTGATCTTGGATCCCTGGCCTATGGAGGTGTAATTACACCAAATAAGGATGCTGTGAAATACAGAAAAAGGTGTCTCTCATGCCCCACCCCCGATTCCTGCATGTCCCCTGATTGTCTTCCCAAACTACACCACCTTGAGCACCTCATATCTATGCCAGCAGGAGTTCAACGGAGGCAGGAGGGATGGAGAAGTGGGTCTTGTGGGGAGGGTGGAGGAATTCCTTGGTGGGCCAAGAAAGAGAAGGTTGAGACAATGGGCTTACTTTCCCATGCAGAAAGCAGAGCAGTCATCAAGTAAATCCATTCATTTCCTGCTAGCTCTTCCTTTACCCTGAGAGGAGCAGGCTTGCCCTTTCAGAAATAATAATTAATGGGAAGAGAGGGTGGCATTTGTCTTCAAAGTCTTCTTAAACCTGATGCATTAATATGTTTTGCCTTTGCAATGAAAATACTTCTCAAGGTTCATATATGCAAGGGGGTTTCCCATATTTTACTATTAGTTCCCTGAAATTAAAGAAGCTGGGAGACAGTATGGTCAGGATGGGGAAGCTCTGATTTGAAGGGGACATTTGGTCTCTGGATGAAGTGCATTTTAAATTCGGAGAGGCCAAAACACAACAGAGCTTTCATCTTCTGGAGCAGTTTCCTAAATGGCCACAAGATGGATGCAGCACTTTGAGAACATCACTGGGAATGGCCTTATTTCACAATCTGGCTGTGTGTGCGTGCCTGTGTGTGCATGTATATGAAATAGAGAGAAAACCTTGGAAAGAGAAAGAGAGAGGTGGGGAGAGTCTCAATTTCTGGGTCTTTGTAACTATGTGTCCCCCTCTATGGGATTTCCTATTTTTCCTCTCTTCCTCTTTCCTTTTTTTCCTTTTCAATCTTTCCCCTGACAACCTCTATTACTTTAAAAACGAACATAACACGAAATGGAGGCACACATTTCTATGATTTGCTGTATTCTCTGACTAGAACTTTCTGTTCTCTGCTTAAAAGAAGACAACACAACAGACACAAAAAGTCCTCAGTGATTTCCGGAGTCTAGTGGCCTTGGGTGGATGAAGACTCCCCTTCCATCTACCTTTTGTCTTATTGGCAGCAGCTTTTCCAAAGGAAGTTCAATTGTGGCAGGCCCCAAACCAGTGGAAATGTGTTTATGTCCCTGATAAAAGTCCTCATGGCCTCACGAAAATGTTCTAAAGTTGACTTTGTTGGTCATTATATAACTGTAAATACACTGACAATCATTGAGTTTAAACTTTAAGTGGGTGTGAATTATATAGTATGTGAATGATCCTACCTAATAAAGAGAGAATATGCTAATTGACCCTCACATGGTCCCAAGGATGGTGGTGCCCACCGCCAATAAGAAGGGAATATGCTAATTGACTGCCATGCCCTCAAAGATGGCAGTGCCCACAGCCAATAAGGAGGGAATATGCTAATTAACTGCCATGCCCTCAAAGATGGCAGCACCCACAGTCACAAGATGGCTGCACCCAGTCCCCTCAGCCCTGCTGCTCCACGCGCCTGCCTCCAGAGACCCCCAGTCCCTTCAGCCCCCCAGGAGCCCAGGGCCAGCCCGAGGCACAGGCAAGCCTTGTATGGCAGCTGCCCAGCCGCCCAGGCCGCCCGAGGCTCAGGTAACCAGGGCCGGCCGAGGCTTGTGCTGCTGGCAGTGGCAGCAGCAGAAGTGTGATGAGACATTGTCTTCTGCCCCTGAGGGCTCCCGGACTGTGAGAGGGGGCAGCTGGGCTGAGAGAACCCCCCTCCAGTGCATGAATTTTCATGCACCGGGCCTCTAGTTTCTTAATAAAATGTTTTGAAAAGAAAAATAAGTCCTCATGGCGAAGAATTTTCTGAAGGTCGATAATGACTAGTCTCTGGTCTGGTGGGAAGGCAGAGGAAATTCTATTGGCCAATGGAAGCAAATTAGAGGTGAGAAGTGACTGGATGGGGAAGGTTCCTTGGTGTGAATTTTGCACCACTTTAAATCACAGTCTGAGCGCACAGGGATGTCACCAGCTTCACTGTGAATCTGCATTGACTACTCTCAGCAGGTAATTATGGGAGCTACTCATCCTTCTCTTCTGCACCACGGGCAGGAAACAAATTGATAGTAAGGAAGCTTCAAATATATACATTTATTCCACTTCTGTGGTCACTTTCACCAAGGAAATAAATAGTGATGTTTTTCTACTGCTGAAATAAATGTGGTTTCTCTTGCAATGAATAATTTATTGCCGCAGGAGAAAATTGACTTTACGGTTGGTCAGAAAGGCCACTGCTCAAATGATTCTTTTTCTATTGCATAAGTCACCCCCCAACTCACCAAACAAAGTGGATTGCACTGCCCACTAGGATATAAGGAAACAGATAAACACAAATTAAGCACTCTCACTGGCTCATTTCATTTTATTGACACTAACCATTGTTGGCTTAGGCTTATTTTAATTTTAAAAAGTCAACTTACCTGGGGATTTGGCATAAGAGGCATGGAAGCAGGAGAAATTAATAAGTGCGTATGAGGCCAGGAAGAAGTTGGAGATGATGGGAGCAATGGTGTTCAGTTCCGCTGTGAACAAAGCACACATGAGCATGTACGTCTGAGTGATGAGACCAGGGGCTGAACAGCTGTTGCAGCCTGCAAGCTTGACTTTATTTGGAGGCTGAAAACATAGCTAGCATCTGTCAAAGTTGAATAAGTTAGTGATTTTTCTTTGGGGCTGCATTCATTGTAAGACCTATTCTTAGCCAGAGTTTCTTTTCCATAAAGTAAGAAGCAAGAAAACCTACCAATCTGAAAATAGGCAATCAAGACCTCTATTTGAAAAAAAGAAATTTGAGTGGGAATGGATAGAGGGTTTGGGGATTGGGCAGATTATAAGCCCCTGTGGCTATTCCAGGGGTGCCAATTCCTGTGTTCTTTATCTGCTATGCATGCCCAGGCTCTGCAGGGTGCCAGATTAGTTAAATTCCAGAAATGCCTACTGGGAAATCTCTCTGCATGTACTCAACTTGCTCTCTCTGACTTTCAGAACCCTTGTTAGCTATTTCTAGAGAAGTTCTACCAAATTTGTAAAAAAAATGTTTTACTACTATAGCTAAATATCCAGTATGAGTTAATCCTAGCTGAATTGCTTATGTTGTGATAGGAGAAATAATTTAGAGATAGTCCTATTTCTCTGAATGTCAGGTGTCTATCGCCCTCAGTGATGGAAATGCAGGGGGCAGCTGGGGTGGCTCTAGAACAGCCGTGGGCAAATTACGGCCCGCGGGCCGGATCCGGCCCATTTGAAATGAATAAAACTATTGAAAAAAAGACCGTACCCTTTCATGTACTGATGTTTACTTTGAATTTATATTAGTTCACACAAACACTCCATCCATGCTTTTGTTCCGGCCCTCCAGTCCAGTTTAAGAACCCATTGTGGCCCTCGAGTCAAAAAGTTTGCCCACCCCTGCTCTAGAACATGGGGGTAAGCAAGGAGGTAGGCAAAAATAGCTGGCACACACCTGGAAGTTAATCTGCACTGTTCTAAAAGAGTGATTTTTAAAGATATAATTTAACTTATACAATTTTAAAAACTTTGTTTATTTGATCACTTAAATGCAGTAAACTTTGTTACCTTATAACAAATATCTTCAACCTCGTGGGAATCTTGCAGGGATTCATGAATTACAGCCACTTCCCGAGTTTATGTGATAAGGAGGAGCCCTCATCTCTGTGCTGAGAAAGGCTCCGCCCATCTATGCATAGCTACCACCTCTTGCTTCTTTTTCTCTAATAAGCTCACCAGCAAATGATGCCTTAGGGCAGCGGTTCTCAATCTTGGCTGCACATTAGAATCACCTGGGAATCTTTTTAGAATCCTGATTTCTGGGCCTCATCCTCCGGAAATGCTGTTTCATTGTTACTAATGTTGTGGCCCCACCCCATAACAAAGAAACAGAATTTCTGGAGGATGAGGCCCAGAAATCAGGATTTTAAAAAGATTCCCAGGTGATTCTAACGTGCAGCCAAGGTTGAGAACCACTGGATTAGACAATAACGGGCAGGTTTGGGGATGGATTCAGTTACATGTGGGTGGATGAATTTCCAAGACTCAGATTCAAAGAGATGAAAGTCCGAAGCCCGCCTCAAATCTCTCAAGGCCCTCTCCCCTCAAAGTTTTCTCATTTCCCTCTTAGACAGACTCCTCTATTCCCCAATGGAATATTGAACACAAAACAGGTAACTTTTCAAGCTAAAAGGAAAACCTTCTGAGTAGCAGAAGAGTTATTTGGCTTTGGGTAAGAACAACAACGCTACTAACCAATAAGAATGAACGCCATGGCTATCACAAAAGTGAGGACGTATCCTCTCAGCGGCTCATTGTTTTTCCCGTATCCTTTCGCGAAGAACTGCAGGGCTTTGTAGATGTTGTCCTTGCACAGAGCCTAACGGGAAGGAAGAGGAGAACCTTATCATTTAGAGCTATGTGCCGTCATTTTCCCTGGGTGATTCAGACAAGAAGATTGGGCGAAAGATGGAGCGATACACAATATGAGGCACAAGTTAACACGGAGGTTCATCATTCTTTATACTATTTGAATCGATCTTGACTATGTGGCAGACATAGCATTTGAGCCAGATGCAAACATTAAAGTGTTTCAGCAAATGATGGAAAATGATTGCCGGTGAGAATGAGTATTTCAGTTTGATCCACATTCAGCGGCAACAGCAATAGGGAGAAACACATGCTCGGTATCACCTGGAACACTTTGGGAGCGCTGACGAGGGAGGCCAGGGCGGAGGAGAGCGTTGCAGAAAAGATGCCAGCCGTGATGAGGGGGCCGAACCCCGACACCATGCTCATGACCTTGAGAAGAGAGGTTCAAGTCAGGAAACTCATCCAATGGACAATAAAAACAAACAAACAGACAAGCAAATAAATAAAAATAGCCAACTTTTTATTCAAATGCTTTCCTTTCCATTTTCTGTGATTTGAAATGTCCTTAAGAAGCTAATTGCTTCTAATCAGAATTCTCCCTCTCCTGCTCATTTCAAGATGAAAATGGCCTTTTTGTTGATTATAAAAATAATAAATGCTCACTACAATACATCCAGAAGATACTGGGAAGAATAAAGAAAGAGGTTTCAAGGGTTTTGACAGTATTTCCCCCCTCCGTCCTTTGTGTATTTTCTTCATTATGGGAAATTCTATCTCACAGAAAGTGGAGTTTTAATAAGGTTTGGAGAGGGAGTCAGCTGTTTACCAGGCCTTTAAGGCATTAGTGTTTCTTGGTCTACCTGCCCCTAGAACAGTGGTTCTCAACCTTCTGGCCCTTTAAATAGTTCCTCATGTTGTGACCCAACCATAAAATTATTTTCATTGCTACTTTCTAACTGTAATGCTGTTACTGTTATGAATTGTCATGTAAACATCTGATATGCAGGATGGTCTCAGGCGACCCCTGTGAAAGGGTCGTTCGACTGCCAAAGGGGTCACGACCCACAGGTTGAGAACCGCTGCCCTAGAGGCTTTGTAAACCTTTGCTTTTTCTGTGCTCATTAAACACAATTTTAGGTCTTAGGCATAATGAGAGTCTGTCCATTTAAGTCATATTTTGGAATAATGAGTTCAGCCGAGTTAATTTCTTAGTTGGTTGTTAAAATAGATGAATGAAGCCTTCATGACAAATTGGCTCCTCCTTCTGCTCACTCATCGTTTAGACAAATTAATATGTTTCAAGTCCTACAGTTTTCCCAACTTCCCTTGTCCCTCCCCCTCAGTTATCCCCCGCCCCTCTGCCACTCACAATTTCCCTTTGGCCTTGTCTTCCAGGACCACCAGAGAGGCTGTTCCTAAGCCGAAGCCCATGCAGGAAATGCATTCCGTGCTAACTAATCTGTCTCTCCTCCCCACCAGGAACTCTTGCACAATTGATTGGAAGGTACATGATGTCGGGTGTGATCCTGCCCTGGTGCTGCAATTCACACAGTGCCTGTTCTCTCCGAGCACAGTAAACATAACCCCCGGATCTGCTACATGTATGTCTGCACGATTCTCCTCCCTCTCACACCAACTGTTCTTTGCTGAATTCAAATCGATCAATCATCAATCCGTTGCAGGGTCAGACATGTCATTATACATGACGTTATCAAAATGAAAACAACGGCAATGAACATTGTTATAATGACTGCAGTTCGAACCTGGAAATTGTTCATCAGCCCATACTGACATGGTTCGTGCTGACATCTTGAGAAGTCATAGCCCAGCCCGCAGGCCGCTGAACCATTGCAGTTCATCCCAGAAATGATGGTGTCATTCATGTTCCCAGTGGCATCTCGGACCACACAGGCCCCTGGGGAAACAACAGTGGCTTGTCATTTCTTTAGATTTTTAAGAGTTCTCTTCCCTTAGGGCAGTGGTTCTCAACCTTCCTAATGCCGCAACCCTTTAATACAGTTCCTCATGTTGTGGTGACCCCCAACCATAAAATTATTTTCGTTGCTACTTTATAACTGTAATTTTGCTACTGTTATGAATCGTAATGTAAATATCTGATATGCAGGATGTATTTTCATTGTTACAAATTGAACATAATTAAAGCATAGTGATTAATCACAAAACAATATGTAATTATACATGTGTTTTCTGATGGTCTTAGGCGACCCCTGTGAAAGGGTGGTTCGACCCCCAAATGGGTCACGACCCACAGGTTGAGAACCGCTGCCTTAGGGGTTTCTTCTGAAAACATACTTAGTTTGCTTATATCTGAGCAGGTGCATTGACTATCCCGTCTTCATTTCCAAAGCTTCCTGGGACATGGCACTTGAGGATTACCCCTCTGAAGCCTGGGGGCACCCCCTGTGTCTAACATGCTGCCACTTCCACTGCCTTGGGTGGTTTCAGTCCTAGCTCTCACTTGTCTCTGTAAGACCATCGTGGGTTGGAATACCTTACTTTCTGATCCCTTAAAATGCAAAAACAGTGCCTTGAACATAATACATACTCAATTCAGATTTCTGGCTTAGTGCTACTGATTCGGTGTTTTTCAAATAGGATTTATTGTCTCGTTTGTGAGAGAACCAAGGGATGGCATTATTGAATTCCAGTAATTAAGAGAACCAAGTCCTCACTTTCAACTATTGATATTCCTTGCATACTATTTTAAACAGTTACAATTATACTTAACTAGAGGCCCAGCGCACGACATTCATGTACTGGGGGAGAGAGGGGTCCCTCAGCCTCACCTGTGCAGCAGACATCCCCTGAGGGGTCCTTAGTGCTGCCTCAGAGGCAGGAGAGGTTCCCACCACTGCAGCTGCACTTGCCAGTCATGAACCTGGCTTCTGGCTGAGTGGTGCTCCCCCTGTGGGAGTGCATTGACCACCAAGGGGCAGCTCCTGTGCTGAGCGTCTGCTCCCTGTTGGTCAGTGCGAGTCATAGCGACCGGTAGTTCCACCGTTCGGTCAATTTGCATATTAGCCTTTTATTATATAGGATATACAATTTTAATGATTTAAATAACAAAATATTTGGGGATAAAATATTAAGATTTCTTAATAGTAGTGGTCAAATAATATTCTATCAAATACTTACCTCAGTTTACTCCATTTTTTCATACCTTTAGGTGTTCTTATTATTTTCTATTATAAATATTCTACGAACATCTTTATGCATATATATTTTTTGTATCTTAACATATTTCTCTAGGGTAGATTCTCAGAATTGGAGTTATAAACTTTTTAAAGATCCTTAATATATATAGCATAATCACCAATATTCTCTATGAATTTTTCTAACTGTTATCTGACATTATGTATTTAATAAGGTAATTGAAATATGTGAATGTAGGTGTGAAACATATACAAACTTTTCTGAACTACTTGAAGGATAAATACTGATGCCGACCAAAATAACTATTCTTTTTGCTTTTCAAACTCCAGCCAGGGAGAGTTCTCACTCCTTGGGAATAACGGTAAGAGAGGTCCCGTGGAAGGTAGGATCTCATGGGAACCCTTGGGCACATTCATAGTCTTTAAATCCAGGAAAGACTTAAGAATCAGAATCTTCAAGTTGAAAGAACCACTTAAAATAGTCAGTGCAGAGATTTTTTTAATATAGTGGTCTGCAGCTCGGCGTAAACACTTGAAGTTATGGGTGCTGGTTATCAAGAATGATCCATCCCAGATTTTACTTCTTTGCATTGTTTATTTATGTTGAGCTGACTTTTCTAAATCATGTATTTTGACTTCTGCATAATAGAGCTCCCCAAATTCCCATGCAGCCAAGCCGCGAACCATTATTTACACTAACGACAAGCCATGGACCCATGACCATCCTTCTCTTATCCTGGGAAAAGTATAGAAACACAGATTTTTCCATCCATTAGGAGCAAAAACTAAAAGAATCTTTGAAATCAGGTCTATAACTTTATGTATTCCTTTATTTTTACTGTGTGTGAGAAAGAAAACCATTTGGGAAATTTAACTTTGAGTGACTTCAATGATATTTAAAAATATGTTGATTTACTAGAGCATTGGAATAAAATCTCTTTGCATGTAACTAAGCTTGGAAATGCCACAATAATACTGTTAACAACATTATCCAATTTCCTCAAATAAGAAGCAGTGAGAGAAACAAGCAACTAAGTGAATTATTTTGCTTTTTTCTTTAGAAACCAAACTCAAGACATATGTATTTCCCAATTTGCTCCATAATAAACAGAGGGTGACCGAGATGTGCCTTTTGGTAAAATTGTCATCCAGATTCCCATAATGATCCAGCCTGGAGCTGTACTCCCTAGTGAGCAAAGAAAATCATTTTCTTCTCTGAATGTTCTACATTCCTTCCTCTCTAATAATGACATACAAGTGAGGTGACCCCAACCAGGAGGAGGTATGGCTGCAGGCAGCAGGTAGAACAAGAGTCAGTTTAGGAATAGCAGGTGAATCCACATATTCTCTGCTCATTGGGAAATGTAGGGACTGGCTGCCCACACTGCTGGCAGCTGGGTCTTGTTCTGATTTCTTGCTGATCAGTGGCAGTGACATTTCCATAGTAAGGACAGCAGTGCAAGGAGGGGACACAGTCATCAGTTCTATACCTTTCATAATTTCCTAAGGCTTTTGTTGTTTGCTTTGTTTTGTTTTGTATCTGGCTTCTTTTTTCTTTCGCTGTTCCCCACCTGCCCTAAGGCAAGGGAGGTGTGTGCTGGCAGGGATGGCTTCCTTGGCAGTAGGAATCTTATCATCTAGACCAGCCATGGGCAAACTATGGCCGGGCCTTAGTTTGCCCACGGCTGCTCTAGAGTAATGAAATGGGACCCTTTTCTGTTCATTAAATTGACCAATCTGTTTACTTCTTACTCTATCCCTGACCCAGAGACATCTGGGCTACAGTTTCATTGTAGTCAAACCTCACAGCGGTTCTCAACCTGTGGGTCGCAAACAATGAAAATACATCCTGCATATCAAATATTTACATTATGATTCGTAACAGTAGCAAAATTACAGTTATGAAGTAGCACCGAAAATAATTTTATGGTTGGGGGTCACCACATGAGGAACTGTATTTAAGGGTCGTGGCATTAGGAAGGTTGAGAACCACTGCGAATATGTAAGAAAGGAATTAAAATAGTTGCCTTTTTGAAAATATGCTACTTATGTTCTATTGAAAATCCACTGAACATGAAAATCCATCAGGTACCATCATCAGAGACCTACAACTTACCTACACAAATAGCAACTCCTATGTAGGCGACGGTGGTGATGAAAATGGCCAGCATGGTTCCTCTGGGGATGGCATCTTGGGGATCCTTTAAAAAATAATGTGGAGGTACAAGGAGACAGGGTGGGATAAGAAACAGAGATCAGTTGGAGTTATTTCTGTATTTTCAATTTTTTAGGCTATTCTTCCTGAGGCAAGTTCTCAAGAAAAGATCAAGCTAATAGCAAAATGGTGAGCTCAAGTTCTTTTGGGATAAAGATAATGTTCTGAGAGTGAATGAAGAAATCTGCAGAATTCTGCGCTGAACAGAAGAGATCTCTAACTGTCCAGGAGGGAGCTATTATAGAAAAGTATGCCAGTTAGTTCACTCACTAATGCCTCTCTCTCTCCTTATCTCCTGTGAATTCCATGCAAATTCATTAAACCTGAAATTATTAGGAGAAATATCCAACCATACTCGGCACATTGACGATATTGCTCTGTGTGTTTGTTTTGTACTAAGCTTAAGCTTGCCTTAAAAAAAAATCATTTTTGACTGAGCACAAAGGTTGATCTGCTAAATTCACCAATCCCTCAAATTTCCCCTTTGGAATCTAGCTCAAGAATGACTGCAATGGGACATATTTAATTTCCAGAAGCAGGCATGAATAAAGAGGCAAATTTAAGCTTATACCAGAAATGGGCTTTTCTCTTGCTTATAAATGTATAAAAATTCACTGAGCTGAACTCACATCATATATAATATACCACTTTATATCCTATTTGCAGGGCTAACTCATATCATAATCAATTCCAAGCAGCATAACTTCTAAATAATTGAATTCAACTTAACGGGGATTATTAAATAGAGATTCTAATGTAGTTATTGATTGTACAGGACAGTGCCTGGCATACAGTAGGAGTCAATAAATATTGAATTGAGGAAAGCACAGTCTCAGTAGGCATTCATTCCCCCACCAGAGGACATGAGACTCATCAATACAAATAAGAAATCAATGCAGTTAAAGTAAAAATGTTTTTTGTGTTGTTTATTTTTTAGCTTAAATCTGCTGATCAAAACCATCAGAAAAGTAAACTCATGGTGACTATAGACTCAACCTGACAGCTGCATAATCAAGCCATCCCCATGGAGTCACTCTCTGGTCATTCATTCCTTCCCACTCTTTCAGGAATATCTCCACACATGGCTTCTCCAATACAATGATATTCAACCTTCTTCACCTCACGGCACACATGCACTAATTACTAAAATTCTGTGGCACACCACAAAATACATTTTTTGCCAGTCTGAAAATATATATATATAATTTTTATTCATTCATACTGGACAGCTATTGTGTTGGCTGTGGCATTTTTTTATTTGAAAATCTAAGGCAGTGGTTCTCAACCTGTGGGTCGCGACCCCTTTTGAGGTCAAACGACCCTTTCACAGGGGTCGCCTAAATACATCCTGCATATCAGATGTTTACATTACGATTCATAACAGTAGCAAAATTACAGTTATGAAGAAGCAACGAAAATAATTTTATGGTTGAAGGTCACCACAACATGAGGAACTGTATTAAAGGGTCGCAGCATTAGGAAGGTTGAGAACCACTGATCTTAAGGGGAAAGATGTTAGTGCCCCTGACAAAACAGTCAGGTATTGCATGTTTTAAATTTTTCTGTGGCACACCGGTTGAAAATTGCTGGTCCAATACATGTATGTGTAGCCTCTTCCTTCCAAGCTATTGTCTCCCAAAGTGAATATGGCAGTGTGTGCAATTGAGCAGCACGTGGAAGGAAGGAAGAAGACAATTGTGGCTGAAGTGAGCCCCACCCAATCTCCTAATTCATGTTATATTTCAAAATTTATTTTATTGATTAAGGATTTATTGGGATCTGAGTGAAATGTGAAGAACTGATTTAAATGGGAAGAGATAAAATATATAGAAGGATAACAGGTGTGAAGATGGAAGGCAGTTTTGTACCAAAAACAGAAACTTAGATTTTACTTAGAACTCCCTGCTACAAGATCTAAAATTACTTATTTAGAATTTATGTGAGGGCCAAACTGACCTGATAGAAATCAGAACACCAATATCTTAATGTATGATCATATGTTCATGCTGTCTGGCCTATAGCTGCATTTTCCTCACTGGGCTCAAGACTTTGACAAATGCTTAGTTTTCATTCTCATTGTTAGTTTCCATCCCCCCAGAGATAATCCTAAATCTAACTTTCCTTCACCTTTCTTCATTAAACATTAT
>NW_006289564.1:25158-55249 GCF_000327345.1 Myotis davidii | reverse complement strand
CAGCCAATTGGCCTGATCTGGGCCCTGACTGCCCCCATCCTCTGCCCTCCACCACCTGGCCTGGCCCCCAATTGGCCCCCAATGCCCCCGCTCAGGGGCAGGGTTGGCTGGCCAACTGCCCATGGCCCCTCCCCCCTGCCAGCCGGGCCCAATGGGCCCCCATCAGGGTGGGTTGGCTGGACCTCACCCATGCATGAATTCATGCTCTATATATATTGGATTTCTTCTTTTGGAGTATGTCAACCATATCCTAATCTTGCATCTCTGAAAGTGCATTTTAACTGTCTTGATTAGACTTGGGTATCTCCCAGATCTTCTTCCAGGCACATATTTACAGATTATCAATGAGTATTTTAACAAATAGAAGATTCAGGAAGGAACTTTGTGCCAACTCTCATTGACTGCCATCTTCAAAAAAATGCTGGGCTGTGAGCAGAGGTAGCATCTTACATATTCTTACAGTGTGTGAAAAATAAATGTTTCCTAAGTTGAATGGAGTCCATGATGTTTTAATTGTTTCAAATTTCACTCAGAGAGAAATATGTACTGATGTTTCCTTGCCACTTCCCAATATGCTGTCACCTCTCAGTCCTTAACATGCTTGACCACTCTGGCTTTTGGTCACGTAAGGGTAAGAGAAACATTACTTCTCAGAGCATTATTCTCCCTGAGCTTTCAGGACCCCACTCTGTCTTGGGTTCTCCTCTGTCTTAGGCAGCTTTTTCTCTTCCTTCTTCAAGGACTCCTTCTCCACCATCAATACTTTGAATGTTGCTCCCCTGGGTGCTGCCTTGTTTTCTCCTCTCCTCCTTTTGGCACAGACCAGGATGAACTCATGCATGCCATGGCTCCCAGTCTTGCTCTAGCTCCTTTCTAGAGCTCCAGATTAAAAAAAAATGAAAAGGTTACTATATTTTACTATATTTTGCAGTAAAAAAAAAATTATACATCACAGCCAAGTATACACATACAGAATTTTCCTCAAGCAATTCTTTACTGCAAATGTTGTTTTCTGATTATTTTCACATCAGTGCTGTACTAGAATAAAATACAATAGATACATACCAAGAAATCTCCAATCTGATACCCTTCTGCCTTTTCAACCTCAATGGCCAAATATGAGCTTCTTTTTTTCTCATCTATTACACCATGCAATCAAGTCAGTAGGTTGCACCAGCATGAAATGAATACTCTATTGTGTTTTATTCTATTACAGCACTGATGTGAAAATAATCAGAAGACAGCATTTGCAGTAAAGAATTGTTTGAGGAAAATTTTGTATGTGTACACTTGGCTGTGATGTATAATGTTTGCTTTTTTACTGCAAAATATAGTAAAAGAAAACATCCTTTTCATTTCCTCTTCTAACTCTAATAGAAGTTGACCCTTTTTATCCACATTCCCTGCCATAGCCCTAATTCAAGGCCATGTCATCTGTTGCCCAGACGTCTGATATCTTCTAATTGATCTTTTTCCTCCAGCCTCCCTACTATCAGTCCCCTTCCCTGCCCCTCCCGCCTCCAGCACACTATCCATCCTTCACAATCTGATAGCAGGCGCTCTCTAAAACATATATCTAATCTTGATCTAACTTTCTTAGTGTCTCTAGCGAGTTTTGGGATAATATCCAAACTCCATTGTCTGTAGTTTAAAGGACTTCTGAGTTCTATTTACTAGTATAAATGAGGGTATGTGCTGAAAGTTAAGCTTAATTGTAAAATCACCGATGTATTTTTTAAAAGGAAAGGGAAAAAACACCTTTTTATAGCAATACTATTACCACTTGTGTCCTAAAAGTCGTGAGATATCCTCTTCATTTCCTCCACATGCAAAATCAAAATTAGTGATTTCTCAGTACAGATAAGTAAAAATCTTTACTAATATAGCATCCCTAACTTAAGTTAGCATTTACCTCAGAAGAAATTGTAAGTTTTGCCTTTTTAGATAGCGATATTTTTTAGTTCTTTGCTTACTCCCAGAGTGCCCAGGACACAGAGAAGGCCCTTTATAAATATTTATTAATATATTGAGGCAAATATTTTCCTTGGGTGCCCTGTTCTGCAGGTAAACTAATTCCCATCAGTAGCATCTATCTCTGTGCCTTCTTGCATTCCATTCCTTCTGTTTGATTGTCCCTCTCTTCTTTGTTCTATTAATGAAGTCCTTGAAATCTGGATTGAATGTCCTTCCTCTGAAAGCCTTCCCTCACTTCTTTAGGGACAGCAACTACTGTTTCTCCTTCACCTTGCATGTGATCTGTTTTTGCTTCTTAGGACTCAATTTGAGTAAGTATGTCTCCCTCTGAGACAATGAGCTCCTGGAGGGAAGGGCTGAGGTCTCCTCTGCTTCCCTGGTGCCTGGTGCCTGGGGTAAGTAGGCTCAGTATGTATTGGCTGAGCTGAACTGACTACTAAGCATCTAATACAAAACTTGTCCTTAAGGAGCCTGAGAAAAGTACAGGATTCTTTCATTCAAATGTGTACTTACAGTTTATAGAAGCTTAAATCAGTGGCATCTGATACTTTTCCAAATCTGCGAAACTGGAAGCTCAACAACCGCAGCTAAGTTTCATGAAGCAGTGATATTTACCACTTGAATAATTTTGAACAACTTTATGTTTCTGAGCCTCAGCCTCATCTTTTTTTATGCCATATTTCTGCTCAAAAATTTACCGTGCACTGTGGCCCTTAATATAACAAATCCCAAAGCCTTTTCTCATTCACTCAATAAATATTTATGGAAGCTTTACTAGCTCTGAGGTTACAGCAATGAACAAAACCAAAGGCAAAGACCACACTTTCATGGAGTTGTATTCTAGGGCAAGCACCTCTCACTTGGTCTCTCCAACAGCCTCTCCTTACCTTATAAGGTTATCCAGCACCATGAGAGCTTCTCCAGTTCAGATGTGAGAGATCCTTACTGGTCTTAGTTTTCCCCTTGCCTGACTGTTCTTTTGTTTCTCTGCCTGTAGTACATTTTCTCACCAATAGTCAATACTCAGCCTTTGCTTTCAGTTCACACTCAAGTGTTACTGCCAGGAGGAAATAATCCTTAACTTAATAATTACTTGTTCATTATTTTATCTTCCAATCCATTTGGCAGTGCCTACAGTTTTCATTTATACATATCTCTTGATGGCTTTTGCAAATATTTCTTTTTTTCCAAAGTAAGTTATAAATTTCTTGAGGTAAAATCTGTATCTTCTACTTTATGTGTGTGTGTGTGTGTGTGTGTGTGGTCGATACTGTTTATTGCCTCCTCATATTATTTCTCACCTTCTTCCTTTTACCTTAGAACCCTCTAAAATGTTACCTGGACACATCACCGCCCAGCTAGAGACTGCATTTGCCAGCCTTCTTTCCAACTAGGAAAGGCCTCAGACTAAATGCTGGCCAATGGAATGTCAGAAGAAGCGATACATTGGAAGGGACTGGAATGTGATCTTGCAAATGACCAGTAATTTTTGACTTTGCAAATGAGGGCAACCCCCAAGGGAATGGTAAAACAGGGAGGTCATTTGGGTTCCTGTGCTACTTTGGGGAGATCTTCCTTACTCCACTGGGTGGCTATGAGTTCAAATTTTTATTCACTAAAAAAACTTCTATCTTGTTTGGGTCAAAATTACTGGCCTTTTATACAACAGTCAAACCATATCCTAACAAATACAATACTACTTACAGTAGTTAACATAGAAAAATATGAGTGAGTGTTGGATAAATGCCAATTACACAAGTGTATGTATCCCTGAATTTAACATCAGCATTCAGCAATAAGGTAATTTGTCTTTGTTTCTTGTTTGTTTTTCTTAAATGTTCCATGTTCTTACACATTATGTGTTTAAAAGAGGAAGTAGTGGTTCTGATATTTTTTTCACTGAACTGTATTTATTTGGTTGGAAATGTGACACATGCTCTACTCTGCCTTTTGATATCACTGAATAAGACTTTGGAAGGACTACCAGAAATAGGATAGTTTGGCACTTAAAGAAAATTGAATAATCAGGAAACCTTACAGAAATGTTCTGGTTTGAAAGCTGTAGAGAAACATGGTCACTATCAATCTCTGTAGCTCTTTGTGCTGCCCACCAACTGCACCACCACCTCCTGGGACTACAATAACAGAGAAAACAACATACCTCCAAGTCTCCTGAGATATTGGCACCTGCAAGAATCCCAGTGGCTGCTGGGAAAAAAATGGCAAAGACAGAGAAGAAACCTTCTCCTTTTGTGAAGCTTGGCCCAAAGTTTTCTGCAAATATTGACGCTGCAACACAAGTAATGAGAAAATTATTATTAGACATTCTTCACAGAGTAGGAGATAAAGTTACCTTTGGCTTCTATATCCCTAAATGCAAATGAGTTCCTATAATCTAAATGAAATGAACTGAAAGATGTTGGTGTGCTCCTGATGAACCTCATGGAATATTTGTCAACGGTCACATACATATCCCAAGTTTTTAGATCTTTAGAACAGAGCTCTGCAATTTTAAAAAATATTTTTTAAATTCTTTATTGATCTCTCTGTCTCTGGATCTGTTTCTATTCATCAGCTTATATTGTTCATTATATTCCACAAATGACTGAGATCATGTGATATTTATCTTTCTCTGACTGACTTATTTTGCTTAGAAGATTGAAAAATGAGGAAATGGAGAACTCTCTCATGGTCATACTCACAAATATGCCACACATATACACTCTTCTACACACATACAACTAATTCTCACCTGCATAAATACCTTAAGCAACACACTGCTTTTCTAATGCCTTTTTTTAAAAACTGCAGAGCCTTGTGTGTGGGGCTACCTTACAATTTTGCTGTTAATATTCTCACCTACTCACCCCTTGCTGAGATTGAATTTTAAATCCTTATACCAAATTATTATCTATGGGAGAACACTATTGCCCCAGGTTGTCACCAATGAAAAGGAAATAATCTAGAAGGAATGGAAAGGAAAGCAAGAAAAGAATAAAAAAAATGTGAACAAAAGAATCTGGAATAACGCAAACATAAGGAAAGAAAATTTATAACATCAGAAAAAATATAGCAGGAGGTGGGAGGAAGGAGAATAACAAGGAAAAGGATGTTAACATGCAAAGCAAACAAGACAATCCTTATAAAGAAAAAGAATCTGAAAGAAAGAGATGAGATCATATAAAAAGGAAATGAATACTGACAACTGAGCAAATGAACGGAAATCTTTGTAAAATCTCAGCAGTGGATCTATGATAAAGCTAGAGTGGGAAGCTAGGCAAGAGTGGATCTGTGGGGTAGAAGAGGAGAGAGAAGTCATATTCCATGTTCAGTGGCACTACCTCAGGATGCTACAGGAAGTAGCTCCTACAGCCTTTTATGCTTGAAAACCCAACAGTGATACTAGGCAATGCTATTAAAAAGCAAGGTGCAAAACAGTCTAGCAGGGAAAAAAATGATTGTTTTTTCCTTTAGTGCTCTCAGTGGTTGAACCAGTGGTCTGAGCTTTCTCCTCCTTTGCATGCGCACTCTGCTTCTACTCTTTTGACAGCAACAAGCTGTCTAGCACTTGGAGGTTTTCAAGACACTTTTACATCCTCTATCTTACTTGCTTTTTAAAGATCCCCTCAGGAAGTTGTTATTATCAGCTTATCAGGAGAATCTGAGACCCAAACATGTTAGGTGAGCCTTCCAGCTGGTGAGCAGCAGGGTTGAGACTCATGCTGGCTCTCCTGAATCCAACCTCTGGCTCTCCCCTGGATCACACGGGGATTCCAAGGCTGGAGTGGCGGTTACAGGGATGCTGGTGGAGGTGAGCAACGGAGAGCTATTTATTGCAAAGCAACTCATTTGTCAACTGTACCTTGGTAGTTAAAGAAACCTCTGGACTTCTTCTCATTGTTGGATGGGATGACGGTTCCAATGAAGAAGTTTGCAATAGCAATAAGAAGAATGATCAGAAGGATCACTTGAGCCTGGAATGGCAAAATAAAAGGAGGCCAAGTTAGATTTATTTAACAATTTTGTGCAAAACCATGAAAGTTATGTCCCCCTGACAAAAGACTCTATTTCATTATTGCAGAATGACTCTATTTCATTACCGCCCAGAGTAGGTAACAAGTAGATCCTAATGAAATGACTTCTTAATAAGCCTTATTTGACCTGAGTATACATATTACATTTTCAATGGGAGTATGTGCTTGGACACTTGAAAGTGACATTACAAGAACATTCTAAATACTAGGTAGGTAACTCACTGCAGTGTCCTCAGGAATGTAAGTGAAACCCAAATGTTTAACATTAATAGAGCTTATTTCCTTTTTAGGCAGAACTCCATGGATTCCTCCCATCCCCAGTGCTAACTGCAGAAGTACAAGAACACAGAATGACTCATAGAATTCCCTGGACACTTAGTGTATTTGATGCTGGTCTGCCAATGTGTTCCCAGCACAAGCAGCCTGCACAGTTGACCAGCCAAATTGTCTATTTTTAGTTTCCCATACATTTCAGGGTGTTTATTGACGTGGCACTTCCACATGCTGTTCCCTCTGCTAAGAAGGCACTTCTTTTTGCAGAACTATTTCCTTCTTATCCTTTCAGTTCTAGTTACCTCCTCAGACAGGCCTTTCATGACCACTGGATCTAAATCAGTAATAGCTAACATTCACCAAGGGTTTATAATGTAACAGCTGCAAATTTAACTTTATCAGTATTCTTTTAGAACTAGGTAGTATTATCAGCATTTAAAGATAAAAAAAACTGAGTCATAAAGATAAATTAAACAACTTACTAAGGGTCCTATGGTTATAAACTAGAGTTGAATCTAGGCATTCTAACAGCGGAACTTTAACTTCTACCCTCTATTGTCATGAAACTATATTGCCGCCCTCAGGGAATAAAGCCCTTGAAAGTAGATTTCCCATTATTTTCTATCTCAGTGCCTTGCTTATTGCCTTCATAGTACTTTGACAATTCACCATGGTATATGTACTTGTTATCTCCTTGATTATTACTCAGATCCTCATAGACCATGTATTCAACTAGGGTAGGAATTGTGCCTGTTTTATTCCGAGCTGAATATCCAGTGCCTAGCAGAATGCCCAGGACAAGTACTTAATCAATTTTTGTTTAATGTGTGAATGATTAATCCATAAATAAGTGCCATGTAGAAATGTTTCCTATTGCTTTCTATAGATGAAAGGCTTTGGCCATCTTTTCCTAGCCGGTGAGCATCAGTAGTCTCGTTACTGCATCTGCAGGTATATAAGTTCAGTTTCAATTAGACCAGTTACTGTATAGTTACAAAGCAATCAGAACACATGCTCCCCATCATTTAGAAGTTTACTAACTGTTTTACTACTCTTTAAATCCAGGTATTCTCTAGTTCCAAGGCCTGTGATGCCCTTTAATTTGCTACTGAAGTACTAGATTTCAGAGAATGATAGTTTCTGCTTCTATTACCTTCTCCCAACACATCTGCCATTTCTTTTGAGTTTCAGCACCCACAGCCACCTTGAAAGGGGCTACCAGGGGTGTGATGGAGAAACACAGGCTGCCAGCCTGTACAGATGCTATGATCATAAGGGGATCTGGGCATGAAGATGGCACCAACCGTGGTGTTTGTGTCACTGTGATGATACATAAACAAGGACAAAGCACTGATCTGATCATGTCACACGTGAGCTGTGAGTCATGACCACCTGGATGTCATGTTTTGAGGGCTTGGTGTTCCACCCTAGCGCTAGCCTGCAGCTTTTCCATAGCAAGTAATAATAGCAATTCTTTTTAAATATGGGCCTCCTTCTGTCCCTGCAACTTGTTCCAGGCCTGGCCATCGGTTGTTGATAACCTCATTTTGTGAAACTCACCTTTGCTTCCCACTCCATTCCAGCTACGGAAATTCCTAAAAGAATCACCACTGTGATTGAGCCTATGATCCGGATATCATTGGTTGGATCCACCATCATTGAATCACTCTCCTGGGGGGAAAAATCACAAAAATGGTTAGAGATGGATCTTTTATTTTTTTCCCCTTGTGTATTTATTGTATCATTTAACAGTAAGATGAGATATTATCTATACACTACTGTCTGAGGCCATACAGGATGATGGAAAAATGAAGTGCTCATGAATTTGAGAAGATAAAGAACCTAACATTAAACTTTTCTAGAGTAACAGGCCTTTGATAGCCAAAATTAGGAGTTGGACATTTTAGAGATTCATTTTAATTACAGCTTTAGAAGCTATTATAGCACTAAGTAAAAGTATGTATAGATACACATATCATGTATTGTTTCAGAAGAATGACTAGCTATTTTTGTGTGTCAGAAAAATTCTAGAGGAATAGAAATTAGTGTTTTCCAAAGTGAGTATTGGAATATAAATGTTATTCAATTAAAGAACAAACTTAAGAATAATAGTAATACAGTAGTCCCCCTGCCCTTATCTGTGGTTTCCCTCTCCATAGTTTCAGTTACCCATGGTCAACCGTGGTCCAAAATTATTAAATGGAAAATTCCAGAAATGAACAATTCATAAGCTTTAAATTAAGTGCTGTTCTGAGTAGCAAGACGAAACCTTGTGCTGTCTGCTCTGTCCTACTTAGGATGTGAATCATCCTTTTGTCTAGTGTGTTCATACTGTATACACTACCTGCCTGCCTGTCAGTCACACAGTAGTCTTCTAGGTTATCAGATCAACTATCACGATATCTTGATGCTTTTGTTCAAGTAACCTATTCTACTTCATGGTTTCACAGTGCAAGGGTAGTGATGCTGGCAATTCGGATATGCCAAAGAGAAGTCAAAATTGTAGAGAGCTTCCTTTAAGTGAAAAGGTGACCACAGTACAATAAGGTGTTTTGAAAAAGACCACATTTATGTAACATATTATAGCATATTCTTAGAATTTTTCTATTTTATTGAGTTATTGTGGTTAATCTCTTGTGCTTAGTTTATAAATTAAACTTTATAATAGGTTTCATATGTATAGGAAAAACATAGTATATGTAAGGTTTAGTACTATCCGCAGTTTCAGGCATCTACTGGAGGGCTAAGAGCATACCCTCAGTAAAGAGGGTGGGACTACTATGTTGCTGCTGATAATAATACTCATTATTTACTGTATGTTATGCAGTATTTCATGTACATTATTTCATTTGATCTGTACCACATTTCTATAAAATGCATAGAAGAGTTTTAGTCCATGTTAAAGATTTGGAAAACAAGATTTAGATGAATAGAGGGATTGGTCCAACAGCTGGTAAATGTGACAGCCAGGATTTTAAGTCAGATTTTTTTTTTTATGCTCACCAGATATTTTTCCATTGATATTTAGAGAGTGGAAGGGAGGGGGAAAGAGAGAAATATCAATGTGAGAGAAACACACTGATTGGTTGCCTCCTGTACAAGCCCTGGCCAGGGCCTGGGCTTGGGAAGAGCCTGCAACCGAGACACGTGCCCTTGACTGGAATCAGACCCGGGACACTTCAATCTGCAGGCCAATGCTCTAGCTTAAGTCAGTTTTAAGGTCAAGCCTAGGGCTCCTTCAACTATATCCAAGTTCCACATTCTGCAGAATAAATCTATTTCATCTCATCTTGCCATAATAATATGCCCTAGTGCCCTGAAAAAGCCAATTAAGGCAAATTATGTTGCTTGGATAAAAATAGAAGAGCTTTTACTTACCTTAAGAAGGTCTACCACAGTCTCAGCAAATCCCACCACATACATAGCAACAGCCACTGCGTTGGCAAAAGCAAAGATCAAGCCTATAGACCCACCGAACTCTGGCCCTAAGCTCCTGGAGATGAGATAGTAGGCCCCACCTGAAACAGAAACAACATGCTTTACATGAGGAACCGCTAAGGGATTTAGTTTGTTTATTTTATAAGGGGTTTAGTTTATATGGGAAAATAATTCTGAACATCTGAGAACATTTAAAATATTAATTGTTCTAATAAAAAGATTATATTTTCTTAATAATTTTAGGAATCTATGTCACCTTAATGAATAGCTTAAGCCTTCCTTGCACTTTGTATATTATCTACACTAGAGCTATCCTGACTCATTAAAATCCAACTTATTGAAACCTAATTAAATACAAATGTTACAAACAAGAATACAGCAAATGTTACCAAAAATGCTTTGTCTCCTATAATATTTCATTGGAAAGTTCAAATCAGTAATGTAACTGAAGTAAAATTTTATATCTGAAATTTCCAAAAACAGGCAGAGCTAACAGAAAATGAAATAGGTGAAGTTTATCAGTGTTATTCTAACTCTCTTTCTGTTATAATTTTCTGGTACCTAATTGCTATGTGAAAAAGGTATCTGTATAGTTCTATGTATTATCAACTCTATAAATCATACTTGGTTTTTTAAAAATATTTTTAGTTCAAGAAGGCATGATTATTGCCAAATATCTCTATGTGTATGGAGGTGACAAATGGGAAGAAAGGTAGGGAGGGCTTGGAACAATTCTCCCTTGGACCTTAAAAAGGTAGCTCTATATACGGCTGTGTACTTCCATGCACATGAAATACTGAGCTGGATTAGTTAACTGCTTAAAGGGTACTGAGAGTTGTCAGTGAAGGTAAAAAAGACTAGATGTTGAGAGGCCTGGATAACTTGATATTATCACAGACCATAGTAAATTAATAACTTCCTATACTGAGCTTGTCTTAGAGGTAGCCAGAATTGGTAGGGAAATGACATTGAGCAAACGTATCTAAAAACAAAACAAATGATCTTTACTTAAAAGGAATTTCCTCCACGACAGTCACTCCTGTGGGTTAAGGGGTCAAAGTCCTCTCTGAAAATGTAACCTATTTCAGTGGGGCAAATCCCCAGTATTTCCTTTGCCCATATTACACTAAATAATTTGGCTAGCCAGTTACTTAGGCTTGGTCAAAATGAGAGCCACACAGAAATTATGAGAGGAGGTGTGTTGTGGGAAGCACAGTGTTTTAGGAGCTGTTGGGTGGGGAGTCTTGGGGAAGATACCCAAATAGAAACCCGAGGAACCAAAGCAGAATGGAAGGGGGAAGAAAGAAGTTAGGACATTGATCCACTTTAGGCACTTCGTTTTCTGTTTAGGCCTGCTTGTTCCTGGATAATTTGAAAGCAACTCTTTGTTTTGTTTGTTTTTCTTTTTAAAGATCTTCTCATGGCTGTTGGACACCGGAAGCACAGGGGCTGGGTGAGCTCTGAGGACAGAGTGGGACGTTTCAGCAGTGACAGTGGGGCCACTGGAGGAGACCATGCTGAGGGGACCTGGGAGAGAGCCAACAGGGCTTGTCCAAGGCACAAAGAAATGCCTTCTTTCTAGACACCTGGTCACTCTCTACTTTGTAAACATGTTCAATCACTGGAAACGGGCTGAAGAAATCTTTTCTGGAGATCTCTTAATATTAGTTGAGAAGAACGCTGCCTTACTCCTTACATTTTGGGTTATTTTGTCTTATGTTAAGGCTTTGGAGACTAATTATCAATATACAATTTTTACTCCCAACATTAAATCAACTCTAGATGTTTAATTCATAACCAAGCTTGCAGTCATAGGTAAATGAATCGGCTTACCTCCTCTTACTACTCCATTTGTGCAAATGGCAGACATAGAAATACCTGTGAGTGTTGTCACTACCACACTCAGGCCAATGATGATGACTCCAAGACCTGCAAAATGCCCCAAGAAAAGTGTTTGGCTCCAGTACTTCAAGAAGTCCCCTGTACGTCAGGAGGCAGCAGTCTGCCTGTCACAGAAGGTTCAGTCTCCGCATGAGAAACCTGAAATGTTCTACAGAATCCCATTCCACGAAGGTCCAGGAAACACCTGAAATGTACTCAACTTTAAAATGGAAGCTGTGTCCAGGAATGATTTTCCAAGAAACACCAGGAAGAGGAGTGCAGACCAGCCTGAAAAATAAACCGTTTGCCCAAGGAAGTTGAGCACCTGGAAACCGGGGCCTGCAATGTGCCAGAGAGTCCGTTAGAAGAAGAGACCACAGCTGGCCAGGAGTGGGCCGGGTCTATACTCACAGTACCTCATGTTTCCTTCAGCATCCAGATCATCCAAAGAGTCAGCCAGGCTTCAAGGACATTGGGCTACTTCCTTGTTCCCATTAAAAAAAAGTATATAAAAAGTTTTGCCTACCCGTAGTAAGTGATGAGAGCATTAGATATCTTAGAAAGTTTACCTCCACGCACAAACCCGTTAGTTGCTATTGCAGAAGTTGACAACCCAGTAATAGAGGTTACCATGGTGGAAAGAAGAATTATGACAACTCCAAGACCTGTTAGCAATGAAAGATAAAAGATAGCACATTTTACTTTTCTTCCTTGGATTCCGTATGGCCACAAACTACACGGCCTTTTGTTTAAGTCTTCATGTCCAAGCCTTGGGCCACAACGGAGTTCCTTTGTGCTAAAGAGAAACTGGCTTGCCTGGCATACAGATCAAGTCAGCGGACTGCTCATTACGATGAAGGATGGTTTCCCAACGTAAACACAATCTAAACGGCAGCCCTGGAAAGGAAACGTTGACTTGGGCTGATGTCCTGGGAGAGAAACTACCCTGGCTGTGAAAAGAGAAAACATGACATCTGACCTTCTCTCTTGCTTGAGAGGAATGAATGAGAAAGTTGGGGGGTTGACAAAGGTTAAATCCTTCCCCATTCTTCTTGCATCTCTCTTGCCTGAGGAGGGGTTGGGGGGGAAACTTGGATTACCTTTAAAAACACTCCAGAAAGGTCAGTGGTGAACTATTTGAGTCTGTGTTGCCTTTACCTTACAAATGATCATGCGGGTCACAAGTTTAATTACCTCCTCTGACATATCCATTTGTGGCAATAGCAGAGGTGGATAAACCTGTGATAGCAGTCACTGTCACGGCTAAGCCGATGATAATCACACCAAGACCTCAGTTGGGAGAGGAAAAATAAAGGCAATTAATTGGTGGAACAATCCATTAGGTCATTTGCATAAAAACCAGCAAGTCTAGGAGAATCACCAAAGGACCAGATTTGTGTTAACAAGGGGGCCTAACAACTGCCACAGAGTAAGTGCTCAGTTCCTAAGTTTTCTGCCAATAGCAGCACAGATCCTACAAACTTAAGAGCTAAGATGCGGAGTGTGAAGTTGAACACAATGAAGCAACTATGGCTGGTCAAAATTTAACATGAACCTCACTGATGATGATGATGAAGTTCTAAAGACACCTATACACATAGTAATCGGTCTATACCAGTGGTTCTCAACCTTCTGGCCCTTTAAATATAGTTCCTCATGTTGTGATCCAACCATAAAATTATTTTCGTTGCTACTTCATAACTGTCATGTTGCTACTGTTATGAATCATAATGTAAATATCTGATATGCAGGATGGTCTTAAGCGACCCCTGTGAAAGGGCCATTCGACCGCCAAAGAGGTCGCGACCCACAGGTTGAGAACCGCTGGTCTATTCTATACTAAGCTGTTAATATAACTAAAGAGTAAATGTTCATCTGTCCAGGTAACTATCTCTTTATATACATTTGGTTGTGTAGGAGTGGGAAATTAGATACCATCTAACAAATTGTTCATCTGGCAGATAAGTAATATGGAAAGAACCAAATTGAACTACTTTCACTCACTGGCTATGTGACTTCTAACAAGTTAATTTTCTGAGCCAAAATGGTAGTGAAATGAGAAAGAATGCATGTGTGAAGTGGCCAGCATTGTGCATAGAACACAGTCCACAATCAGTGGCAGTGTTTTGTGATCTGATCCACAATAGTCATAATAGCCATTGCTTATTAAAAGCCTACTCTCTACCCAGCTATGTGTTAGACAACATGAGAAATACAAAGAACAAACAAAATGAAGAAAGCGGACCTCCAGGATCTATGGTACAGAAGTCCATGATTACGAGAGGGAGAGAGTGGTAAACCAGAACTCAAAGGAAGGCAGGGGTGCTCTCAGCTAAGGATTATTTTGAACTAAAGGTAGTTGAAAAGAAGCAGATACTTCCCTCTATTTGCCTAAACACAGGACATAAATTTGTAAAGGTGCCAGAGACAAGTCTAGGCCATTATCAGCTGGAATTAGTACCAGAGAAACATAAACTTATCTTCTATTAGTTCCTCCATATATTTGCATTGCCACAATTTGCCACCCTCCGTAAGTGTTGGCAGGCTCTCTAGTTCCAAGGATGATTAGAAGGGTAATCAGCCAAGAGAGGTTATGATCTCTCTGGACATTCCCCAGGAAAAATGGAAGTCTAGGGAGATAAAGGGAAGAAACAGGAACACCCTGGCTCTAGCATAGGTCTCTAGGCTTTTTCCAGGTGCAGTAGGAAGAGGCTAACTATGGGTAAAACATGCAAACTCGAACCATATTGCTTTGGCACCTGTACATTCTTAAGTGTGGTGTTCTAAGAAATAGTTGCACTAAATTTTTTACATTTATTGCAGGCTTCCTGGGGTGAGCATCACCTCTTCACCACTATGTAGCCTCAGTTCTTTGTGCCTCTAAAAGTGATTTCTTTTGACCTTTTGCACATCAATTTGCTCTTGACTTCGTTTGGAGTAAGTCTGACCAAATGTTTAGCTCACTCCAACAACTATACAGAACCATATAGTTTGCATTTCAGGGTATTAAACCTACTCTGTTATTTCCCTACCACAGTTTTCCCCTTGCCTCTATTTTCCCAACAATTCTTAGTTTATCCGTTGGCATTGCATACATTTCTGTAAACCATATGAAATCCTGAAATAAATTTTATTCATTCAAACAGTGGAGGGATTTGTTTCTCTCTCACAAACATAAAATCCCAGGCTAAAAAGTAAAGTAGAGAACATTTAGCTCATAGTTTTCTCAAAGTACAGTCATCTAATCACCTACTCCAGAAAATGCCTGGAGCGCCTATTAAAAATGCCCGTACTTAACTGAGCTTGATCTTTCAAAGTGAATCCCTGGATTCTACAGTTTTATAACTTAACATCCCAGGTGATTTTTATGCACCCCCCAGTCTGAAAACTATTTCACTATCCTCAGCCTGTCTCAATTTGAGCCTGCCTATTCAGCAAGGTTCTTTAGCATTACCTTCAAAGAATTGATTGGGAAACCATTCATTCAGCTCCCTGATTTTTAGATGAGACAATGACCCTCACAGAGTATAAATTACTTGCTTCTGGTCATACCTGCTTTTCACACCCTTTTTCCCTGCCTGATAGTTAAGTTTAGGGGAAACTATCTGGCCCCAGCCACAGTCTTCAAGGCAGAGAAGAACAAGGAGATGGCATTGTTGGCTCATTCTACCATTTGCTTTTGGGGACAAGACAGCCAACACTCATGACTCCAGAATGGTTACCTAAGGGCTACAGTTAGTTACTCCTGGCTCCAACTTTCTTCTGGCTTTCTTCCCAGGGTCTGGGCTTAGAGTATTCAGGTTTCTTCTCCAAGCTATCCCCAAAGCAAAAAGCAACTATTTGGACTGTTTCTTTTCTTACCCAATTAAGGGGACTCAAATGGGACCCAGGTGGTGACTTAATGAACTCATTTAGCTTTAAGTTCAGAGCAAAGGCCAGTAAGACTGAGTAAGCGTAGTAATAAGTTTCTATCGTCTGAGAATTAAAAGAAAGGGTAGTGTAAAATTTATTTTAACAGCCATGTAGGTAGAACTCTATCTCTTCTAAAGTAGGATTGAACTATTTAAGTAAAAGGTCTTTATTGAAACGAGACTGATGTCTGAAAACATAATAAGCAGTTTAGCAGAAGGTAGGATTCTTCCTCTTTACAGTGTTGCAATAAACATGAAACTGGATTGACTGCGAAAAGTAATGTAAGATCTGATTAAAGTTCAGATTATAGCCCGACATATGGATGTTAAATAAATTGCATTAAAAAGAATTACTTTTGCCCTTGGCTATGTTCACACCTCCAAACAAAGTCATGTTTCTTGATGATCTCAATAAGTCACTAATCTGCCCTTAGAAACCTAATTTTGCATGAAACCCTGGAGCAAAAACTTGGCAATATTAAGATGCAGATTTTCCATGGAACAGCATATACTTAGTTGGGGCCCTGCGGCTGTAAGCATTCATTTGACATGCATCATAAAGCCAGCAAGCAGCCCTTTGTCAGGAGCCCAGCAGTTGCCAAACATGAAACATGGAAAAACTATGGGAACAGGTTCCAGTTTTTCAATTTACAACCCAGCCCTTTCTTTTTTCCAAGTTAGTCTTCTGATGATTCTGAATGTGTTTTGAGGAGCAAAGGTATTAAATAATGACCAAGTACCGTTTGAATGAGAAGTGAGATACATTCTGGAATAGTATCTGAAAGCATATCCAAATGTCTATGTTCTTGATACTAATGATTTAGAAGTCTTCCCTAAGAGTGAATCCATAATGTCTTTTCCATATATAGACTAGAGCACCATTATTAATTTTTATCACATTAAATCAGGAACTTTGATAAAATTCAAATACATTTTTATATAAATTTTTTATTAATATACTTTCAATAAAAAGATTTGCCACAGGAAATAATACTTTAAATAGAATATAATATTTAAACATCAAATAATCACTCATAATTTCAACATTCATCTTCCATTTAGAAAAATTAGCAAGAGCTATATATATATGATCTGAGTCGTTTTATCTATCACTGTAAGCTTCCATCTGGCAATACTTTATTAACCTTTGTTTTCTTACTGCTGATACCTAAAATGAACAGAACTATTTTCTTTGGAAAATGTTCAACAATTCAGCACTTTTATTAGTCAGGTCACATTTTCTCTTGTTTTCCTCAAGTTATTTTTTACTTAGTGAAGTTTTGCCAATAATCGTAAGGGGGATACTCTGATAAATGTCAGTATGTCACAAATATGAATACTGTTATTTAATATGAGTGTGTATCTCTATACCTGTACACCTAAAACTCTATGAAAATGTAGAAATATTTCCCTGAGCACTTATCTGGTTGGCAAACTGGAAAATTCCAGTCTCCCAGGAGTTAATGCTTCACCTTTCCTCTCTGACAAACATGTCTAAGAGGCAAAGCGAGAGTACAAATGCTCTTCTGTGACCTTCATCTTACATTCAGCATTAATGGTGAACACAAACTGCTTATTGAGCTTAAAACTGACATAAAACTTTATATAAGAAAGGGGGAACATGCTTACCTATTCCAGCTTCTCCAACAATCCAGGAGAGGCGAATGAAGAGCATGACACCCCAGATATTCAGCATGCATCTTACCTGTGAATGGAAGGATGTTGAAAGGGACATGAGAAGTGATAGTGCGGCAAAACCCAGGTCTTTGTAACCCTGGTGTTCAGGCCTCGTTAACAGTCTACTAGAACATTGAATGGATCATTTTCATTTGTAAACAGAGGAGCTTTCTCACCAGCACACCTTTCACCCATCCGAACTTCACAGCCCCGGATTTATCTTCTTCTTCTTTATTTTCAGCTTGTTCATCTCCAGGCATCCCATCACCGTTAGCAACCCTGTCAGGTAAACCTGGGGCCACTGCCACATTCTGCATTGTTACAGACAGCAAAGACATAGTATACGTCAACAAACACACGTTTCCATAAAAACTTCAGAGCAAATCAAAACAATGGACATAAACTTAGACAAAAAAATAATTCTAGACATTTTAAGATAATTAATGTCTGCCCTGGGAAGCTGAAGGCACCAAGAACATTGGGCTAATCAGGTGTGGTGAGCAATCTGGGCACTTCTTCTACTGGTGAGAATATTACCTTACAGGAAAATGACCAGCTTTTGATTTGTTTAGAACAAGAAAGGAACAAAAGAGAGAAGGGATGCAATAAAAGGAGGAAAGTCTATCAGGAGTGAATGAGGGTCTTTGAGAAGACTTGGTAAGAGGACCTGAAAGTTAAGCTTCCTTAACTAAAACAGAGTACCTGGCCTTCCTTCCATTACTAATCTCTCTGGGATTCATTTTATTCATCTAAAATAATGAGATAAAACTTCCCTACTCACGTCAGGGTATCTTTACGAAGATTCAATGAATGGATACAGATTTTTTCTTTTTAAGAAAAAGGTTTAAAGGCATTGTATGGCTATACAAGAATGCTATTTCTGTAGGAAAATTTTCTTTTTGATGAGATATGCCTTTGCCTGAGAACTGTGGGCTGTGCTATTAGTATTGCACAGAAGGAAAGGAGTCTCATAATTAGAAAGATTGGCTGAGTGTGAAATGAGAAGTAGTATAAAAAAGCTTAAAATATTCACTTATTTATTTATTTATTTATTTATTTATTTATAATTTATTTTTCCTATGGCCTAACTTTGAAAAAGACCTTCCTTATTAGTAGAAAGTCTCTGAATTCAGTGGGGGAGGTAATAGCTCTGTTTCTCTCAAGAATAACTCCCTAATTTCTCTTTTAGGTATGACTTTTATTAATTTCAGAAGCATCCACTTAATTTAGCCTATCTGGCACCTACCTGACTCTGTAATGGTTGGACTATACCCCATTGTGCTTCCCAAAATCAATCTTTCGCAGTAAGGGTTTTGAGACCATTAGGGAAGTCTTTTAATTCAGCACTGAATTATTATTAAAGGACAACTTTATTTGTTTAAATGTTTTAAATTTATTTAAGCCTAGAATGATATGTTCTGAAATTACCAGCTAAGAGGTCTTGGACAAGGGTATCCCCTGCCCCCTAAAATGGAACTGGCATGAAATAAATATTCCATATTAATTATAAAGACTTTATTTGAAGGCCATCTTAGTTCTTGCCCTTGCCATGCTCAGGGATTCTTGTTGCTTGAGCTTTGGTGTACCATTAAACCTACACACTGTAAACTGGCTCTAATTTAGGCTGTTTATTCAAAATGAGTTTGACTGCTTGTCTCCTTCCTCCAGCATATTTTTTTTACTTCTCTATGTAAGTGAGGATATTTTCCAATTTTGTTCTCGCATAAGACTTTTTTCATGATACTAATGTGACACTTGGGTAGCCAATGTAATATAATACAATAAGAGTCCTTGTACGTCAAGTAAACTGAAAAGAAGATGGTAGTGTTGGTTACTTCTCCTCAATGTCAACTAAGGGCCTTATCCATCAGGCTATTGATAAGCACTACTGAATCCATAAAGGGGACTTGAAGGTCACCTGATAAGAGCAGACAACTTAGTTCCTCATCCGTTCTGGCTTCCTATCTCTTTTCTCTTCCTTCCCTATCCTGTATTCCCTTTCTCATGCTTTCCTTTGTACAGACCACATTTCAAAAGGGAGGGGAAAGAAATAAATCCCAAGCCAGATTATTTTATTTAAAGACAGCATTGGAAGGAAAAGGTTGAATGAAAAAGGATACAAATTAATAGTTAAATTTAGTTATGAATTACCTGGAGTATGTATCTTAAGCATCTTTAAGTCTCTATTTGCACAGACAATTGAAAGTCGACAGCATATATTTACATCAATGTAAGATATGGATAAAGGCAGTCCATGGAAGTGGAGGTTGAAGTAGCAGGGCAGAACCTGGAGCTGTGTTCTAGCCACAAATGCAAGTCATGCATGTAATTTACAATTTTTCAGTAGTTAATTTTAAAAAAGCAAAAAGAAATCAGTAAAATAACATGGGTTCAGATATGGATCCTTAAATCTTAAAAATATACTTAATTTCTGCAGAATATCATATTTCTAATACTTGCAATGTAAATATTCATTAACAGCTGTGGAATCCCACATGGTAGATGGGTGAAACAGTTGGGGTTGTTCTCCAGTCAATTAAAAATTCAACTTCTCCCTGAAAGGATTCTACAAACATAAGGCAGCTGAGTGGGTCAAATGTAACTTTCATTTTCTACAATTGGAAAATCAATGAGAACAGAGAATTGAGAAATGTGTTAAAATGTCCATGACAGTTGAAGAGATTATTTGGTTAGGAGATTCATTTATTGACTTAATTTGAGAAAAAACTTTTAACATTGTCAATAATCTAGTTAATCAAGATCCCATGGCCAGATTAAGAAGTACAAATTGCCAATTATCAAAATAGTCATGGCAATATAAAGTACAGCATGAGGACTATAGTCAATAACATTGTAGTAACTATATATAGTGTCAGCTGGGTGATCACTTCATAAGGGGTATAAAAATCTGAGCTCTATGTTGTACACTGAAACTAATATAATACTGTATGTCAAATATAATTGGAAAATAAATTAAATTTTAAAATTGTTATTTAAATGTTAATATGCTTTGGAAAAAAAGATCCCATGGCCAGACCATCAGCAGTTACTCATTCAGGGCAAAGGCAATTTCCTTTTCCTGGATTAATTGGGGATCCCATGAGACAAAGCCTTAATCACTTGCTCTACAAGGGCAGTCTTGGGAATAAAACCCATGTTTTATGATTAAACCTGAACTTGAGGGTCTGGTCCAGGAAATTGCTTTGCTCTCTGATGAACTTTGAGGGTAACTGTGACCCTTAGATCTGGATTAATGAGAATACCAATGGCTGTAAAAAAAAATCTTACAAAGTAGGTTAAAGGATGAATAGAATATTAATATTTCCTCTTAAATGAACATATCTTTCTGATTGATGCCCTTCTAGTTGTTTAATAGTTCTTTAACTTATCTCTCTATATAAAGCAAAAGAATCTTCTATAGGACATGTCAAGGAAATCATCATATGTAGAAATTAGTAAGGCAATAATTTTCTCAACTATTCCATCAATGTAAAATATATAACCCTCCCTTAGGTAAATATGTTCAACCCGCTGAAGTTTCAAAATTTTAAATGTATTTATACCTTAGAGGGGAAAACCCTGCAATGTATATATTTCTTCTATTGACTTTAATGGCCTGATAGTAAACTTATAAGTACAGAATCTACTTCCATTGCTCATTCCCAGAGTTGAGAAACTGCTGCACCATATAAACTAGAAGACTTGGACTCCAGTTTGGGCTATGTAATTAATTCGGGGTGTGTCCCCCAGCCAGTCACTTAACCTTTCCTGGATATTGCAAATGAAGATACGTCCACTGGGTTTTCTGGAAATTTTACTTTGAAGTAGTTTACTTGAAGGCAAATTCATTTTTCTATGTCTGCTATCTTCCTGTTCTGACATGGCAAAGAAAAACTTGGTTTCCCTTCTTAATAAATGCCTCGTTTGCAAGCCCAAACAGCAATGATGATAAAGTACTGAACAGGACTTTGGGGGAGGGTTTGTGGGTGGTCGGTGGCTGTGGCAAGCAGACTCCTGGCTCCTGCATGTTCTTGGGACCAATATCTCAAAGACTAATAAAAGTTTTATGCTTGCTGCCTGGAACCAGTTTTTCCCTTCATACTTGGAGTTAATTTGTTTGTTCACACTCCATTACCATAAATGATGACCCATAACCTTTATAAATGCATTTTAAATTGCATAGCTTTAGGGAATGATTATTTATTTACTAAGGGTTTTTACCTGTGCATTAAGTATTCAGAGAAGGTAAAATAAAGTGCATTAAAAAGAAAGAAGGAAAATAAGAAAAACCATCTGATAACAAACTTTGTTCCCCTAATACTAATAAACTAGTAAAGCTTCAATTGTATACAGATTAAGGAGTAAATGAAAAAAATAACATATTTATTCTTTAAGTTCTAACTAGATACATTTTCAAGTTTTTAGCCTTTAATCTCAGGATAGTAAAAACTTTACATCATCATTGAGAAGTAGTTTCGTAAATATTTAGACCTACATGATACCTTTCCCATTATATTAAAATATTTTTTATTATTGAAATATTTAAACATATGCAATAGGGAGAATAATATATCTCATGTACCTATCATTCAGCTTCCACAATTATCAACATATGTCCAATATCATTCCCCTAGACCTCTGAGACTGCTGTCACTGGATTGCTTTAAAACTAATTCCTAAGGACCAGATAATTCCTAAGGTTAATTTCAGAATTAAAAAAACACACAACATGATTCTAATCACATTTGTATATCTTAATAACCAGTATTACTATGTTTGTACATTTCTAGCCCTTTGTGATAAAGGGGAATATTTTAAATTGTGAAAATAAACAAAACAAAACAGAAACAGACTCATAGATACAGAGAACAAATTGATGATTGCCAGATGGGAGGGTGTGGAGGATGGTGAAAAGGTGAAGGGCATTAAGAAGTACAAACTGCCAGTTATAAAGATAGTCATGCGGATGTAATATCATAGTATATATAGTCAATAATATCATAATAACTGCAGGGTAATATCCTGGTGATAACCATAAGGTATATAAATATCTAATCACTATATTATAGACTTGAAGCTAATGGGATATAATTAACTATAATAAAAAAATTTTAAAAAGGAAATAAGAGGGTTTTTTTTCTCTTTCTAAAAGTTACTATAGACTATGCCTCTAACTCAGACCAATGGAACAATTTATAGTCACAGTATTTTTACTACATCTGAAAAACACGTGGCTCACACACAAATGGACATATTTTTGATAACTTGGGCCAACAGGGAGCTATATGTGATAAACCATGATAAACCAGAATATGAAAATGAAACGAAATGATGCTTAGTATTTTCCAAGTATACTTTAAAGGGACTCCTATCTATCACTGAACAATTTATCATGGAAAATTAATCTTTTGTTCGTTTGTTTGTTCCCATAGAGTATTTTAATAGCAAGAGCTCCCGGTGTGGCCTTGGGTACTACAAACACAACAGATATTAGAATGAGCCCTTACTTGCAGTTTAACTCCAACAAATATTTTAGGGGTAGCTTCTGGTCATCCCTGGCCTTAAAGGCATTTATTGCCTCAATTTTAATGTCTATTTTATTTGCTTGGCGATATGTCTAATAGCCCCATTTTGAATGCTAACGTTCCAAATTTGAACTCTGAAACACTTTAGAAAACGTTGTTTTATAGGGAACACATTTATACATTTTAATTGTCCTTTTTCAGAAGATTAGCATTTCTACATTGACTTCTGTGGTTTAATGTTTACTTTGACTACATATCCTTTATTTCTTCCCATAGCAATGCCATTTGACTTAGAAAATTTTAAAATCTCTTTAACTTGCTTTATACAGAAGCTCTTATAAATAACTAATAAATGCTTTTAATGGGTGACAATAAAAATTGAGATCTGCAATTAATTCTGTAGGGGAAGCAACATAATGTCTTGGCACAGTCCCCCAAAATAAGAAGGAATTGGGATCTCCTGCTCAACCTATCATGACTGAGGTGTGGTTGCTCCCTTGTGCCCAAGTCCCACCAGATTCCATTGCCATGGAATGAGCCGAGGCAAAGGGCGTATGGGAGAGTAGGCTGAGGGTGAAGTATGTGCTAAAGAGCATGGACTCCGGAGTCCTGTAGGCACGGCTTCAACTTATCAGCCTGTGACCTTCAAGATAAAAATAACTTTTAAAAAAGGAAACAAGAGGGTTTTTTGACCTTGGAAGTTTTGAGTTCTCTAAGTCATTGTTTTCTAAGGTCCATAGGATTTTATAACACTTTCATCATTTATAAAATAAAAAGAATAGTAGTACCTAACTAGAAGAGTTGTTATAAGGATTGAATGAGCATTTGTCAAATGTGAGCATTCTGCTTGAATATATATATATATCATGGGATTTCTTCAATCATGATAGCAAATCATTGGCCTAACAAATTCTGTCAATATCTACTCCTACTAGAATTTCACTTAAGATTGATACTTAAAACAAGATATATCAAACTTATTTTTTATTTTATCAATTAGGACAAACTTGTATATATATATACAAACTTAGTAAAAAGTTTGTTATTATATATCAGAGTCACACTTAATGCTTTTATGCATACATTTATTTTAGTTGCTAACAATCTAATGACTCACATATCAAGTCATTCTATGGACTTTGTTTAGAATCAGTTTCTAAACAGTTGGTTTCCTTAACAATAATAAGTTTATAGTATTTTATACATTTCATAGACAATTTATTTCAATGACATGAGAACAGTGATTTTGATAGAAAGGCTATGTATTTTCCTGATTCCTTTGTAATTATGTTTTTTCTGAAAGGCTAACAATGGTAGCTAGTAAGGCTGAAAAGGAGTTCCATGAAAAGAAGGCCATAAGAATTACAGTGGATACTAAAAGTGGGATTGTTTTTACAAAGTAAAAATACTAAATTAACCTTTGCTAGATATATAATATAGTGATCATTATAAATGTTTTGCTATGGGAAGATCTCCAAAGTATATTGTTTAGTGAAAACAGCAGAGTGCAAGAGAATGTGTAAAATATGTCCTAATACATGTTTGAAAAAAGAATATGGACAGAAAATTATATATATATATATTAGTATAGGCATAAAAAATTTCAGGAAGGATTTATAAGAAACTCTCAGTAATGATTCACCTGAAGAGAATAACTAAAGAGTTACATTAGATAACAGATAGCTCATTAAATATACTTAGTACTTGTTAAATATTGGATCGATGTATATTTACTTTTTAAATAAAAATTTTAAATTAGCTAGTAGCTAGTATAAAAATTACCATAATCGTTATCAACATTTTTGAGTTTCTATCCATTGGAGGCAATATGCTAGACTTTATATGCATATACACATTAGTATTCACAAGCATCTTGCAAGATCAGCTGAAGCTATGTAGCTTGTATAATACTGTAGAGCAAGTAAGGGATACACTACTCTTTTTTCTGCTTTTAATTAGAGTTTTCATAAATCCTTAATTCATAATCACCAGTATAGGCATTTAACTCTTTACTATACAGAAAATAAAAAGGATTTCTTCAATCATGATAGCAAATCATTGGCCTAACAAATTCTGTCAATATCTACTCCTACTAGAATTTCACTTAAGATTGATAGTTAAAACAAGATATTTCAAACTTATTTTTTATTTTATCAATTAGGACAAACTTGTATTTTTTCTTTCTAACTTGGGAATTATAACCACAACTAGCACAAAATCCAATTGGTTTCTGATTAGATATGTTTTGCCATTTAGTATAAATGTAATTATTAAAAAAGGCTTTTTAAAGCAATATAATAATGGATGCAAAAAGATCACCAAACAAGCAATATGTCAATTTTGTGGGTTCGACTTTTTTTAAAATATATTTTATTGATTTTTTACAGAGAAGAAGGGAGAGAGATAGAGAGCTAGAAACATCGAATGAGAGATATCGATCAGCTGCCTCCTGCACACGCCCCCACAGGGGATGTACCTGCAACCAAGGTACATGCCCTTGACCGGAATCGAACCTGGGACCCTTGAGTCCGCAGGTCGATGCTCTATCCGCTGAACCAAACCGGTTCGGCTACTTTCCACTTTTAAATTAAGTAAACACTATCATTTACCATTTTTTTGCATACAAAAAATCTGTGACATATCTGAGTATTAAGATACAATGTGTACTTTAGTTGTGATTTGAGAAACTACCATAAAAAATGTCAAGGACCACAAGGAGGTGGCAGTAGAGTTACATTACATTACATTGCAGGGGTTCATCTTCCATTTGGGGGTGTGGGGCAGAGGAAAACTGGGGAAATGAAATAGTAGCAAATTCACTGGGAAGGAGAGAGGTGAATTGAAGAAGGCGCTGCAATCAAAGGATATCACAGGGTAGAACACATGGGGAGGCAGACTTATCCCTACAACTTTAGTGACACTACAGGAATGTGCCCACTGTGGTTGCTGTGGTTGTATCTGCATTCTGCTCCCAATTTGGCCCTGTGGATACTTGTGTATGATTTAATCAAAATGAAGTACCCTAGATTAGTAAGGGTCAAGTTCATACAAAGAGTAACTTATTGCTGTACTCATTCAGAATGATTAGTCAGGGCGTGGGACCTAAACCTAACTTTTAATTTATTTACTTTGCCATTCCTTTGTAGGTGAGAAAAAAAAAATGCTTTGAGTCAAAGTTAAGTCCTCAGTCTCATTTTATCTTTCCAAAAAAAAAAAAAATATGATAACCCAGCTATCACATCTGTCAAATGCAGCTATTCCATTTCTACTGAATCAGATGGTGTGTTTTTTTTAACAACATCGTTCCCTCTGAGTTAGTCTTCCTGTGTATAAAGATTTATATGTTACAGCTTTAGAAATTGTAAATAAGCTACTCTTCTCTCTCCAGAATTTCAGTCCTAAGAACAATGTGAGTTTACTCCATTTCCTTTTTAATAGAGTTAAAATTTATTTTCTTTTATTGTTAAGCTGGGGAAAGGGGTGAATGAGAATATTCAAATTTTGATCACAATTTTACGAAGGAGCAGCTTTTAAAAATATGTTGAAGTATGGTGGAATGGAATTTTAGGTCTTTTAAAGAGGACTTTGGCTCATTTTACTACTTCAAAGTAAATTGAAATTTCTTTATAGTGCCCTAAATTTCTCTTTCTACCCCTCCCACATCTTGGAAACCCCTTGTACACTCTTTTCTCAGCCTTCTTTTCCCTCTTTCCTCTCCCTTTTTTTCTCTTCTTCTCCCCTCTTCCCTCAAATAGAAAAGGGAAGAGACACCTCGGTCTGATTTCAAATTGCCCTCTTCTCAAAAATCTTCTGGGGGGTTGTCACTTTGTATGACATTGCCACATTGCTAACTCCTCTTGACTACAGCATTAATATCTCAGAGAGTCTAAAGCATATTCCTATAAAGAAAACAGCCATGTAACAAAGTGTTGCAGATATAGTACACGGAACAAGTCAGGTTTGGTGGGGAGAGGAGATACGTACAAAGACAAAGTTCAGAGCATGGGCCCCTTTCTGCAAATCACTCAGTCTCTGGTGTAGAACCCGGAGTCAGGGACCTTATACAATCACGGGGAACAAGTTTTGGAGATGGGTTTCCTTGGGAAAAGAAGGATGAGCAGAAACTAAAAGGAGCTTTTCACCTTTATTATCATCTTTCATGAGATTGGTATTCCTAGAATCCCCAGAATAGGTGATCATTTAATTTAAAAAAATGGTTGAACAAATGAATGAATATGAAAGAAATTGTTCCAACCATTTTTTTCCCTCATCTCAACACTTGGGCAAGAAAAAACTATATTGGCTATGTGACAGCTAATTATTCTTCTTAGCAAGTGATTATACCAACAAAGAATGATATTCATTTCCAAATGTGTCCCTGAAGACCAGGAAGATAAAGTGCATCAACATATTTTAGAGCAGGTATGGAAGAAGAAACGGACGAAGCTTACACATGATTTGCTACCAGATTAGAAAAAGTGCAGCCTTATGTTTCTGGCAGATTTGGGAACTGTGGCTATATTCCTTAAATAATAAAAAGTTTAGCCACATCTGCTGCTTCTGTAGTTAAATTTAATTTAGTTACTTTTCTATGTTTTAAGTGCACTCGGGAGCCTCAGGCGAAGCTTTGAAGAGGAAGGGAGAACATGCTGAATCTGATAAATCTCTGCTGTCTCTTTAAAGAACGTGGAAAATACCCATGTGCACTAAAGGCTGGTACCACAGAATTAACCACAGCAAGCACCAGCGATTTTTTTTCCCCCAACTGTTGTGGAAGCATTCATCCTAAGGTGAAATCAGCTTAGTATTCAGTTTGACATGTTTAACCAAGTGTGAATCGAGTAGACTACAATTGTAAACAACCAAGGACATATTGCCTAACTTTCAGAGTCAATCCTCTAGTTTTCTTTCCTCAGTCAGTAAGCACCTGTGAGACGCTTTTGTGTATTTTCTGCTTATTGGGAACGAGGGACAGTCGTGTAAGTAAGATGGACAGTTTGGAACAGACCTCGTCATTGGACGTTTCTACATTCCTAGTGCTACGAAAGAACAGGAAATCGCCTGAAGGAGGAAGGGAGGACACCTGCTTGTTCTCTTAAGCTTACCTTTGCAAGTTGCTCGTGAATTTCAAGTATGCTGGGTCGATTGGCCTTGGGCCCGCTGAGGCTGCCAGTGTTGCGATAGTACTCGATCTTGGGGACAGCATCCATGGTGTTGTGGCCAAAGGTTTGTAGGTAGTATGTGTTTGTGTGAGAATCATAAACATGAAAACTAGCATCTGTCTTAGTAGTTTCTCCGTTTTGGAGGAAATTGTCATAGCACTCCTGTTTCCCAGGCCTAAAGCTGATTCTGAATCTGGTCTGGGCTTCATCCCCAAAAGAGGTTTCCTCATAATGGGGAGGGTCGCTGTTCTCCGCTGCAGCACTGCTCTCATGGCCCTCATTTATGACATTAACTTGAAAGCGATTGGTATTACTGGGCGCTGAGTCCAGAAATACGTTGGAAGAATTGTTCAGTGACATCTTCCAACTAAATTTTTTTTTGGGGGGGTGTGGGGCTCAGCTATTTACTTTATTATTGCTTTTTTTAAAAATTTATATATTTCCTCCTCCAAATAAACACTAATGTGTTTACATTAGGGAGCTCCTGGCTTTTGTTAGAAGAGCTCAATAAGTAGATTCTTGATGTATTTCCTATTCAGTCCACATTGTTCTTCAAAGCTGTCATTGAAAAAGAAAATTAAACGTGGTCCAAGTAATAGAAATATATTTAAGTAGGAATGGGGGTGTGAGGGAACAGTGTTCTTTCAAAGGACATATATTTTTTAGTTAATTTCATTAAAAAGTACCTGTCCAGGAACCTTAATCACCTGAGTAATTAAATCCCAGGATAAATAACCAGGGAGTTAGCAAACCGAATTTCCAATAGAGTCATTAAACTGTTACCTGTGTTTGTAGTATTTGCTTAGACTCTGTGCAGTTGGATTCAATAAGACTTCAGAAAAGATATAACTACTGATTTAGTACAGTAAGAGCTGATGAGAACATTCTTAGCCTGAAACACAGTTCATCGACAGTACTAAATGTTGAAACTGCAAGGTATTTTTTGATTGACATCTATATAATTACATAAGTAAAATTTAAAAATATTTAATCTTCTAAAAGTATATTCTTGGTAGACTTTAAAAACATGTACTGTCAAGACGATGTCCCTCTAAATGATCAGCTTTCTTACATGCCTTCAAAATATTTGATTTGCTCAAAAATTTGTCTGTTTTACAAATGCCATTATAAAGTCTTTAAAATAACATATGACTAACCAGGGTAAGGACATAAATCACAGTCCTCAGTAAAGTCGTATTCGGTATTTAGGTTAAATAACCATGCTTCTCTGATTCCCCTTAATTAAATATTCTGAATCTTCACTGAGAAGTTTATATGTGACTTTTAGATAAGCAGAGTATTGAATCATTTTCAAAATCCATGGCATAACCCCATCTTAGCATATTCTTTCTTTAGAATAATACCCTTTTATTTATACCTTAAAATTTGTCTTTTCCAAGAAAGTTTTAGAAAGATAAATACAAAAACTTGCCTGTCTCCTGAAATTAACAAAACTATTTATTTGAATTTTAAAAATTTCAACTTCAACTCTCAAGTAACCTGTCCCGGGGAAATCCTAAGTGACTCTGTTGTCTCTTCAGTTTTTATGGAATATCCCACTAATATCGTCCTTGATATCCTCGCCCTTACTCCACTCCTCAGAATCTACTTTATGCATAATATTAAGCGGCATTTTACTCTGCCCAGAAATATTTAACTCACCACCGGAGCCTTTTCTCTGGAAGCGTAAGCTGCTTCAGTATCACCCAGGCATATATGGGGCACTTAGCTTTCAGCTCAGAATCTTAGGCTTCTTCTTATTGGTTAGAATTTTCCTGGAAAGAGATGACTGAGCAATGATTGGCCTGGAATAACACAGTAGGTCCCGCCCAGTCATTAGCCCTGAGGAGCCTTAAGTACTACATCAAATAGTAACTAGTAGTAAACCATTAATCTTTTAGACAGAAAGTAAAATAAAGTTTCTTTAATTCTTAAGGGGAGTTGTGTTACTCAACAGCAATTATCCAACAAAATACGAGCAGTGCGTTAGTTGTTTGGAACTAAATAGATTCAATCCCATCTTCTTATTTCACATGATTCTTCGTGACCTCCTATTGTTTGGCATGTGCAGAAAATGTAGTCCTCCAGAGATAATTTCTATACATTGTAACTAGAAATGCTATTTGAGATTATTTTATCTTGCTTATCATACATATTACTTTGACTCTTCTCTGCATGGGATTGAGAGTACAGTCAATGATTTATTGGGAATATTC
>NW_006289564.1:18449-23934 GCF_000327345.1 Myotis davidii | reverse complement strand
TACTCACTTGCTGTTACTTCTGCCACGTCTCGTCTCCCTTCCTTCCAATGTTCCCCCAATGCCTGCCCCCTTTCAGGAGCCTACCTATTTCTCTCTTTCTTATTTTCTTGGGGGAAGGGAGTACCTGGACACTTATTTATTATATTCCATGTCCCGGATATGGTGCTAGGGAGGTTTTTTGTTGTTTGCTTTGCTTTTGCATTTTTACTGTGGTAAAATACACTTCACATAAAATGTACTGCCTAATCATCTTTAAGTACCAGTTCAGTGATACTAAGTACACTCAGATTGTTGTGAGACCATCACCACCATCCATCCCCGTAACTCTTTTCATCTTGCAAAAAAAACCCCAACCCTATATATCTATTAAACAATAACTCCACATTCTCCCCCACCCCCCACCCCTGCCACCCCCCGTTTCCCATTCTGGGGTTTTTAATGATTTTTGACTACTAGTAAGTACCTCATGTAAGTGGAATCAAACAGTATTTTCCTTTTTTTGTAAATGGCTTATTTCACTTTGCTTAATGTTCTTAGGCATATTGCAGAATTCCCTTCCTTTTCAAGGCTAAATAATATTCTATTGTGTATATTTTGAGCAATTACTTATCCAGTCATCCATTGATGGACACCTGGGTTGCTTCCATATCTTAGCTATTGTGAATAATGCTGCTAGAAATATGGGTGTACAAATATCTTTTTGAGACTCTGTTTTAAAATTCTTAGCCATAGACCTGAGCAGTAACCGTCTGTGTAAGATCTGTAGAAATATGAGGACAATGTTGGAGTGCAGCAGAGTGTTTCCAAACAATTACTCTGACATTTGATTACCCAAGTTCAATTTCTAACACAACCCTTCTCTAGCTTGGTGATCTTGGGAAGTTAGTCTCTCTCAACTTCAGTTTCTTACCCGTAAAATTGAGATAATAAAGTGAAAATAGTAATACTGAACTCAAAGGATTGATAAAAGTATCAAATCACATAATGAATGGAAAACACCTAATTTATTGTTAACTCAGTAAATATAAGTCACTCTTTTTAAAAAATATATTTTTTTATTGACTTCAGAGAGGGAGAGGGAGAGAGAGAGAGAAATATCAATGATGAGAGAGAATCATTGATCGGCTGCCTCCTGCACACCCCCCACTGGGGGTTGAGCCTACAACCTGGGCCCTTGACTGGGCCCTTGACTGGAGTTGAACCCAGGACCTTTGAGTCCACAGGCTGACACTCTACCCACTGAGTGTCAAACCAGCTAGGGCTATGTCATTCTTTTTTTGGTATGTTTGGCAGTGTTGTATTCTCAAGTGATACAAATATTTTTGTATTTATTTACCTCCTGCTATTCCTCCATACGTTGATTACGGAGTCAGAATTTTATACTTGGAAAATATTTTGGAATTATAGAATTCTGTCTTTTCACTTATCAAATGAAGAGAATGGAGACTTGAGAGTTTGAATAATTTACACTAAACCATTGCTTTTTAAGGTTTGGGAACCTGTATTACTATGTATGACCAGTGAGGATAATAAATAATGATAGAAAGGTATGTTTAAACTGAGTTTTATGGTTCTGAAATTCCTTTCACATTCATCATGTCACTTAGTCCTCTCAGAATTCCTGCAAGACATACAGAATGGGTTTCTTTATCCTTGTTTTGCAGATGTTGAAAAGATGTCTGCTTTAGGTAAATATCTAGGTCATAAAGCTTGTTTTTGGGTGGGCCAATATTAGAAATGATATATCTGAGTTTAAGTTCCTAAATTAAAAATTTTTTCATAACATCTTAAGTCCTCATTCATCTCAGATGTCTGGGTTGCCAGACATGTTGTCGAGTTCATAGTACATTAGGATTGAAAGGGACATTAAGCATCCTCTAGTCAGCCTCCTCACTGAAGCCCACTGAGATTAGATGATTTAGCCGCTCGCACAGCTGAAGCGGTGGCAGCGCGGAGACCGGACTGCTTGTTCCGGGACAAGCGCTCTTTCCACCAGGTCATGCTGGAAACTCCCTTTTTTGTGCTGTTGATAAAAGGAGAGAAGGATATTCTCAAGATCCATCCATGTTGCCCCAAAAGGCAGTATTTCATCTTTCCTTAGGACTGTAGTATTCCATGGACTATATGTACCATAGCATGCTAAGAGAAATAAATCAGACAGAAGAAGTCAAGCACCATATGATTTCCCTCATATGTGGGGTATAAACTGAAAGTAACAATGGACAAACAAGACAAACAAACAAAAACTCATAGACACAGACAACAGTACAGTGGTTACCAGTGAGAAAAGAGGGTGGGGAGGAAGTGAAGAGTAGAGGGGTAATGTATATGGCGATGGAAGGAGATTTGACTTTGGGTGTTGGGCACACATTGTAGGGAGCAGCTATAGGGTTAAGCCTCTGACTGACCTGTTGGCAAAGGCACAAACAAGCATAATTAGGCTTGACCTTATGACTCTCCTAGATCTTATCTGGGAAGCTAATGGGCTGAGGGAGATGCAGCAAGTGCTGCCAAAACAAGTGAAACGCACAAGAACATTGTAACTATGGTGACCACTACTTTGTTTACGTCTGGCTATAAAATAAAGGCTCAGCTTGCCTCTGGATCTCTCTCTGTGGCCTCAGCCAGGCACAGGAAGATCCACCTAGAGACACAGCTTTTTCTCTTTGTCTGTCATTTCTTCATCCATTCGCCGCCCTCACTCAGGCTTGTGAACCTTAGCTGAGCTGGCTCGGCACAACACATGAAAGCTAAAATTGCACACTTGAAATCTATATCATTGTATTAGCCAATGTCACCCCAATAAATTTAATTTAAAAAGGGAGAGGAGGAGGAGGAAGTAGCAGTTTGAAGGAGGTCTGGTTTGGATCTCAAGCTAAGGGGTTTTATTGTAAGAGATTCCAGAAGGAGAATAATTAGAAGGGTCAGGACACTGTGATAATTGGGGATCTTCAGGGCCTGTGGCTATTTATAGGTTTGTGTATTAGTTTTGTGAAAGTTTTTTTTCATCTGTGAATATTTTTGACCAATGGCTATTACTAGGAAAATCGTATTCGATTTATCCTTTGAACCGAGGGCCCCTTATGTTTAAGACACCTGATTCTCTAATGTGAAGTGGGCAGGAGTTGGGAATGTGGAGAGGGTGTCGTGGCATTGCAGAGGGGCAGACGCAGGAAACCTCTAGCAGAGTTCATTAGCACAAAAAAGGAAGCAGGCATTTAAGGCTGACGTTTGAGATAAGAATAAAGATGATATATATGGTTGAAGGATCCTTCTACTCTATTCATTAGACACCTCAATATTAGGGGATAGAAGAAAGTGAGGAAACCCAACGATGGTTTATCATTCACACAGCAAAGTGGATAAATTAACCACGCATGTTTATTGGATTTAGTGACTGAAATGAGCCTCTCTCCAGCAGCACACTCACGGTAATCACAATTGTATTCACCACGTGTCCCAAGAGCACAACACTAAAAACCATGAAGCTGGAACTGTCATGCAAGTGCATATTCAAATGTCCCTTTATCGAACTCTTCGACTTCATCTTCCCATGTAGAGGAAGGCATGCTACTATACGGGTCTAACAGGATTTTGAAGCATCTGATAATAAGAAGTCCCAAGAAAATACACAAAATCCCCACAAAAGCAAAGCCAGTTTTTTGCTCCAAAGTCAATGAGAAAGCTGATACTTCGTTGACACTCATCTTAGCTGAAGAGTTGCCACAGTAGGAACTACTCATTATTCACTGTCACATCCTTGTGGCTCTTGAGAATTCCAGCTGGAGTCACCTCTTGGCCTAGATACAAAATTGAAATCAGTTTAGTTTTGTCAATGTGTGATATTGAGCAGGTAATTGTTTTAGAAAATCTGGCATTTTTCAAGCCCTCTTGACTTAACTCACAAGACATTTGAAAACATTAGATATGAATCAGGATCAAATTAGCATTGGAGATGCTACTTCTATTGTAGCAATTACAGAGCTGCCTTTGTGGACACATAAAACTGTAGCTCTATATGCTCAATATAAAACCAAATGTGGCCCTAGCTGGCTCCAAAGGGTCGCTGGTTCGATTACCGGTCAGGGCATATGCCTGGAGTGTGGACTTCATCCAGTAGGGGGCGTGCAGGAAGCAACCCATCCATATTTCTCTTCTCTCTCTCTCTCTTTTCCTCCCTCCCTTTCCATTACTCTCTGAAACCAGTAAAAACATTTTTAAAAAATCAAGTATGAGGGTAAATATTCAAATAATTAATCTTAAAAGCTTTTAATCAAAAACATTGTGAGGTAAAGTCACTGCTTCTTTGACCAGGATTGTCATCTATTTTTTGCATGTGTATATATACGACCACATATAATTACATAGAGTGTGAGCTGGTCAAATTCTCTAAGGTCTATGTTACAAGGCCTATCACTAATGCCATTTTGTCTGATACAGATTCTGATGTTTGTTGTTTTTTTTTCAATTGACTTCAGAGAGAGGAAGAGAGAGATAAAAAGAAACATCAATGATGAGGGAGAATCATTGATCAGCTGCGTCCTGCATTCCCCCTACTGGGGATCGTGCCCTGATGGGGAATCAAACCATGATCTCCTGGTTCATAGGTCAACACTCAACCACTGAGCCACACTGGCCAGGTGATTGTGATCCTTTTAATGTCTTCTCTCTTTTTCCCTCCTTAGCTTTAAACTTATGTTCATGTATTTTCTTTTCTACAACTACTTCACACACTAAATCTCAATTTGTTAAAGAGAGAAATTATATTTTTAAAATTTTGTTTATAAATGCAGTATCCAACATAGCAGCTTGCCGGAAACAAGCAGCAGTAATTTGGACTATTAGCCATCTTTCCACGATCTCCATTAACTTTCAGAACACCCTAAATAAACATAAAATTCAAATTAAACAGCGTGTTTCCTATGAAAATGCAGCTTCAAGGCAAGCTCCTCAGTCCCCTCCCAACCAGATCCCACACCTAAGCTTCTACTATACTGAGATTCTGAAACTACAACAGAAGTGTTGGTAAAAAACAAAACAAAAATAAAAGTGTATGCTGAATTGAAGCAAAACAATTTTCGCATTTGATGTCTTAATGTTAATTAAATTAATTACCTTTAGAATCAGTTAATCAAATCATAATGTAGACAGAGAAGCAGGGGCACAGCTGATCATTAGAAGAATTAAGTCCTGTTAAGTTGGCTCTTAGCCAGTGATTAATCCACTAGACTCTGTTATTCTTATTAAAACCCACCAACTGACGAAATAAACAAACAAAGGTGTTTTCTAGCGGTAGCAATAAAACACTCAACTCATTTGTCACTACTAATTAAAACAAGGCAACTTTCTACAAATAGTTACAAAATAGTCAAGGGGATGTCAAGTATAGCATAGGGAATATAGTCAATCATATTGTAATAACTATGAATGGTGCCAGGTGGGTACTGAAAAAATCAGGGGGAACACTTCGTAAAGCATATGATCG
>NW_006289564.1:4416-17267 GCF_000327345.1 Myotis davidii | reverse complement strand
TCAGACCTCCTTAGTGCTGCTGCGGAGGCAGGAGAGGCTCCCACCACTGCAGCTGTGCTCACCAGTCCTGAGCCTGGCTTCTGGCTGAGCGGAGCTCCCCCTGTGGGAGCACACTGACCACTCCTGCGTTGAACATCTGCCCCTGGTGGTCAGTGTGCGTCATAGTGACTGGTTGGTCCACTGTTCTGTCAATTTTCATATTAGCCTTTTATTATATAGGATGAAGGATAGGATTAGGCAACTAGTATAGTGGGCCATGAAAAGAGAGAGGCATCAAAGGTGATTCCATTTTATTAAGGCTGGATGCTTGAAATACAGTGTTTTCATTTTTTTTAGTTGGTATTGGGGTGACATTGGTCAACATGAACATATAGGTTTCAGCTGTGGGTTTCTATGTTACAAGATCTGCATATTGCACCATCTGCCCACCACCCAAAGTCAAATCTTCTCCTGTCACCATATATTAGGAGACAGTGTTTTCATTAACCAAAATAAAGAAAATATGAGCTAAGTGTAAATTTAGAAAGTAAGTGAAGAGTTTTGTTCTGGACTTAGTGAATTAGTGGCACAGAGTAGACACTTTAATAGGCAGTTTTGAATAAATTAATCCAGACTATTTTGTCCAGCATAAAATTGCCAGTGGGGAGAACATCTTAAGGGCCTTATTGTCAAGTAAAGTTTGTGCAAAAGAATGCATCCTGGGTGGAGAGAGTCAAATACATAGAAGCATCAAAACTTCACAAATCAAAATTTAAGAGATGGAAAGAACTGCGGAGTTTTGCCTAGGAAAAGAAAGATGATAGCTGTATTCAAATATTTGAAGTGTGATCCTCTGGGATCTACTTGTTCTAGATTGATCCAGAAGGCAATTTTGTTGTAATTCCTTTAAGGTTCTATTTGCAGGTACTCGAAAGATTGGAGATGAAAGAAGCCTAGGAAGGAGCCTCAACAAACATTTCTTTTATGAGGAGAAAATTAAATCTGTTTGTGGAGTCATATATGGAGTGATCAGAAACACAAGTACATCTGTAGTAGGAAGTTCTCCTGGAACAAAGGAGGCTAGAGTGTCTATAACAGCCGTGGGCAAACTACAGCCCGCGGGCTGGATCCGGCCTGTTTGAAATGAATAAAACTAAAAAAAAAAAGACCGTACCCTTTTATGTAATGATGTTTACTTTGAATTTATATTAGTTCACATAAACACTCCATCCATGCTTTTGTTCCGGCCCTCCGGTCCAGTTTAAGAACCCATTGTGGCCCTCGAGTCAAAAAGTTTGCCCACCCTAAGGTGTGGGCAAACTGTGTTAAAATCTGTAGTGGTAATGGGAACTGAAAAATAGGACATTGCCATTCAGAATTTTTTCATCATTTAAAATGTTCAGTTGAATGTCCAGGAGGAACACTAAACTGAAGAGGTTTTGGAAGTGATGGGTAAAGAGAAAATGAAGTCAGGCCCTAAAGGAAACTTGACAGAAAAGAAGTTTTATTGTACAAAAGTTATAAGTGCAGAAGCTGAGATCATCAGACTAAGTACCTTCAAGAATAAGGGTATGATTACATATTCAGTTTAAAAAAATAGAACTGAGTAAATTCACTTGGGGTTCAAAGGAACTATGACATTCCCATTTTTAATAAAAATGTTGGGATGAGAAAGAAAGATGTTTGGTAAATATCTTAAAAGGAAGAACTTAGACTTTTATATCAGTCCTAAAATTCTACCTTTTATTAAAAATGAAAACAAAACACCGGTCAAAGAGAATAACTGAGAGCGTAGTATTCAAGGTTGAAGAAAGTCTGGCCATTGCTCTACGCTGTGTCTACACAAGCAAATAAGTAAAATGTTAAGCAATTGCCTAACAGTATCTTCAGCAAATAGATGGTCTTGGTAATTTAAGCCATATACATAGTAGTTGAAATAGTACTATTTTCAGGCCTACATTTTTCAAATATTTACCCAAACTTTCCATTTTTCTTGCTCTGTGAAATGAACAATGTGCCATTTCAACACCAAGCCTTAAAGTGTTGGAGAATATACTGCTAAGTATGCTGAGCTTTGCACGTTTCTTTTTTTTGAAATATATTTCTATTTATTTCAGAGAAAAAGGGAGAAGGAGAAAGAGACGGAAACACCAGTGATGAGAAAGAATCATTGATTGGCTGCCTCCCGTACACCCCTCTAAAGGGGATTGAGCCTGCAACCTGGGCATGTGCCTTGACTGGAATCAAACCGGGGACCCGTCAGTCTGCAGGCCAACGCTCTAACCACTGAGTTAAACCAGCTGGTGCTGAGCTTTGTACATTTCTATTGGTATAGAGAATAATATGACATAAAAGCAATGTTAATAACCAGATATTGTTAAAATAAATAGAAGTCTTCAGTTACAGCATGGATTTCTTCATAATTAATAAGTTACTCAACAACTCTGGATAAACAATATAGTTTCAATTTCTCTAATCCCTGGAAGAGATTGGGAAGCAAATAAAAATAAATCAGCATGTTCTTCCTGCTGCATCACAGTCATTTTAAGGCCATCCTCAAAAGGAATCTGGCTTACTGGGGAATAGTACCTGAATGCAAAATGACAAAAATTTAGACCATGAAATCACAAAGCCATGAATAAATTTTTATAAGAAAAAAAAGTAGTTAAGAAATAAAATTTCCCAAAGGGAGTAGAATGTAAAATTGTGTGGCAAAGTTATTTTAAACATGCTGCGCAACAACAACAAAATGGGTAAAATTATCAACATTTTACAGTTTAAATATCAGCGTCTATCTGTATGATGATTAAAGTATTTAAGTACAATTTCATAGTACTACTGCAAATGATAAAATATTGCCTCAAGCCATATTCACTGGAATAAGTATTTAGGCGCCTTTCGAAATAAACAACTGAGTTGAAAACATCATTTCCTTCATGGAAATTGTCAGAAACTGCAATCTCTAAGTCCTGACAAGTCATAGGATTGGGCCAAGGGTATACCTGTAGATATCAAAAGGCCCAAATCTCACTGAGTTGCCTTGTAGTTATTAATCAATCAATAAAATATTTCTATGTTAAGTCTTATAAATCATACCATCTTTAGTAGTCAAACAAAGATAACAGTATTTTTATAGCTGACATACAGCATTTTATAAACATGATTGTTATGTGTGATGTTTATTTCTTCTATGAAATTAGTTTACTGATTGGAGGTATAAAATGTACTTTTCAGAAACAGAGAGTTATTTAATTTGCATGCAACATGTGCACTTGCAGAACCAATATTGAAAAGTATGTGCCCATTAAAAATAAAGAATCTCCTGTATTTTATTTTAATCAACAGGTTTCCCCCCATTTATTTATCTATTATTGATATTCCAAACAGTATATCTGAAATAACAGCTATTATAGTGGAATATGATGTTTCTGTGTGAAAAGTATTTTGATACTGGTCATTAGATATGATAATCTCTAATGGTAATAATATGAACATTCACAATTTCATGAAATGAGAAATATAAGAAAACCCAAGCTTAAAAAATAATGAATCCTCTCATACACACACGTACAGCCCGCCCCCCCCTTATATATCAAGGTTATTAAATCCCATTAAAGCTAAAGAGGTAAAATGAAACATTATTGAGGCCACATCTGCACAGAGTTAGTTAATCATTAGGAATGGCATATGTTGTAATCAAAGGAAAACCTTAAATTACAAAACCAGATGTCTTCATCATGATGAAGTGCATAAATTTCAGGCCTTCCCAGGGATCCAAAACCTTGGGATCTGCCAGAACCTCCCCTCCCCCTTTCAGATTTCAACCTTAAGAGAATTCCCTTCTTAAGAGAATCTTTGGATGATTCCTCAAGGACTCTGCTATTCGTTCCTTTCACAGCACTGAAAACCTTGTCTGAAAATTCTCAAAATGTCTCACTAGAGAAACCTAGACTATCATTATCATTATGCCTTGTTTGTCTCCAGTTCTCTTTGGACATATTAGACTGGAGAAGCACAGAAATCTACAAAACATGGGAGAAGCATCAGCAAACTGCACACATACATGCTCTTTTGTTTTGTGTTGCTTTTTCTTGGCAGCAAGAGCAGCAGCAGCAGAAACATTAGTGCTCTTCCTCCTTTAGAATTCGAACTCACCAGACCTGCAGGCTCCTTTCCCCCACCTCCTTTCCCTCTTCCTAGCTTCAGAAATACCAGAGAATGAGGACATGCTTCTCATCTGGACCTGCACTGGAATCCTTCAGCTAATGCGGTGGGTAGGGGGAGAAAGTTACTTCTTGGCCAGGGTTGTCTCACCTGCCATGCTTGTTGCCATGGAGATGAAATCCAGCGAGTAGACTTAAGCGCTGGCAGGTTTGTCTGTGTTCGCGGATCTGTTCGGTAGTAATGTAAGAGGCATGCCCTGGGAACCTGCGTGGAGTCACAGGACCGGGGTTAGCGCTTTCCTGGCCTACCTGTGAAAATGTATCTGTAGGCGAGAGGCAGAAGCCGCGGGCGCCCGCGAAGTACTTGTGTGTGCGCGCGCGGGTGTGTTTTGCAGGAGAATGTGCATGGATTTCTTGGGTGTAGCAGTGTGTTAATATTCGCTGCGCGCCCGCGAGTGTGTGTTTGTGAGGGCTCTAGATTCTTACGTCTTTCTTCTCCAATACGGGAAAGGCGCGAGTGAAAGCTTTACCTGGGGACTGCATGCGGCATTTGGGGTTATTTCCCCAGCTCCCGGTTTTCTCCACTACGCAAACCCAACCGGATCCCCTCCCTTTCTTCGAAGTGCCTAGGCGCTGTCCGTAGTGCTGAAGCATTGCGTAGTAAAACCTAGCTCCCACATAAGAAGATTCCCAGCGAGGGAAGCTCTGATAAAACTCCGATGTGGTTTTGAGGCACGTTTCTAAACAGTGTTAAAGAATCCAAGCCCAAACCTCATTGAAAGCAAAGCAAAACAAAAACAACAAAAATCTCTCATCTCATTCTTACTTAGGGGGTCTTGTCGTTCTCCAGACTCAGCTAGAACATTCCAATTCTATTCATGTTTGGATAATATACCCAGAACCTACAAGTTGTGAGCACCTGTAGATTTCCTAAACATTAATTATTGACCTTATGAGAAATTAAATTGTCAGCGTTTGGGGAAAATATAAATACAGAATTGGGTCATCGTTCATGTAAAAATAAAACATAATGTAAAGGTGTGTTATAGTTTAATAATAAAGTGGAGACAAGCTTTGTGGTCATTTGGAGTGTTTAGTAATTTAAAAAATTCTAAGGTCTTGCAAAATATGGGCAATGTACAACTGGGAGTTCATAAAATACTTCACTAAAAGCAAAAAGGTTATTCTTTTTCATTTTAAACTAGTAAACACCGTATAATATAGGTGGATTAACTGCCCACCAAAGGCAAAAAAATAGGAGTTCTTCTTCCAGTAATATTATCATAACCATGATTTTGACTTTTTTTAAAGCTCACTAAATCCATATTTTTTTGTTGGTACTAAGTGCTAAAGCAGTGCCTCTTGAAATTTAATGTGCATATGAATTCCCTGGGGATGTTGCTAAAATGCATGTCCTCATTCAGCAAATGTGAAGTTGGGTCTCAGGTTCTGCATTTTGAACAATATCCCAGGGGATGCTGGACGTTGCTAGTCTCAGAGCCATGCTTCAAGTAGCAAGGTGCTAGAGAGATCATATTCGGAAATGCAGTCACTTATAGAGTACAGAAAAGGAGGTCATTTTCTTTCCTCTATTATTCTATATATGTTTCCAGACTGTTGCAAGAATAGTCTATTCATGTAAATGTAGGGGTTAACCATTTTGTACAATATTAACAACAAACTTTATGAATTTGATTGATTTTGACTTTGACAATGTCTGAATGCAAGCTATTGTTTACTCCACTCTCTATTTCCATACTATGATTTTCAATCACCCATTCTCTTTTCAAACCTAGCTCAAGGGAGCAGGACTAAGTTACATGATTCTGCTGTTGATGTATGGGCATATAGAATTTATTATGACTGGAGACCTTGACTTGTAATTTATGACTTTAAATATGGCTCCATAGTAAATGCTCATGACACTGATTTTAAAAATCTGTGTCAAATATAATTTACATATATAGAGATGTTACAAATATAATTCTCACCAAGTTTAGAAAGTGGGATATAGCCATTGTTTCATAGATCATTTGAGTGAACGCTGATCTGACTATTATATTTTGAAGGTTCCTCTGGACAGTTTTCTGGTATTTAAAAAAATCCACACCTCCATCAGTTGATGCAATGCTTTTAGTTAATGATTTTGAATTGATGCCAAAGGAAAGTTTTGACTATAAATTAGGTTTCTTGGTCTTAGCGGGTGCATGACCTTGACCTTTTCAAACTATATGAACAAGGGTGATACTCAGAGAAGTCTGCAAAGTGGCTTATTCAGGAAAGCGTAATGGATTTTAAAATCCATTATGTTCCACTTTCTTTGCTAGATGTTGGGATACAAAGATAGATGAAATTTGGTATTTGCCCTTGATGAGATACATTGCACAACAACTTGACAATTTCTACAAAGTTCTATAGAAGCACAGAGATTAGTAATTTATATTTTAATCTCTATTGCCAAAGAAGTTATGAAGAACAGTAATGAAGAATAGAATACAACCCAGAACACCTGTATTTTAAATTCTTACCAATGTCTGCTGCCAGTAAAAGTTGTTGAAAGGGTCCAGCCAGTGTGGCTTAGTGACTGAGCATGGATCCATGAACCAAGAAGTCCCAGTCAGGGTACATGGCGGGTTGCAGGCTCGATCCCCTACTGGGTCTCCAATCATAATAAATTCTTGGAGTGAGGCCCATACATCAACAGTGGAATCATGTAACTTAGTCCTGCTTCCTTAAGCTGGGCTTGAAAAGCCAATGGGTTATTGCAGATCATAGCATGGAAATAGAGAATGGCATGCAGGAGACAACTGATCGATGTTTTTCTCTCATTGATGTTTCCATCTCTCTATTCCTCTCCTTTCCTCTCTCTCTGTAAAAAATCAATTAAAAAGATATTTTTTAAAAAGAAAAAAAGTTGTTGAAAGATATGAAATATTTGAATGCTCTTCTAAAGAACATGTAGTTAACCTATACTCCTGGATAGTCCATTATTTATTTTCGGAGCAAAGTTATTAGATAAATATGTGGGTATCATTGTCTCGACCTCCCCCAGACAGAATTGCCTTTACTATGCTGTGCATTACACTTTCAGCTTATACACAAATATTCTATATAAAATAACTCAGCTTATAAAAACTACAAGATTGTTAGTAATGACTAGCTGAACACATGACTTTCTATTTCTTAATGATATTCCTCCAAAAAACATTTCTTTCAATATTAATTTCATGAATTGAACTCTCACACCCCTCCTACTCATTTAAAGGAGGTAAGTGGTGTGTTCTCTTTTTATATACAATGTATTGGATCATGTAATTGATTTCATTTGCCTTCTTTTAGTTACCAGGGATGTCAGAGTCAAATTAACAGCTACAAATTAGTAACTATATATGAGGACATGTAAATGTCCTCATAAAATAAAAAATGAAGTCAGTAAATGAAAAATAAGTAAATAAACACATTTATTTCTCTACTTTTTGGCCAAAAATTTTGACTACTGGGTGGGTTGTTTTATAAATTTGTTTTTAACAAGATACTAAAATACATGATTCTATTGTTGATGTGTGGACCCCACTCCAAGAATTAACATGATTCTATACTAAAATATAGAAATAAATGGTCATATAGATAGCTATGAAGGTAAAATCTAATTTATTATGACTAAATGATAAGTTAACAGAAGAAAATTTTAATTTTTAATTTATATAACTACCACCAATCAGCTTTATTTCTAAACATTTTGTTTTCCTGTTTCTCCTTCTATACACTATAAATAGTGTCCCTTATATGACTAGAATTTTTTTGTTTTGTCAGAGAGTAGAAATGTTAATTATCTACCTTGTTAGAAGACATGGTAACTTTAGAAATTTGAGGAACATGACAGCTCCACTGTAATGAATATATTCTTGAATGAGGGTATCACAAAGAAACTGAAAGCAAGAATTTCCTCTGACAAGTCAACTCAGAGTTCTTTTGAAAGGAAAATCATGCTTGTTATGAATTCTTGCTATCCTGGCTCCAGTTGACTCCTTGCTCTCATTTTCTATAGTGGGATCATCCCTTGAACTTATTAGACCATCATGTTACCTTCAGCTTTTCGTGGAAATCTGTCTGGCTGAAGTTGGTTATTCTTTCTGAGTTAAAATGTTTTAATGTTGCTGTGCCTTTTTATTTGAAACTCGAGGCCCAGTGCATGAAATTTGTGCAAGTGGCTTGACCCTCGCAGCCCTGGCTGCCTTGGCTGGCACTCACAGCCCCGGCTTTGTCCAGAAGGTCTTTTGGAAGGACGTCTGGAAGGTCATTTGGCTGTTTGGTCTAATTAGCATATTAGCTCTTTATTATATAGAATGTTATTTACTCAAATGTTAGATATTAAAACTTTCAAATAAAAAACTTAAAAAATGATTAAAGGCAAATATAAATTACTTTTGTGATAAACATTTAAAAATCCAATGCTTATTTAGCTTTAGATGGGATTAGAGAATTTGCTATATCCCAAAGTCAACTGTTGTTGTTTTTTAATGTATTTCTGCCTATTTTGAGTATCATTTGAAGCTACCCATACTTTTTTCTACATATATGACTTTAGTATTTTGAGGGATCAAGAATGATTTGGAAATTCCAATAAAAAATGTATGCCTTCTACCTAAAAATAAACAGATGCAGATAATTTTGTTCACAACTCAAGGCATTCATGGCCCCCTCGAAGTCCATTGTATAATCTCAAAGTAAAGCAAGGAGTGATTTAAAAATTTTTGCTATAAATGAATGATCCATCATCTCATTCCCAATTTTGCAACTAAGCATTGACAGACTTAAAGACTTGTGTTTTTTTTGTTTGTTTTTTAACCATCCCATTATTTTTTGGTTGTTTCCCCCTTGGATTTCCTTGGAAATTAGATGGAATCATTTTACCACCTGATCTCTAAAAAGTAACCAATACTGAATGTGCTGAAATAGGATTTGAGTACAGTAAATGGATGGATTTGATTAGAAAATGGCTATGTGGGATTTTTGTCAACAGTGAAGAAATTATCCAAGTGGAATCATAAGTGAATTGAGAATGATGACACTTTAGTGTAGATAATGATCTACACTGCCTATTTGATGAGTCCCACTGACAATGAGATGTTATGTTTTGCTGGTAAACTTTTCTGCAAAGAAAAAGGTACTAAATATTTCAATTCAGAGTGATCTATTATGTTTCATTTAATTGGTTTTAATTTTAGTGCTCATAAGCCTTAAATTGATTCGTTTAAAGTGCACGTCAAACCCTGTGCTATATTTACTGTTGAATCTAATGAGTATTATAGGGCACCTTGGGCACAATCTCCAAGAATGTGTAAGCCGTAACTACAGTATAATACATTTAATTGACTTAAGTTAGGTTGCTGAGTTAAAGAAACAGGGAAACAAAAGCAGTTTATTCTGCTATGGTCTATGTTTCTGTAATATCCATCAATTATTGGCAAGTAGGGATGTCAATAAAATGTGGAAATCAAATGGTTTATACATGATGTTCTCCAGTACATTCATGTTTTGAATTCCCAGTAAAAGCAGCTTAACTAACCCCACTAACCCAGGTGAATGCAGTAAGCTGTGGAGGAACGCAGTTCTGTAAACTATACCCATCCTCTACTCATTCCTCTTGGCTCAATTTTGCCATATGCTGTGTTGAAATGCATATTGAACAGTTTTCCTGATCTTTGTGCATTTTCATAATCCAAGCTTTCCTTATACTTTTGCATCATTTTCATAATCCAAACTTTCCCTATATTTTTGCATCATTTTCTTAACTACATTATCCTTTCAACTCATTTTTGTAAAGTTCTATATATTAATATGTGTGTTTTTAACCTTCACTTTTAACTGTGGTAGTAAAAGGGTAGTGCTCTGGTTGTGAAGTTGTAGGGGTTTTACAGTGGATTCTTCCTCAACATGATTTTCCCCCTAAATATTTCCTATTTTCTTTTTAATTGAATGTTTTAGAGTAGCTTTAGGATTAGAGAAAAGTCCGCAGAAAGTACAGAAAGTTCCTGTATACCTCTTTTCTCTTACTTACCCCATAGTTTCTTCTGTTATTAACATCTTGCATTAGTACATGCATGTGTTACAATTAATGAAGCAATATTGATACCTTATAATTATTAAATATAGTCCATAGCTTACATTAAAGTTCACTCTTTGTGTTGTTTAGTTTACAGGTTTTGCACAGTGTTGTGTATCCATCATTATATATCCTAACAGAATAGTTTTACTTCCCTAGGTATTTCCTGTGCTCCACTTATTCATTCCTCTCTTCCTCCCATCCCCCAGTCAACCTTTGGAAACCATTGTTCTTTTTTAAAAAATATATATTTTACTGATTTTTTACAGAGAGGAGGGGAGAGGGATAGAGAGTTAGAAACATCGATGAGAGAGAAACATCGATCAGCTGCCTCCTGCACACTCCCTACTGGGGATATGTCCCCAAGCAAGGTACATGCCCCTGACGCTCCATCCACTGAGCCAAACCGGTTAGGGCTCCATTGATCTTTTTACTGTAATTATAATTTTGTCTTTCCCAGAATGTATGTATAGAGTCACGTAGACTCTGTTACCTTTTCAGACTGGCATTTTTCACTTAGTAGTATGCATTTAAAGTGCTTCCATGACTTTTCATGGCTTGATAGCTCATTTTTTTAATTGCTTCGTAATACTCCATTGCTTGGGTATTCCGCAGTTTAAACATTAACCTATTGAAGCATGTCTTGGTTGCTCCCAATTTTGGGAAATTATGACTAAAGATGCTCTAAACATTCATGTGGAGGTTTTGTGCAAACATACATTTTCAATTCATGTTGTTAAATAACTAAGAGTATGATTGCTGAATTAAGTGGTAAAAGTATGTTAAGCTTTGTAAAAAACCAGCAATACTGTGTTTCAAAGAGCTGTACCATTTTGCATTCCTACCAGCAATAAATAAGAGTTTCTGTTGCTTCACATTCTTCATCAGCTTTTGGTGTGGTCAGTGCTTTGGATTTTAGCCATTCTAATAGCTTTGTAGTGGAATCGCGTTGCTGTTTTTGTTTTGATTCTCTAATGGTGTAAAATATTGAACAACTTATGCTTATCATCCATCTCTATATCTTTGGTGAGGTATCTGTTCAGATCTTTTCCCACTATTAATTTGGGTGGTTTGTTTACTTTTTCTTTTTTTAATTAAATCTTTATTGTTCAAAGTATTACATATGTCCCCTTTCCCGCCATTGACCCCTTCCAGACCACCCTAGTCCCCTGCCCCAGACCTTCACCACCCTATTGTCTCTGTCCATGGGTTATTCAAATATGCTACAAGTTCTTTGGTTTGTTTTCTTAACATTGAGTTTTTAAAGTGCTTTGTGGAGAAACCAAGATGGTGGCATAGGTAAACATCGGAAATTGCTGCCTCGCACAAACACTTCAAAAATACAACTAAAAGACAAAACGGACATCATCCAGAACCACAGGAAGGCTGGCTGAGTGGAAATTCTACAACTAGAAGGAAAGAGAAAAGCACACTGAGATGCAGAGGCAAATTGCAGCTGGATTAGAGAGACCCAGAACTTCCAAAAGAAGGTCCAAGGCCCCACAGCAGTTTGCATTGCTTCACAGCTGGGCCTCAGCTGGGCACCTCCAATCCCCAAACAAGGAAGAGGAATCTGCAGATCTCTCCGTAGCTCCTGCTGGGTAGCCTCAGGCAGAGGCTAAATTAGCACCTCGTTAGAGATCCACCAGTGTACCCAGTGGTCAGAGTGGGACCATCCAGATTACAACTCCTCAGATCCACAAGGGACACACTCAGGGGGCAGACTCAGTGAGCACCAAAGCCCCACTGAAGCAAGTCTTGCCTCATAAGGGTGTCTTCAGCACAGAAGTTCTCCCACTGTAGACACAGCTGACTCTCACAGCCAATTGGCCTGGAGGTCAATTCCTCCCAGTGATACCTACAGCAATAAAGGCTTAACAACAACAACACTGTGCACACAGCCCACAAAGGGGTGCACAAAGAGTGTCCACCTCAGGTAATTGGGGAGGCTGAGCCACTGGGCCCTATAGGACACCTAGCACACAAAGCCACTCTATCAACACAGGGAAGTAGCCAAAACACAGAGACAAAGAAACAGATCACAAATGACAGAAATGAAGAAAAGCAAACTACTGGAGAGAGAGTTCAAAACCACAGTTATAAGGTTTTTCAAGAATTTTCTAGAAACCGCCGCTAAATTTAGTGAGACCCTCAAGAAATCTAGTGAGACCCTCATGGTTATGAAAAAAGACCAAGCATACACTGACTGAAATAAAGAATATTATACATTTCCATCAGCAGACTAGAGGATCGCAAGAATCCAGTCAATGATTTGAAATACAAAGAAGCCTGGTTTGGATCAATGGAGAGAGCGTCGGCCTGCAGACTGAAAGGTCCCAGGTTCGATTCTGGTCGAGGGCATGTACCTGGGTTGCGGGCACATCCCCAGTGGGAGATGTGCAGGAGACAGCGGATCAATGTTTCTCTCTCATCGATGTTTCTAACTTTCTATATCTCTCAATTCCTCTCTGTAAAAAATCAATAAAATTTAAGAAAAAAAAACACACAAAGAAAAAACTCTTTAAGATAAAATTGTTAAGGCTTTTAGGAGATGAGTAAAAGAAATAAAATTTAAGGTAAATAGAAATGGAATAGAAGTAGGA
>NW_006289564.1:0-1341 GCF_000327345.1 Myotis davidii | reverse complement strand
AGAAAGGGAGTGGCCTGACAATTCTGAGGAGAAAGGAGGGTGGGGAGTGCGGGAAGAGACTGAACAAAAATCATACACCTATGGATGAGGACAGTTGGGGGGTGGTAAGGGCAGAGGGTAGGGTGGGAACTGGGTGGAGGGGAGCGATGGGGGGAAAAAGAGGAACAAACGTAATAATCTGAACAATACAGATTTAATTTAAAAAAATAAATAAAAGTGCTTTGTATATTTTGGATATATGTTCTTTATCAGATGTGTTTTGCAAAGATTTTTATCTTGGTCGGAGCTTGTCTAATTGTTTTCTTAGGTTGCCAGTTTCTTAAGGCATTATTTTTTAGAACATGAGGTGTGTGTTTTCCCCCAGGAATGTGTGTATTGTTAAAGATGAAACACTTGCATATTTGATATAAGATTTCTAAAACTAAGCTAGTCAAATAAAACTCACACCCCTTATATTTTAAGCAAAACTAAACTGAATGAGTATTTAGTAAGATACAATGTCACTTTGGGCAACTATAGAAGACAATTGGAAAGACTACAAAAGGGTCTTATCTTTCAGCTATATAAAAGGCAGTATTAAAAAAGTTGAAGTTAGTGGCTATTTCATAAAACAATATTTAAAATATGAAGGTTTTAAGGAGAAAGTTCAAAGAATGTTCGGAGGTCTGATTAATTTTAATAATTTTTACATAGTATTTTGTATACAGTATATAGTTGTTCTTATAGGACTGTTCCAGAACTTTAGATGCTGTGCAAAGTAATAAACAGTTGGGAAGAATAAGGTCTGATGTTCCAGAAATGTTTTTGGTACTAGTTTCCAGAAATATTAGGAGGCCAGGTGCAGAAATATATAGGTGGAATATATATATAAGTGGATACATTTCCTCAACAACTTTAGGGTTGTCAGACCATCTACCTTGACATCTACCATGCAGTCTCCTTAGGAATCTGAAGGCTATCTAGGGGAATTCAAAGTTGAGTTTTGTTAGTGGAGTCAAGAAAATAACATAATTTGTAAGTGTTTTTACAAACTTAATCTTTTAAAAATATATATATTTCTTTATTGACTTCAGAGAGGAAGGGAGAAGGAGAGAGAGATAGAAACATCAATGATGAGAGAGAATCATTGATTGGCTGCCTCCTGCACACCCCCCACTGGGGAATGAGCCCGCAACCCAGGCATGTGCCCTTGGCCAGAATCGAACCTGGGACCCTTCAGTCTGCAGGCTGACGCTCTATCCACAGAGCCAAGCCAGCCAGGGATACATACTTAATCTTATTTAGAAGTGCAGGCATTCCTAAATCTAACAGACACAATGAATGAATGAATGAATGAATGAA
>NW_006289563.1:68522-69823 GCF_000327345.1 Myotis davidii | reverse complement strand
GGCTCTAGGGACAGGGAGGGACGCACAGGGTCAGAGACACAAAACTCATAGAAGACTATGTCACGTTCACCACAGCTTCAGAGGTGCGTAAAATTTCTCCTTGCACTTTGTGCCTTGTTGAGTATTTGTCCCTGATGAGAGTCAGCATTGTGTTTACAAAATGTCTCCTTTAATGGAACCTTAAGTGTGTATTACAGAGCGTGTTGACTTAGAGAAATTTCTGAGACCTGAGGAAGTCAGTCAACACTATTCTGCCACCTGTCACTGCATGTTCATTGTCTTCCCTGTGTGACAGTTAACTCTTGCGTGCAACCTTTTTTCTGTGTCTATGGGTCATGCATGTATGCATATAAGGTCCTTAGTTGATTACTTCCCTCCCACCAACCCTCCCCCGTCTTCCCTCAGAGATTCCCCACTCTGTTAGATGCTTCCACTTCTCTTGATACACTCCATTCATCAGTTTATTTTGTTAATTAGATTCCACACATGAGTAAGACCATGTGATATGTGTCTTCCTCTGATTGACTTATTTCACTTAGCAGAATACTCTCCTGGTCCCTCCATGCTGTCTCAAAGGGTAAGAGATTCTTCTTTTTTACTGCTGCATAGTATTTCCTGGTATAAATATACCACAGCTTTTTCATCCAGTCATCTACTGATATGCTCTTGGGCTGTTTCTAAATCTTAGCTATTGTAAATTGTGCTGCTATAATCATAGATGTGCATACATTCTTTCTGATGGGTGTTTCGGGTTTCCTAGGATATACTAGAGGCCCAGTGCATGAAATTTGTGCATGGGGGGTGGCGGGTCCTATGAGCCCAGCCTGCATCCTTTCCAATCCTGTACCCCTTGGGGGATGTCCAACTGCTGGTTTCGGCCCAATCAACCGTTATTCGGACATCCCTTTCACAATCTAGGACCACTGGCTCATAACTGCTCACCTGCCTGCCTGCCTGATCACCCCTAACTGCCCCTCCTGCAGCCTGGTCATCCCCAACTGCCCCCCCACCTCCCGCCAGCTGGTCAACCCCAAATGCCCCCCCTGGCCTGGTTGCCCCTAACCACCACCCCCCCCACCAACCTGGTCGCCCCTTACTGGGGGAACCTCCATACTGTTTTCCATAATGGCTACATCAGTCTGCATTACCCACTGCAATGTACCCTTTTCCTCACATCCTCGCCAGCACTTGTCATTTGTTGATTTGTTGATGGTAGCCATTCTCATAGGTGTGAGGTCATACTTCATTGTCGTTTTAATTTGCATCTCTCTGATGATCAGTGACAGCATGTTTTCACAAGT
>NW_006289563.1:61816-68332 GCF_000327345.1 Myotis davidii | reverse complement strand
GGAGATAAATCTGTAAAAGTATTGCTATGAGAGATGTCTGAGATTTTGCTTCCTATGGTTTCTTCTGAAATTTTTATGGTTTCACAACTTAAATTTAAGTCTCTTATCCATTTTGAGTTTATTCTTGTATATGGTATAACTTGGTGGGCTAGATTCATTTTTTTGCATATATCTGTCTAATTTTCCCAACAACATCTATTGAAGAGACTCTATTGACTTCCTTGTATGCCCTTGCCTCCTTTGTCAAATGTTGAGTGTAATGGCTTGGGTTGATTTCTGGGGTCTGTGTTCTGTTCCATTGATCTATATGCCTGTTCTTGTGCCAGAACCAGGCTGTTTTGATTATGATGGCTTTGTAGTATAACTTCAAATATGGTATTGTGATTCCTCCAACTTTTCTTTCTCAAGATTGCCGCAGCTATTCCGGGTCTTTTTTTATTCCATTAACATTTTTGGCATGTTTGTTTTAGATCTGTGAAATATGCCTTTGGTATTTTAATAGGGATTGCTTTGAATCTGCAGATTGCCTTGGGTGGTTTGGACATTTTAATGATGTTGATTCTATCAATCCATGAACACGCTATAATCTTCCACTTGTTTATATCTCCTTCTATCTCTTTTTTCAACATCCTGTAGTTTTCCAAGTATAGGTCTCTTGCCTCTTTGGTTAAGTATACTCCTTAGTAACTTAATTTTTGTTGTTGCAGTGGTAAATGGAATTGTTTAGTTTCTCTTTCTGAGAATTCATTATTGGTGTATAAAAAAGCCATCAATTTTTTGGTGTTGATTTTGTATCCTGCTACATTGCCAAATTCATTTATTAAATCTAGTAGTTTTTTGTTGGAGTCTTCAGGGTTTTCTATGTATAATATCATGTCATTTGTGAATAGTGAGAGCTTTACTTCCTCCTTTCAAATTTGGATGCCTTTTATTTCTTCTTCTTGTCTGATTGTTGTGGCTAGGACTTCCAGAACTATCCTATATAATAAAAGGGTAACATGCAAATTGACCCTAACAGCGGAACAACCCGGAATAACCAGTAGCTATGACGCACACTAACCACCACAGTGGCAGACGCTCAATGCAGGAGCACCCCCTGGTGATCAGTGCGCCCCCACAGGGGGAGCTCTGCTCAGCCACAAGCCAGGCTGAGGGCTGAGAGCTCAGCAGCAGTGGCGGGAGCCTCTCCAATCTCCACAGCAGCACTAATGATGTCCAACTCTGGCTTAAGCTGTCAATCAGACATCCCCCGAGGGCTCCCAGGCTGCCAGAGGGATATCTGACTGCCAGCTTAGTCCCGCTGGCAGGTGGACATCTCCTGAGGGATCACAGACTGTGAGAGGGAGCAGGCCAGGCTGAGGGATAACCCCCCACCCCGAGGGCATGAATTTTTGTGCACTGGGCCTCTAGTATTGAATAAGAGCGGTGAGAGCAGACATCCCTTTTTTGTTCCTGTTCTTAAGGGATATTGTTTTAGTTTTTGTACAATGAGTATGATATCCGTTGTAGGTTTGTAATATATGGCCTTTATCATGTAGAGATACTCTTTCTCTATTCACATTTTGCTGAGAGTTTTTATCAAAAATATGTGTTGAATTTTGTGGAATGATTTTTCTGAATCTATTGATATGATCATGTGATTTTTGTCTTTCAATTTCTTTATGTGATGTATCACATGTATTGATTTGCAAATATTGTACCAGCCTTGAATTCCTGGAATAATCTCACTTGCTCATGGTGTATGGGCCTTTTTAATATATTGCTGGATCTGATTTGCTAATATTTTGTTAAGGATTTTAGCATCTATGTTCATCACTATAAAGCCATCCAGCCCAGGACTTTTGTTTGCTGGGAGATTTTTGATTACTGCTTTAATTTTATCAGTTGTTATTGGCCTATTCAGGTTTTCTGATTCTTTCTGATTCAGTTTTGGGAGATTATATTTTTCTAGGAATTTTTCTTATAAGTACCACGTGCTAACCGATTGCGCCACTGGAGCTCCTTTTCTAGGAATTTTTCCATTTCATCCAGCTTGTTGGCATATAGCTGTTTATAATATTTCCTTACAATCTTTTGTATTTTGTGGTGTCAGTGGTTACTTCTCCACTTTTGTTTCTGATTTTATTAATTTGGATCCTCTCTCTTTGTTTCTTGATGAGTCTGGCTAATGGCTCAACAATCTTGTTTATCCTTTCAAAGAACAAGCTCTTAGTTTCATTGATTTTTTGTATTGTTTTTTTTTAGTGTCTATATCATTTATTTCTGCTCTAACTTTATTATTTCCTTCCTTTTACTTACTCTGGGATTTTCTTGTTGTCCTCTTTTTACTTCTTTAAGTTGTAGGGTTAGTTTATTGTTGATTTTTCTTGGGTTTTTTTTTGTTTTGTTTTGTTTTGTTTTTTCTTTAGGTAGGCCGGTAGTGCTATGAATTCCCTTCTCAGGACTGCTTTTGCTGTGTCCCAGAGTATGGGGGTTGTAGTGTGTTCATTTTCATTTGTGTCCAGGAAGTTTTTTTATTTATTTCTTGATCTCATTGGTAAGCCATTCATTGTTTAATAGCATGCTATTTAGCCTCCATGTGTTTGAATGTTTGGGGTGTTTTTACTGTAGTTGATTTCTAATTTCATTCCACTGTGATCTGAGAAGATGCTTGAAATGATTTCAATCTTCTTGAACTTGTAGAGATTTGTTTTTTGTTTTAATATGTGGTCTATCTTTGTGAATGATCCATGTGCACTTGAGAAGAATGTATATGCTGCAGCTTTGGGGTGAATGTTCTATAAATGTCATTTAAATCCATCTGATCCAGTGGGACCCTTTAGAGTCACTATTTCCTTGTTAAGTTTTTAACTGGAAGATCTGTCCAGTGAAGTCAAGTGGTGTTAAAGTCCCCTACTATGACTGTATTGTTGTTTATTTCTCCCTCAAAGTCCTGTAGGAATTTTTCTTATGTATTTAGATGTTTTTACTTTGGGTGCATATATGTTTACCAGGGTTATATGCTTTTGTTGGATTAATCCATTTAGTATTATGTAGTGACCTTTGTTGTCTCTTGTGATGGCCTTCATTTTGAAATTTATTTCAGATATGAGTATTGCTACTCCAGCTGTTTTTCTTTTCTATTTGTATGGAAAATTTTTCCAACCCTTCACTCTCATCTTGTGCGTGTCTTTGTTCTGAGGTAGGTCTCTTGTAGACAGCATATAGTTGGGTCATCCATTTGTATTTTGAATGATATCTTGGTTTCAGATCCTTGCTTTCCAACTTTGAGTACTTCATGCCATTCCATTCTAGCCTGTAGAGTTTCTGATGAGAAATCAGGTGTCAGCCTCATGGGAGCTCCTTTGTAAGTAACAGTTTGCTTTTCTCTTGCTGCCTTTAAGTTTCTCTCTTTGTCTTTAAGTTTTAGCATTTTTATTATGATGTGTATGGGTGTGAGCCTGTTTGGGTTCTTCTTGCTTGGGGTTCATTGTGACTCCTGAACTTTTGTTACCTTTTCCTTCACCAGGTTAGGGAAATTTTCTGTCATTATTTCTTCAAATATGTTCTCTATCCCTTTCTTCCTTTCTGCCTCTTCTGGCACACCTGCTATTAAAATATTGTTATGTTTCCAGTTGTCCCTCAGCCCCCTTAAGCTGTTTTCCTGTTTTTTCATTGTTTTATTTTTTTGGTTCTCTGAGTGATTTTTTTCAAACTGGTCTTTGTATTCACTGATTCTATCCTCAGCTTCCCCTTATCTGCTGTGTATTCCTTCCAATGTGTGCTATGTCATTCTTTATTTCTGTTTTCATAGTTACTATATCTTTTCTCATGCCATTGAGCATCTTTACAATCATTATTCTGAACTCTATATCAGATAAATTTCTTATCTCCATTTCATTTTATGTCTTCTTCTGTAGAATTCTCTTGTTCTTTCATTTGGGGATTGTTACTTTGTCTCCTCATTTTGGCCGCCTGTTTGGGTTTGTGACTATGTATTAGGTAGATGTGCTATGCCTCTCATCTTCAGTGCAGGACAGTGTCAAACACTGTTTTGGACTAATTAGATCAGGCAAAGACTCAAAGCCTCCAGAGACCACCTTTGTCTACAGCCTGATAGGATTCTGTCTTGAATTGCCCTCAGGCAATCATCCATAAGTGTGGCATGAGTTTTTTTTTCCAACAGGGTGGGGCAATTGCTTCTGCCTGGAGGCTAACTGTTATTCTTAGTCACTTATTGGGCCTCAGAAACTCTGCACTGTGGGGCAAAGTGTTTTCCAATAGGGTGGATCAACTGTCTTCCCCCAAGGCAAGGCACCTGTATAACAAATGTCTGTGTGAGAAAGATGGCCTCTGCAGTGTGAGGGAATTACTTGGCACAGGAAATCAGTGCATTTGCCTTCTGAGTTCTGACCCCAGAGCCCATGATCCTTGCTTCTGCTCACCCAGTTCCAATCCACACTTCCCTACCTCTGCCAAAACACATGGTGAGTGGCTGCACTCAAAATGTTGTATGTTGGCCCTTAAGAGGGTGCCTGTATTTCCAGCCATCTCTCCCTGGCAGCAACAACCTGCTGCTTTTCACAGCCAGATGTTATGTGGGTACCCTTCTCAGTTCTGGTGCTCTCTGAAGGGGGGCCCAGCTTGGGATAAGACCCCAGAGTTCTCAGTGGCAACCCGCCACTGATGAGGTATCTCTCCAGAACTTCAGTTGCTGTCTGTGGCAGCCCAGCCAGTCCTTTTTCACCTCTGCCCCTCCTACCAGTCTCTATGTGGTCACCACTTTCAGTTCCTGGATAGCAGGGTACTCTCCAGCAAATCTCCCATTGATTATTCAAAGTAACCACCATCTTGACCTCTGTCACCAATAATTACCTTAGCCTATTTTTGATCTCGCATGAATGAGTCATATTATGTGTCCTCTGGGCCTGTTTTTTCCACTCAATATAATGTCTGTGAGCTCTATCATGTTACATGGAGCAATACTCTGTCCTCTTGTATTTATATATACTTTTCTGTTGTATGACACAATGGTTTACTTTTCCTTTTCCTCTTCTGGTTCATTTGGGTTATTTCCAATTTGGGGATCTGATGAGTAAAGCTGCTATGAATACTCTTGAATATATCTTGGGGGTCACATGGGTAAGAACATGGGTAGGCCTGCATTTGATCTTTAGCCAATGTTTCTAAAGTGTTTCCAGAATGGTTGTACCAATTTACACTCCCATTATAAGTGTTTAAGAGTTCTGATTCTCCACATACTTACCAACACTGGATATTACCAAATTTTTTAAAGAATTGTTTATTGATTTTTAGAGAGAGAGGAAGGGAGAGGAAGAGATAGAAAAAAATCAATGTGAGAGTGCAACATCAATCAGCTGCTTCCTGCACACCCCCTACCAGGCATCAAACCCACAACCCAGGCATGTGCCCTTGACCAGATCAAACCATCAACCTTTTGGTGCATGGGACAATGCCCAACCAACTGAGCCACACTGAACAGGGAAGATATCATCAATTTTTAAGTTGTGTATGTCCCATTAAACTCAAGTGAATACATATAGGATCTCAAAGAGTTCATGCTATAGATTCTTTCATTCCTTCATTCATTCATCCATTTGATCATTGACCCAACTAAAGTCAATGGATGGCCCACAGTATGCAGGCACATGATGGTGGCTGAGTATGCTATGGTGAGCAGCACAATCTCTGTTCTGACAGAGCTTTCTTTCTAATGGGAAGAGGACAAACAAACATAAACCATGACAATAATGACATAATGGTATGTTGAGTGCTGTAATGAAATAAAGCAGGTAACATGCTAGAAAGAAGGGTCTGATTGGTGACTTATATTTGATGGTGTGAGCATATCTCACTAAGGAGCTGACATTTAGGTGGACTGATAAATGATAAATGGGGGCAGTCTTTGATTAAAACCTGGAAGAGACAGTCTAATGGAGGTGAGAATTATGGTTAAAGTCCTCCTGCAGGGGTAAGTGTGAACGTGAGTGAGGAAGGTAAAAGGGAACTGCTCAAAGATTGGGCCACACAGAGCATCTTCTTCCCCCCAAAGCACTTCTGCCTCTAGGTTTGGAGTGCAATGAAAATCCAGCCATGGGATTGTTATTAAGACACAGGGAAAGCAGGCAAGCTGTGGACATCTTGTGTAGACAGAGTGATGAAATTAGAGATTGAGCAGCCAAGTCCTAGTCAAAAAGGACCATGTAGAATCAATCCCCATTTCAACCACATTCACCTTAAGACATTTGATGAAATCCAAAGGTGCATGGGGTGGGAGACTAAGAAGCCACACAGAAAACCTCTAAAAACTAGAGTGAAGTTTTAGTATCTTGTATTACTAGGGAGGTAAATATTAGAGTTGAGTGTCTGGAGCCAAGGGAGCCCCATCCACACTCCAAGTCTCTGCAGGAATCCTTTGAGAATTATTCCCAGGACTCGGGGAAAGTCAGACATTGATAAACCTGATCAAAACTGCAATGCAGCCTTGAGTCAGCATGATACTGAAGGGATTAAAGT
>NW_006289563.1:61237-61713 GCF_000327345.1 Myotis davidii | reverse complement strand
CTAAGAGGGTGGCATAGATAAACACCGGGAAATTGCTGCCTCCCACAACAATTGAAAAATAAAACAAAAACACAAAACGGACATCATCCAGAACGACAGGAAGACTGGCTGAGTGTAAATTCTACAACTACAAGGAAAGAAAAGCACACTGAGAGCCAGAGGAGCTGCGTAAGTAAAGTGCAGAGGTACGGGGTTTCACGCGCGGAAAGTGGCTGGCACCTGAGGATGCGGCTGTCTTTTTGAATCCGGAGGGAGTCACAAGCTCCCGACTGTTCTAAACTCTGGTTCCGGGAAGTCTCTGGAGACCCAGGACTCATACAGGGAGAAACTGGACTGTCTGGCAGCGGGCAAACTTGAGGGCGGCTTTCCCTCAGAGGTGCTTGCAGCCGTTACCGGGACACTGAGTCTCAGGACTCCTTAGGGCAGGGCTGAGGATCCGCCATAGCTGCTTGCTCCGCCCTTTGATTCCTTGAGAC
>NW_006289563.1:55165-59788 GCF_000327345.1 Myotis davidii | reverse complement strand
TGGAGGGAGGGTAGGGGAGGGTCAGGGTAAGGGGGGAAGATCAACCAAAGAACTTATATGCAAGCATATAAGCCTAACCAATGGACACGGACAACGGGGGGGTGAGGGCATGACCGGGGGTTGGGGGGGTAGAAGGTAACGTGGGGACAAGAACACATTATGTAATATCTTAATCAATAAAAAATATATTTAAAAAAAGATAACAGCATCCATATTAATACATTTCCTCACACAATATCTGACAGTCAAAAATTCACTGGCATGCCAAGGAGAGGAGTAGAAAGAAAACCAAAAAAAAAGGCAATATCAGATGATAGGTTATTATGGTTATCAGAATGTGTTATAACCATGATTAATATTTTTTAAATATGAAAGAAAATGTATCAAATATAAAAATTTTACTATGGAGTCTAGAATCTATAAAAAATTAATTCAGTGGAAATTATAAAACTTGAAAATAAAATAACTGAAAGGAAACACACTATAGATGGGTTTGACAGCAGATTAGATAGAACAGACGGTGAGTCAATTGGGAGACAGATTGAAAGAAAATATCTGTAATAAAGAAGAGAGAAAAAAAGAATTAAGAAGAAGAAAGGAAGAGATGCATATGAGGTATGTGATAACCCATATTCTAGAGCTGATGAAAGGCATAAACCCACAAACTCACAATGCTCTACTGCCCCAATATGAGTACAAAAAAAAAAACACAAAAAAAACCATGCCTGGTAAAAGTAAAATGGTTCAAAATAAAAAACACCACCTTAAAAGCAACAGGACTAAACAAACAAAGAAATAAAGAACAACAAAGAAAAACTTGTACAGACAGTACATTAGATGAAGCAGAGGATCAAATCTCTAATTTCATCACTCAGGCAGTGGAAAACACCCAAATGGAACATAAAAAATAAAAAAGAATTTTATAAAATGAGGACGATTTAAGAAATCTCTGGGACAAGCACAACATTCAAACCAGGAGGTTATGATTCAATTCCCGGTCAGGACACATGCCCGGATTACAGGCTCAAATCCCAGTAGTGGTGGTGGTGGTGGGGAGGCATGGGGTGCAGGGGGCAGCTGATCAATGATTCCCTCTCATCATTGATGTTTCTATCTCTCTCTTCCTCTCCCTTCCTCTCTGAAATCAATAAAAATAAAAATATTTAAAATAAAAACACTTAAAAAATAATAGACCGGAAAAATGATATTTCAAAATAAAATATGGAGATTCAAAATAGCAGCAGGACAGGTAGAAGTTGCATTTATCTCCTCCAAGGAACAAACTGGAATTACCACTAAAATAAAGACAAACAACCTGAATAACTAAATGAAAATTAGCTGAACAGAAGTCTTATAATCAAGGATTTATGGAAGAAGCTACATCAAGCCTGGTAGGAAGGGTAGAGACACAAAAAGGACTGGCCCTGCTTCCATGGGTAGTGGCTGAGAATCTGGAGGGATATCTCAGTTGCAAGGATTCCCCTTGAGGAGTATGGGGTCTCAACCCCACACTAAGCTCCACAGCACAGAGCAGTGGAGCCAAGAAGAGACACCCAAATACAATCTGGCTGTGAAAATAAGCAGGGATTCTGTCCACCAGGGAGAAACATGAGTCTACTAGAGACACAGGTGCCCTCTTCAAAGGCCAGTGCATGCCCTAGTCATTTTGGCTCAATGGATAGATCATCAGCCCATGGACTGAAGGCTGCTGGGTTTGATTCCTGGCCCTGGTTGGGGTGTGTATGGAAGGCAACCAATCAATGTCTCTCTCACATCAATGTTTCTTTCTCTGTGTCTCTCCCCTTCCCTTCCACTCTCTCTAAAAAAATCAATGGAAAACATATCTTCAAGTGAGGACTAACAACAACAATAAAAGGCCAGTGTACAAAATCTCATTCACAACCATTCAACCTGGGCTCCAGCCGAGAAAGGGCAGAGTGGATGAGAGTCGTGTGAGAAGAGATTGGGTATGTGGCTCCAGGTAGAAGCTAAAGGGATAGACACCAGGATCCTTGTTCTGAATCCCTCTCCCACATCACTGACACCATATTTCTTGGGTGGAGCACTCACCTCCTTAGGCATTAGTCTGGAGGATTGCAATAGCCTTACCCTCTGGACTGCCTGTCACCCCACCTGACAGAGCTCACACCCTACAGAGGAGTCAGCTGCCTGAACTCATGGTATAAACACCCAGGTAGACTCAGGGAGTGTCAGTGACTAACTTGTGTGGCACTGGCATGGGGGCCATTTCCACTAACTACCTGTAAGCCTAACTAGTGCCCTTCCCTCACAGGAGATCCACTAGCCCCATGCTACAATTCTTGACAGTCCCAACATCCCAACTACTGGTGGCCCTGCCCTGCTGAGCTCAGGAGGACTGGGAAGAATCCAGGGCAGAGTGAGTTGTGTGGCCCTGGTGCAGGGACCACATCCCCACCTTCTCCCAAGTCTGATCAACACCTCCTCCTCATGGAAGATCCACTAGCCCAACCCTCCTGACTCTGGTGGCCCTGCCCTATTGATCTTGGGCTCTCAGTAGAATCTGGGACAGACTGAGTTGTGTTACACTAGGATAGGGACCATTTTCCCTCTCATGCCTGGCTGGTGCAGAGCCTTCCATTCACATGGCCAAATCTTGGTCTGTTTGTACCTGATAAAACTCTGTTGTCCTCACCCTGACAACTCCCTAGACTTCACCCCACCACAAAGGTCTAGTGGCCCCAGTGGGTGGCAGCTAGTCTTGGTATACCCTGGGACATTTGCTGAGTGGTCTCAAGTCCAGCACTGGCACCAAGTTTGAACCCCTGGTCAGTCTGGTGAATACCACTTGCCCCTACATGGTGACTCACTGAAAACCTACCTCATGCAACATGAGTACCACCAGAGGCTCTTTCAGTGACTGAGCCTAAGAGGCATCCAGCAGGTGGAGTCAGGTGGAAGCAGACCATGGGGGGACTTGGGCCCTTTGCTGACTACCCCTGGGCTTAGTGCAGATGGAAGCTGGACGTGGTGTGCAGCTTGGTCCTATCCACACACACTCAGGCCCAGGAGAGGCAGCCACAAACTGTAGATAGCTTTGTAGCTCCAAATAGTTTGCCCAGGGATAGTCACAGGCAGTATATTAGATGAAGTAGAGGATCAAATCAGCAATTTGGAAGACAAAGTAGCAGAAAACAATCAGAGCAATAAAAAGAAAAATGTATTTAAAAAATAAGACTAGTTTAAGAGACCTTTGAGACAACATGAAGTGTAACAACATCTGCATCTCTGGGATACCAGAAAGACATAAGAGAGATCAAGGGATCAAGAAATTAGTTGGCCATTGCCAGTATGGCTCAGTTGGTTGGAGTATCATTCCATACACCAGAAATAGGCAGGTTCAATTCCTGGTTAGGGCCCATACCCAGGTTGCAAGTTCAATACTCAGTCAGGGTATGTGTGGGAGGCAACCAATTGATGTTTCTCTCACACATAAATGTTTCTCTCTCCGTTTTCACACATATATATCTCTCTCTCTCTCTCTCTCTCTCTCTCTCTCTCTCTCTCTCTCTCTCTCTCTCCTCTCTCCAACTTCCTCTCTTTAAAAATACATTTAAAAAGAAATTTTAAACCCTATTTGAAGAAATAATGTATGAAAACTTCCTGGTGAAGAAAAAATACACAAAAGTCCAGGAAGCACAGAGCACCAAACAAGATGAACCCAAAGAAGCTCACACCAAGAAACATCATAATTAAAATGGCAAAAATTAAAGACAAAGAGAAAATATTAAAAGCAGCAACAGACAGTGACCTACAAGGGAGCTCCCTTAAGACTGTCAGCAGAATTCTTGACAGAAACATTTCATGCCAGAATGGAATGGCATGAAATATTCCAAGTGGTGGGAAGACTAGTCTACCCAGCACAATATCATTCAAAATTGAAGGTGAACTAAAGAACTTTAAAGATAAGAAAAAACCAAAGTAGTTCATTACCACCAAACCAGTATTACAAGAAATGTTAAAGGATCTTCTTTAAGAAAAGGAACCCTCTTCAATAAATGGTGTTGGGCCCTAACTGGTTTGGCTCAGTGGATAGAGCATCGGCCTGCAGATTGTAGGGTCCCAGGTTTGATTCCGGTCAAGGGCATGTACCTTGGTTGCGGGCACATCCCCAGTAGGAGGTGTGCAGGAGGCAGCTGATCAATATTTCTCTCTCATCGGTGTTTCTAACTCTCTATCCCTCGCCCTTCCTCTCTGTAAAAAAAAAAGTCAATAAAATATATTTTAAAAATAATAATAAAATAAATAGTGTTGGGAAAATTGGACAGATACATGCAAAAAAAATGAAACTAGACCAGCAACTTACACCATAGACAAAAATAAACTCAAAATGGATAAAGGACCTAAACATAAGACAGGAGACCATAAAAACACTAGAGGAATTCACAGGCAGCAAAATCTCAGACATATGCCAAAGCAATTTCTTCACTGATACTGTTCCTAGGGCAATGGAAACTAAAGAGAAAATAAACAAATGGGACTACATCAAAATAAAAAGCTTTTTCACAGCAAAGGAAACCATCAACAAAACAACAACAAAGCCCACTGCATGGGAGAACATATTTGCCAATGCTATTTCAGATA
>NW_006289563.1:37539-54547 GCF_000327345.1 Myotis davidii | reverse complement strand
TGATGAATAAAAATGGATCCAGAGACAGAGAAGCATTGATCAGACCCTCAAACCTCAGAGGGAAGGTAGGGGAGGGTGGGGGTAAGGAGGAGAGATCAACCTAAGGACTTATATGCCTGCATATAGGCCTAACCAATGGACACAGCCAACAGGGGGTTGAGGGCATGAGTGAGGGGGATAGGGGGTAACTTGGGTATACGTAATAACTTAATAAAAAAATTTTAAAAAAAGAAAGAAAAGGAACAAAAAAGAGAGAGGAATATAGCTATAAAAAATAAAACAGCAATAAATACATACCTATCAATAATGACTTTAAATGTAAATTGCTTAAATGCTCTAATCAGAGACGGTAAAATTCAAGAGGAGGGAAGACTTCCCAGCTCTTTTTATGAGGCCAGCATTTTGCTAATTCCAAAACTCAATAAAGACACTACAAAGAAAGAAAGCTACAGCACAATATCCCTGATGAACATAGATGCTAAAATCCTCAACAAAATATTAGCAAATCAGATCCAGTAATGCATTAAAAAGATCATACACCATGACCAAGTGGGATTTATTCCAGGGATGCAAGAATGGTTCAATATTCACAAATCAATAAATGTGATACACTACATTAACAAAATGAAGGATAAAAATCCAGTAGATGTAGAAAAGGCATTTGACAAAGTACAATACCCATTTTTAATAAGAACTCTCATCAAAGTGGGAATAGAGAGATCATACCTCAACATAATAAAGGCCATACATGAGAACCTATAGCAACATCATACTCAATGGGGAAAAAATTAAAAGCATGTCCCTAAAGATGAGGAAGAAGACAAGAATGTCTACTTTCACCATTCTTATACAACACAATACTGGAAGTCTGGCCATAGCCATCAGACAAGAAGAAGAAATAAAAGGCATCCAAACTGGCATGGATTATGTAAAACTGTCATTATTCACAAATGACATGAGAGTGTACACAGAAAACCCTAAAGATTCCACCAAAAAACTACTAGATTTAATAAATAAATTTGGCAATGTAGCAGGATACAAAATTAACATCCAGAAATCAGTGGCATTTTTATTTACCAATAATGAACTCTAAGAAAAGAAACTAAAAGGCAATCCTATTTACCACTGCAACGAAGAAATAAGATACCTGGGAATAAACTTAACCAAGGAGGCAAAAGACCTGTACTCAGCATACTACAGGGCATTGAAAAAGAAAATACAGGGAAATACAAACAAGTGGAAGCATATACTGTGTTTATGGATTGGTAGAATTAAATCATTAAAATGGCCATACCACCCAAAGCAACCTACAGATTCAATGTAATCCCTACTAAAATACCAACAGCATATTTAATAGATCTAGAACAAATATTCAAAAAATATATATGGAACCAAAAAACACCCTAAATGGCCACAGCAATCTTGATAAAGAAGAATGAAGTTGGAGGGATCACAATACCGGTTATCAAGTTATGCTACAAAGCCATTGTAATCAAAACAGCCTGGTACTGGCATGAGGACAGGCATATAGATCAATGGAACAGAACAGAGACCCCAAAAATTGACCCATGCCAATAGAGACAATATTTGACAAAGGAGGCAAGAGCATACAATGGAGTAAAATAGTCTCTTCAATAAATGGTTTTGGGAAAATTGGACAGGTACATGCAAAGAAATGAAACTGAACCATCAATTTATACCATACACAAGAATAAACTCAAAATGAATTAAATACTTAAGTGTAAGTCACAAACCCATAAGAATCCTAGAAGAAAACATAGGCAGTAAAATCTCAGACATCTCCCATAGGAATATGTTTACAGATACATCTCCTAGGGCAAAGGAAACTCAGAAAAGGATAGACAAATGGACTACATCAAGCTAAAAAGCTTCTGTACAACAAAAGAAACAATCAACAAAATGCAAAGAGAATCTATTGTATGGGAGAACATATTTACCAATGATACATCAAACAAGGGGTTAATTTTCAAAATATATAAAGAACTTTTATACAACTGAACACCAGGAAGACAAACAACCCAATTAATAAATGGGTAAAGGACCTAAATAGACACTTCTCCAAAAAGGACACACTCAAAGAAGAACTAAAACCTACCCTCCTCAGACTATTCCAAAAAATTCAAAAGGAAGGAACACTTCCAAGCTCTTTCTATGAACCCAGCATTACCCTAATCCAAAATCCCACTACAAAGGAAGAGAATTATGGGCCAATATCCCTGATGAACATAGATACTAAATCCTCAACAAAATTCTAGCAAATCAGATCTAGCATTACATTAGAAAGATCATATACCATGACCAAGTAGGATTTATTCTGAGGATGCAAGGCTGGTACAAATCAACAAACATTATATATCACATAAACAAACTGAGAGACAAAAATCACATGATCATACTAATTGATGCAGAAAAAGCATGACAAAATCCAACACCCATTTTTGATAAAAACTTGCAGCAAAGTGGGAATAGAGTGATCATACCTCAACATAATAAAAGCCTATATGACAAACCTACAGCCAATGGGAAAACACTAAATCCATTTCCCCTAAGAACAGGAACAAAACAGGGATGCCCACTTTCACCACTCCTGTTCAACATAGTTCTGGAAGTGCTAGCCATAGCAATCAGACAAGAAGAAATAAAAGGCATCTGAATTGGAAAAGAAGAAGTAAAACTCATTATTCGCAAAGGACACACAGATGGCCAATAGACATGAAAAAATGCTCAAAGTCACTGATCCTCAGGGAGATGCAAATTAAAACAATAATGAGGGTGAGGGATAGGGGTAATGTGGGGATAAGGACACATATGTAATAACTTAATAAAGAAATTTAAAAAATAAATTTAATAGAAGTCACTGCAAAATAAAACAAAAAAACACAATAATGAGGTATCACCTCACACCTGCCAAAATGGCCACCATCAATAAATCAACAACAAGTGCTGGTGAGGATATGGAAAAAATGGAACCCTAGTACATTGCTGGTGGGAATGCAGACTGGTGCAGCCAATGTGGAAAACAGTATGGAGTTTTCTCAAAAAAATTAAAAATGGAACTGCCATTTGACCCAGTGATCCTACTTCTGGGAATATATCCAGGAATCCCAAAACACCAATCAGAAATAATATATGCATCCCTATGTTCACAGCAGCATCATTTAAAATAGCTAAGATCTGGAAACAGCCCAAGTGCCCACCTGTAGGTGAGTGGATAAAAAAAGCAGTGGTACATTTGCACAATGGAATACTATGCAGCTCTAAAAAAGACAAAGCTCTTACCCTTTGAGACAGCATGGATGGACCTGGAGATTATTATGCTAAGTGAAATAAACCAGTCATAGAAAGACAAATATCACATGATCTTACATAAATGTCGAATCTAATGAACAAAATAGGTCCAGAGGTATGGATGCATTGAACAGAATAACATATCTCAGTTGGGGGGCATAACCTATGGACACAGACAATAGTATGGAAAAGGCCTGGGGAGGGGAGGGGCTTATGGTGGGGGGGCAAAAAGAAAATGGGAAATATCTGTAATACTGTCAACAATAAACAAAGACATGGGGTAGCAGAATGGATAAGAAAACAAGACCCATACATATGCTGTCTACAATAGATTTACCTCAGAATGAAAGACATACACAGACTAAAGGTAAAGGTATGGAAAAAGATGTTTCATGACAATGGAAATAAAACCGGGGGTAGCAAAACTTATATCAGACAAAATAGACCTTAAAACAAAGACTATAATAAGACACAAAGAAGGATACTACCATAATAATAAGAGGAGCAATCCAACAAGAGAATATAATCCTTGTAAATATTTATGCACCCAGCATAGGAGCACCTAAATATATAAAGCAAATCTCAGACATAAAGGAAGAGATTAACAGTAATACAGTCATAGTAAGGAATTTTAACAATCCATTGGATATCAATGGATAGATCTTCTAAACATAAAATCAAGAAGGAATAGTGGCCTTAAATGACACACTAGATCAGATGGATTTAATTGACATCTTCAGAGCAGTTCATCCCAAAGCAGCAAAATATACATTCTTTGAAAAGTGCACATGGAACATTTTCTGGGATAAACCACATGTTAGGAATCAAAATAAGTCCTAGTAAGTTTAAGAAGACTGAAATCATATCAAGTATCTTCTCTAACCATAATGCTATGAAACTAGAAATCAACCACAAGAAAAAAGTGAAATACACACAAACACTTAGAGGCTAAATAACATGTTACTAAACAATGAATGGGTTAACAATGAGATTAAGGAAGAAATTAGAAGATAACTTGAAACAAATGAAAATGAAAACACAACAACCCCAAATCTATGAGACAGAGAAAAAAGTCCTAAGAGGGAAATTCATAGCATTACAGGCCTACCTCAAGAAACAAACAAAACAAAATCTCATATAAACAATCTATCATTACATTTTTAAAAAACTACAAAAAGAACACCAAACAAAGGCAAAAGTAAGAAGAAGGAAGGAAATAATAAAGATCAAAGCAGCCCTCACCGGCACTGCTCAGTGGTTAAACCTGTACACCGAAGGGTTGAGGGTTCGGTTCCCAGTCAAACGCACATACCTAGATTGCAGATTCTATCCTTGCCCCCAGGACATGTGCAAGAGGCAACCAATTAATATGTCTCTCTCACATCGATATTTCTCTCTCTCTCTCTCTCTCTCTCTCTCTCTCTTCCCCCACCTTCCACTCTCTCTAGAAATCAATGGAAAATATATCCTTGGGTGAGGATTAAAAAAAGACCAGAACAGAAATAAACAAAATAGAGTCTAAAAACAACAATACAAAAGATCAATGAAGCCAAGAGCTGGTTTCTTAAAAAGATAAACAAGATTGAAAAATCTTTAAACAGACTCATCAAGAAAAAAAGAGAGAAAGCAAATAAATAAAATCATAAATGAAAGAAAAGTAACAACTGACACCACAGACATACAAAGGATTGTAAGAAAATACTACAAACAACTACATGTCAACAAACTGGACAATCGGGACAAAATGTATAAAAACATACAATCCTAGAAACATACAATCTCCCAAAACTGAATAAGAATAAAAAAATCTGAATAGACTGATTACAACTGATGAAATTGAAGGAATAATAAAAAAATCCCCAACAAACAAAGTCTGGAACAGGATGGCTTCACAGGTGAATTTTACCAAACATTCAAAGAACTAATACCTATCTTCAAACTATTTAAAAATTGTCAAGAGGAGGGAAGACTCCCAAGCTCATTTTATGAGGCCAGCATTATCCTAACTCCAATGCCAGAGGCACTTCAAAGAAAGAAAATTGATGCCAATATCCCTAATGAACATAGACGCTAAAATCCTCAACAAAATATTAGCAAACCAGATCTAACAATACATTAACAAGATCAGACACCACAACCAAGTGGAATTTATTCCAGGGATACAATGCTGGTACAATATCCAAAAATTTACCAATGTGATACAACACATAAACAAAATTTTAAAAATCACACGATCATATAAAATTCAGCACCCATTTATAATAAAAATTCTCAGCATTATGGGAATAGAAGAAACATATACCAACATAATGAAGACTGTTTATGACAAAACCACAGGCAACATCATAGTCAAAGGGCAAAACTAAAAGCATTGCATCAGGAAAGAGATTTACCATTCTTATTCAACATAGTACTGGAAGTCTTAGCCACAGCAATCAGAAAAGAAAAATAAATAAAAGGCATCCAATTTTTTAAAAAAAGAAGTAAAACTGTCATTATTTGCAGACGACATGACACTGTATATAGAGAACCCTAAAGATTCCATTAAAAACATTACTGGAACCTATAAATGAATTTAGCAAAGTAACAGAGTACAAAATAAACATCCAGGAATCAGTTGCATTTTTATACACCAATAATGAACTATCAGAAAGAGAAACTAAGTAAATAATTCCATTTATAATTGCATCAAAAATAAAATTCTTAAAAATAAATTTAACCTAGGATGTAAAAAGCCTATATTCAGAAAATCATAAGACACTGAAGAATGAAATTGAAGAAGACACAAATAAATACAAGCATATACCATGTTCATGGATAGGAAGAATTAAAAGTATTAAAATGTCCCAACCAATCTATATATTCAGCACAATCCCTATCAAGATATCAATGACACATTTCACAGAATTAGAACAAATATTCCAAAAATTTATATAGAACCACAAAAGACCCTGAAGAGCCACCACAATCTTGAGAAAGAACAAAATTGGAGGAATCATATTACCTGATATCAAACTATATTACAAGGACACAGTAATCAAAACAGCATGGTACTGGCATAAAAGCAGACATACAAAACAGAATACAGAGTCCAGAAATAAACCCATGTCTTTATTGTCAATATTTGACAAAGGAGGCTAGAACATATAATGGGGTAAAGACAATCTATTCAATAAATGGTGTTAGTAAAATTGTACGTATACATGCAAAAAAATGAAACTAGAGTACCTGCTTACGTCATACTCAAGAATAAAGTCAAAATAGATTAAAGACTTAAATGTAAGACCTAAAGCCATAAAACTCTGAGGAAAAACAGGCAGTAAACTCTCTGACACTGCACTTAGTAATATTTTATTATTGTTATTATTATCATTATTATTTTAAATCTGCATTCCCACCAACAGCTCACAAGGGTTCCTGTGAAAAATATCCCAAGGATATTTTTTCCATTGCTTTCTTTTTTTTCTGAGAGAGAGAGAAGCGGAGGAGAGAGAGGGAGAGAGAAACATCAATGTGAGAGAGACACATCAATTGGTTGCCTCTGGAACGCACTCTGACTGGGGCGGGGGGGTCAAGCCTTAAACCGAGGCATGTGCCCTTGACCAGGAATCGAATCTGCAACCCTTCGGTCTATGGGACAACGCTCTAACCGCTGATCCAAACCAGCCAGAGCTGCACTTAGTAATATTTTTTCTGATATATCTCCTTGGGCAAGAGCAACAACAACAAAATACAACAAATGGGACTACTCAAACTGAAAATGTTTTGCACAGAAAAGGAACAATAAACAAAATGAAAAGACTGACCACTGAATGAGAAAACATTCACAAATGATACATCTGATAAGCACTCAGGATTGAAAACAAGTAATTTTTTTACACAAGTAAAAATTTTAGAACACCAGTAGACTTCCTAAAATAAATGCTGATGACACGGTTCTGCAGGAGGAAAAAAAATAATAATCTCGAAATATTTGGCCCAAGTCTTAGCTCTGCAATTTTCTGTCCGTGTGAACTTTGGAAAATTATGTAATTTTCTTGTGCCTTATCTTAAATGGGAATAATAGGAGTTCCTCCTCACGAGGTTGTTGCAAAGTTTACACAAGTAAAAAGACAAGAAGCACTTCATAAAAGCCATCCCTTAGCGTGTAATTAATAGCCACCTAGCTACTACATGGAAAACTTTATGAGAACAATTAACCTAAGGAACATATGAGAGACCTTAAGGAACCTATCTGTGATGTCCAGGTAGAAGGAGACCCTCTGGCCCCCTGCCTTCCCCACATGCTACAGCACAAAGTCGCCTGGTGCAGCCCATGCACTTTAGAGCTCCCATTCAGTTTCTTCCCACCCTTATGCTACATCACCTCCATCTGGGCCTGGGCCACTCACAACTCAGCATGGCACTGGCCCCCACCTCAATCTGCACCTCCCTGTGTGATAGCTGTTCCTTGGCAAACATGGCTGCAGGCTCTGGGGGGGAGGAAGGGATACACAAGATCAGAGACAATCAAATGTCTAGAACTGATTAACCCCTTCCCCAACAATTTTTTTGTTAAAAACGTTTCTTTTTCAGACTAATTTTTTTATTTTGGGTCTAAATAGTATTTTTGATGCTGGTTATGAAAACAGTTTGTAATTATTTTTTCTTCCCATTTTTGTGGTTAAGAATAGTATTTCCTCAGAAAGTTTCTAGATGAAATTATTTAGAATGGTACGTATGTAGCTGGTTTTTGAAGTGAAAGTTTTAGACGAGTATACTCGTCGACGACTGAAAAAAGAACATTTTGTGAAAACGTGTATACACGTTTCTGCCGGGGAAGGGGTTAAGGGCCCACCTCTGGATCTCAAAACCATAATGCCCATTTTCTTATTTAACTCAAGCAACTTCACACTTAGAAGATGCATAAGGCAAAGGACAGGTTAGTTCTCAGAATCTGAAGCCTTCCAGTTCAATAATTTTTAGGATGGTGTATGTTACAATTGAGGTTTTGGCATCTATTTATCAACTGTGATTTCACAATTATTCTTACAAAGGAATGTATACTTTGTGGATTGAACATCAAAGCCTAATTATTTTCAGGGAGAATTTATTATGTAATGACACCAAGAACAGACAATATTCTAGTCATACAAGCACTGATAGAAAGGATGCTAACATAGTCTGCAGCTTCTAGCACACCAATCACCATTAGTGTAATCAAAGACTTAACCTTGGAATCAGATGTTCTTTTTCACTAACTTACTTCCTTTATTTCATATCACATTTTTAAGACCCATTTTGTTTTTTATAAAGTACTAGGGGGCCCAGTGCACAAATTTGTGCACCAGTGGGGTCCCTTGGCCTGGTCTGTGGGATCTGGCCAAAACCAACTCTCTGACATCCCCTGAGGGGTCCTGGATTGCGATAGGGTGCAGACCAGGCTGAGGGACTCCACTGGTGCATAATCAGGGCCGGAGAGGAACACAGGAGGTTGGCCAGACAGGGAGGGACCACGGGAGGGCTCCAGGGCATGTCGGGCCTGTCTCGCTCAGTCCAAATCAGCCAGACCCCAGCAGCAAGCTCACCTACCAGTCGGAGCATCTTCCCCCTGGTGGTCAGTGGACATCATAGCAAGCAGTTGAGCGAACTTAGCATATTATTAGCATATTATGCTTTGATTGGTTGAATGGATGACCAGACACTTAGCATAATAGGCTTTTATTATATAGGAGGATATCCTCTGGTAATTCTTTCAGCAAGCTTTTGGAAATGATAAATCCTAACTACTTTTTTTGTCTTTATTTAATCCTCCCTTTTGAATGATAGTTTAGCTGGATACAGAAATCTAGGTCAATGGTTACTTCCCCTCAATACTTTAGACAATATTTTCTGTGTTTTTATTGCAATTAACAAATTGGCAGAAAGGATTACTGCTATTCCATAAATCTTTTTCTTTTCTCTGGTGATTTTTAAGATCTCCGCTTAGATTTTGGCCTTCTGTGATTCACTATGATGTGTCCAGCTGTGAACGTGTTTTCTTTCTTTTTTTTATGAATCTGTTTTCTTTACATTTCCCATTTTTTTCTTGTGAGTTCTCAATTTAAAAATTCATATACTTTACAATTTCTAAATGTTCTCTGCATGGTTTCTTTTATTATTTCATCTTCCCCTTTCTCTGTAGTCTCTCATAGAAGTCCTTTTATTTATTTATTTATTTATTTTAAAGAATATATTTTTATTGATTTCAGAAAGGAAGGGAGAGGAAGAGGGGGATAGAAACATCAATGATGAGAAAGAATCATTGATTGGTAGCCTCCTGCAAGTCCCACACTAGGGATCAAGCCTGCAACCTGCATGTGCCCTGGCCAGCAATCAAACCTGTGACCTTCTGGTTCATACGTCGATGCTCAACACTGAGCCACACTGGCAGGGCCAAAGAAGTCCTTTTAGACATATGTGTGATCTTCTGCTGCTCTTTCCCAAGTTTATCAATATTTCTTATTTATAATCTATCTATGATTCATTTTGAGTAATTTCCTCAGTTACATTTCTAGTTCAGTAATCTCTGTTCTGTAATTCTACATCTGATTTATTGTTTATCCAGTCTGAGAAGCAGAAAGAAAAAGATAAAGAAAAACAGAGCTTCAGATACCTATGGGACAACATTGATTTGAACCATCATATGCATAATGGGAGTCCATCAGGAGAGGAGAAAGGGGTACAGAGAATATTTAAGAAATAATTATTTTAAAACATCCAAAATTTGATGAAAGACATGAATCTAAAAATCAAAAAAACCTCAACAAACCCCAAGCAAAATAAACTAAAAGAGTGCTCATTTCAGCAGCACATATACTAAAAAATAATAATAATAATAGTAATAATAATAATAAAATAAAAAATAATAACCATAATAGGGAATGATACAAAGAAGATTAGCATGGCCGAAACCGGTTTGGCTCAGTGGATAGAGTGTCGGCCTGCGGACTGAAAGGTCCCAGGTTCGATTCCGGTCAAGGGCATGTACCTGGGTTGCAGGCACATCTCCAGTAGGAGATGTGCAGGAGGCAGCTGATCGATGTTTCTTTCTCATCGATGTTTCTAACTCTCTATCTCTCTCCCTTCCTCTCTGTAAAAAATCAATAAAATATATTTTAAAAAAAAGAAGAAGAAGATTACCATGGCCCCTGCACAAGGATGACACACAAAATTCATGAAGCGTTCCATAAAAAAAAGAAATAAACTAAAAGAGATCTACACAGACATATGTACTCAAACTGTCAAAAGCAAAAAATAATGAGAATTTTGAAAGCAGCAACAGAGAAGCAACTCATCAAAAACAAGAGTTCCTCACTAAAATTAATAGCTGATTTTGCTTCAGAAACCAGACAGGTCAGAAGGCAGTAGGATGACATACTTAAAAAGCTGAAAGAAAAAACTATCAACCAAGACTTTTATACCTGGTAAAGCTGCTCTTCAAAAAAAGGAGTACTTAATATATTCCTAAATAAACAAAAACTGAGCGCTTTGTTGCTATTAGACCTTTCCCACAAGAAATGCTAAAAAAAAAAAAAAGTCCTTCAGGACAAAATAAAAAGACACAAGACAGTAACTTGAAAGCATGTGAAAAGATAAAGAACATCAGCAAATGTAGCTAGATAGATAAATATAAATGCCAGAACTGTAGCATTTTTGATTTGTAACTCTTTTTTTTTCTATATGACTTAAAATAGAAATGCAAAAACAATAATTATAAATCTATAAAGTTAATTAACACACAATGTATGAAACATAACGTGACAAGAAGAAAATAAAACAGGGGTGAGACACAGAGTTTTTATTGAAACTAAGATGATGTCATTTTAAACTTGATTATTATAAAGTTATTAATTGTACTCCCAGGGTAACTACTAAAAAAAATTAAAGGTGATGATAGATGATAGATGACAGGTAGGTAGGTAGGTAGATAGATATGAAGAAATGATTGGGGGGAGAAAAAATGGCTGCAGTCTAAGGAATTTCTATCTGCTTGCTCTCAACACCGGACTGGACTTGTAGCAGGCTAATCTGAAGACCATTCAACTTGAAAAACCACCTGAAAAAAATACTGTGAGTGTGAACTATGGAGGGAGGACAGGAGAAGACATGGTGTGGGTGAGCCAATGTGCACAGCTAAGCACCTTGGCTGGAAAGCTGGAGGGAAGGTGTGGCAGAGCAGCTCCTGCCCCCTAGGAGAGCAGAGTTTCAATCACACACAGGGATTCCCAAACCAAAGCAACACAGAAGGTAAGGGGAGCCCACAAAGCATCAGGCAGTGGGAATAAGTAGGAATTCAGGACACCAGGGTAACTCAGACCACCCTATCCCAGACAAAAAGTGAGTACTGAGTTACAATACAGCCTGGGAAGCTCACCGGATTGGTGTCTGTGGGAAGGACAGCTCAGCAGAACTCTAGACCAGGAGAGGGGTCTGAGCAGACCACCCAGCAGTGAATCTGAAGGGTCAATTATTCTCTGAAAGAACTTTACCCAAAGAGCAGGAAGGGGGCCAGTCTGAGTGTCCTGGGAAAAAGGCTCAATTCTCCCAACCTCAAATGAAGAGGAGCCGCCCTTTCCCCCACCTGTGGAACAGCTCTGGGCTAGAAATCTGTGCCCCAGCAGCTGGGCCTGGTGGCATAGAGGACTCGAACATCTCTAGCCAGGTGGGAGCCTGAGCAGAAGCCCCGCCCAGTGAGAGCAGGCCTTGCTGAAAGATTAGACAGCCAAGTGGGGCAGAGTGATTTTTTGTTCTATTTGTGTGTGTGTGTGGTTTGTTTAAATCCCAACTGCTAGAGGTGGCAACAAGGGGGGTGCCAGCAATCCAGGGAGAGCTAAGGCATTGGGAGGAGAGGAAGAGTCGCCTATCCCTCCTACAAGCTATGGGCACCACCCCCAAGGCAAATCTGTTAAAAACATCCTGACCTGGACCAGATACATCACCAAGCCGAGGTCCGTGGGAGAAGGGAAAGCAGCCCAGAACAAGTATATTCAAGGGGCAAGTCTGAGCAGACCCAGCCTCTGGACTATGGAGGCCTCACCCACCAGAATACTTGGGGACCCACAAGGCTTCAGCCAGGCTGCCCAGGGCTAGGCAGAGACAGTGACTCACATTAGCCAGCACCAGAGAACTTCCCAGGAGGCCTGGGACCCACACACCAAGGGGCCAGATACAACAGCATCACAGCAAAACCCAGCGAGCTCCACAAATAGCAGACTCAAAGTTTTTTGTTTGTGTTTTTCTTTGGTGGTGGTGGTTGAGGGAGGGGCGGGGGTTGATTTGGTTTGGATTTTCTTTCTCTTCTCTCTTCTTTCTCATAGTCTCTAATTGCTATCTTTTATTTTAGCCAAGTATTTTTTCTTTCTCATTCTCTTTACTTTTTGTTCTTACATTTAATTCAATTATTTATTCTTCTCTTTCTTCTTTTCCCATCTTCTTTTTCTATTCTATACCTCATTTTATTTAGTATTATTACTTTTTAAAATTATTATTATATTATTCATTATTTTCTACCTTTTATTTTGATACTTACACTATTTCTGGTCTCTTCCTTCTTTGCTTTCATATTCTCTTTTTAAAATTTATTTTAGTATTTTTCTTTCCTCCTTTAATTCTTCAGGTCTTTGTTAGTGTGCCTGATTTTGTGTGCTTGCTTGCTTTTTAGTCTTTTGGTTGAGGCTGTTGTTTTCATTATTGTTGGTGTTTTGCTTTTATGTTTGTTTGTTTGCTTTTTAGTTTTTTTGTTGTTTTCTTCATGTTCTTTTTGGTTTGGTCTTATTTCATTCTGTCAGTACCTGCATAACAGTTGGCACAATGAGGTTGGGGTTGGGACTCACAGTCAATAAGCCTGAGGGCTGAACTCATCCACAAATGGAACAACAGAAATCAAGACCCAAATTCAACAGGAGAACCCACAGCACACAGCTCAGAAGATCAAGAAGTCTACACCACTCGGTCCCACTGGAGGCATAGGAGTTTTCTTCAACGCAGAAACAAACACAAAGAAACAGGCCCCAAATGAAAGAACAGGAAGAATCTCCAGAAAAAGAGCTAAATGAAATGGAGGCAAGCAATTTATCAAATATAGAGTTTAAAGTAATGTTTATAAAGATTCTCAGACAACTTAGTGAGAACTATAAGGAACTCAGTGCAAAATATCAGCATGAAAACAGATATAGATATCATGAATAAGAATCAATCAGAAATGAAGAATAACATAGCTGAAGTAAAAAACACCCTGGAAGCAATCAACAGTAGATTAGAAGAAACTGAAAAGAAATCAACAAATTTGAAGACAAGGTAAAAAAAAAACAAAAAAAAAAACAACACCCAATCAGAGAAGCAATCAGCAAAAAAAAATTAAAAAGAAAGATCATTTAAGGGATCTTTGTAACAATATGAAACATAACAACTTCTGTATCATAGGGGTTCCAGAAGATGAAGAATCTGAGCAGGTAATAGAGTACCTGTTTGAAGAAATAATGACAGAAAACTTCACTAACCTGGTGAAAGAAAAAGTCACTCAAGTTCAGGAAACACACAGAGCCCTAATCAAGATGAACCCAAAAGAACCCACATCTTGACACATCATAATTAAAATGGCAAACATTGCCTGACCAGCATGGCTCAGTGGTTGAGCATCAACCTATGAACCAGGAAGTCAGGGTTCAATTCCCGGTCAAGGCACATGCCTGGGTTGTGAGCTCCATCCCCAGCATGGGGCGTGCAGGAAGCAGCCAATCAATGATTCTCTCTCTCTCTCCCCTTTCCCTTCCTCTCTGAAATCAATAAAAACATATTTAAAAATAAAATGGTAAATGTTAAAGGCAAAAAGAGAACCTAAAAGCCATCGAGAGAGACAGAAAAATACCTAAAAGGGAGCTCCCATTAGACTGTCAGTAAACACTTCAGACCATGAAGTATACAAAGTACAGACTGTCCTCGGGTTGTGTCGGACTTGACGTACGTTGTTTTGTGGTTACGTCATCATCTCCCATTTATTTATAAAAAGAAAAAAAAAGTTCTGTCATGTAAACGTATGTACATATATGCTTTATGTTTTTTATTATTTATTTAACACAAGTAAAGGTCAGGAATTGTTATCTTTCTTTTAAATTTTTTTTTACTGTTTCACTACATTACTACTGTGTATGTGCTCCATGTGAGTGATGTAGGTACTTATGTAAGTGGGTTCCGACTCACAGCGAAAATCACGTTATGTGGCGCCATAGGAACAGATCTCCGACATAACCCGAGGACCTACTGTATTACAAAGCAAGTGTCTGAATCCAAGACTACTCTATCCAGCAAGGCTATCATTCAAAATTGAAGGTGAAATAAAGAACTTCTCAGACAAAACAAGGCTAAAGTTGTTTATCACTACCAAACCAGCACTGCAATAATTGCTAAAGGAAGTGGTGTAAGAAAAAGAAATAGAAAGAGAGGGATGCAGGCATAAAGAATAAAAATAACAATAAGTAAGTACCTATCAATAATAACCTTAAATGTAAATCACTTAAATGCTCCAATCAAAAGACATAGGGTAGCTGACTGGATAAGAAAACATGACCCATTATATTCTGTCTACAAGAGACTCACCTCAGAATCGAAGACTCATACAGAATGAAAGTGGAGGAATGGGAAAAAAAAATTTCCATGCAAATGGAAATGAAAGAAAAGGCTGGGGTAGCAATACTCATATATGAAGAAATAGACTTCAAAATGAAGGTCATAGCAAAAGATAATGAAGGTCACTACATAATAGTGAAGGGATCAATACAGCAACAGGATATAACCCTGGTAAACATATATGCCACCCAATATAGAACACTTGTGTGTGTGTGTGTGTGTGTGTTTATAAACTTCTTGAGGACTTTAAGGGAGAGATCAACAACAATATAATCATAGTAGGGGACTTTAACACCCCACTGACATCACTGGATAGATCTTCTAGACAAAAAATCAACAAGGAAACAGGGATCCTAAATGACACACTAGATCAGATGTAATTAATTAACACTTATAGAACATTTCACCCCAAAGCTGCAGAATATACATGCTTCTGAAGTGCACACAGGTCATTCTCAAAGATAGACCACAGATTCGGACACAAAATAAGTCTCTACAACTTCAAGAAGATTGGAATCATATCAAGCATCTTCTCAGTTCACAAATAAATAAAATCAGAACAGAAAGTGGAAAAGTAACAACTAACACTACAGAAATACAAAGGATTAAACAACTATATGCCAACAAGCTGGAAAATCTCGATGACATTGATAAATTCCTAGAAAAATACAATCTTACAAATCTGAATCAGGAAGAATCAGAAAACCTCAAGAGACCAATAACAACTGATGAAATAGAAACAGTCATCAAAAAACTCCCAGCAAACAAAAACTTTATCCAGATGGCTTCACAGGGGAATTTTACCAAACATTCAAAGAACTAACACCTATATTCCTCAAACTATTCCAAAAAATCCAAGAGGAAGGAACACTTGCAAGCACTTTTTATGAGGCCAGCATTATCTTAATACTACAATCATATAAAGACACTACAAATAAAGAGAATTACAGGCCAATATCCCTAATGAACATAGATGCTAAAATCCTCAATAAAATATTAGCAAATCAGATCTAGTAATATATTAAAAAAGATCACACATCATGAGGATGTAGGATTTATTCCAGGAATGCAAATCTGGTACAACATTCACAAATCAATAAATGTGATACATGACATAAACAGTGAAAGACAAAAATCACATGATCATGTCAACTGACATAGAAAAAGCATTCAACAAAATCCAACACCCTTTTTTGATAAAAACTCTCAGCAAAGTGGAGTAGAGGGGTCATACCTCAACATAATAAAGGCCCTATATGACAAACCTACAGCCAACATCATATTCAATGGGCAAAAACTAAAAGCATTTCCCCTAAGAACAGAAACAAGACAGTGATGTCCACTTTAAGCACTCTTATTCAACATAGTACTGGAAATTCTAGCCACAGTGAAAAAATATCCTCGGGTGAGGATTAACAAACAAAATACTCTCAACAAAGTGCGTATAGGAGAAACTTACCTCAGCTTAATAAAGGCCTGATAAACCCACAGCTAACATCACACTCAATGATGAAAACCTAAAAACTCTTCCTCTAAGATCAGGAACAAGACATGGATGCCCACTCTCACCACTATTATTCAATACTAGTAGCTCAGTGCACGAATTCATGCACACTGAAAGGAAATTAATTAGAAGAAATATTTTAATATCGCTATTCGCCCTTTCTCTATAATAGAAATGTCAACCAAATTCACAACCGACAATGACAGATGGAAACACACACATGTGATTGGCTCCAGCAAGAGCTTTATATGTATCGCTCCTGCACGAGTCGACTTAGCCTTTTATAAATATACTAGAGGCCCGGTGCACAAAAATTTGTGCGCTCGGGGAGGGGTGGGGGGTCCCCCAGCCCAACCTGTGCCCTGTTGCAGTCTGGGACCCCTCAGGGGATGATCACCTGCTGGCTTAGGCCCACTCCCCTGGGGATTGGGCCTAAGATGGCAATCAGACATCCCTCTGGCAGCCCGGCAGCCCTCGGGGGATGTCCACTTGCCAGCGGGGAGCAGGCCTAAACTCCAGTCGGACATCCTTAGCACTGCTGAGGAGGCG
>NW_006289563.1:25702-37360 GCF_000327345.1 Myotis davidii | reverse complement strand
AAACAATTAAAGTTCCTAGTACTTTCTTAACGTATGGTACTGCATAAAACATTTTCCTCTATGAAGAGGGACCAAATAAAATTTACATAAGTATCTAGATTCACTCCTTTTTCCATGGGCGTGAAAAACGAGAACACTCGTGAGCCGTCCTTAACAGATGGCATGCGAAACACGAGAAAACTCCTGAGCGGTACGAAATGTGTTAATATCGCTATTCGCCCTTTCTCTATAATAGAAGTGTCAACCACATTCACGATCAACAATGACAGATGGAAATACATGTGTGCGATTGGCTCCAGCAAGAATTTTCTATGTATCACGCATGCATAAGTCAACTTAGCCTTTTATTAGATATGGATAATAAACTTGCGTAATTAGACCTGCTTTCTGACTTAGCTAAACTTTTTCCAGCCCAGTGAAGCACCCAAACTTCTCTTTCGGGTAACTGTCATCAACACAGCAGTAAATATCAACACGAAGCAGATTATTATTGTACATCAACAGGGAGAACAAAGGGTAAAATATTTAACTGCAGCAGCGTTTGACTATATTCTGCTCAGTGAGAAAACCTGAAGTCATTTTCATGGTCCACCATTTCTTACTTCTTTTCAATTGGGTCAAGTTTCTAAGCTTTCTAAATCTCCGTTTTCCAGCTAATGAAAAGAAAATAAGATTCCACCAAGTCTCTTCTCTACCTACTCCAGGACTTCTGTGAGTATCAAATGAGATGAGGCACGGGAAAACGCTTCACAGACATTTGGTTACAGAGTAAAGTGCTTCCACTATAAAGCAAGTCATGTTCCTGGGCTGAAGAAACTCCAAGGAGGCTAGTTAGTTGCCAGGGAGAGGAAGCTGGGCATTGCTATGTGACGTCATTACCCAGCACCCATAGCAACCCTTCCAGGGCTGGGCTGGGCTGTGGGCTGCATTTTGCGCCATGGAGTCTTGGCAGCTTTGGCTGCAGTTTCTTTGGTACCCTTCTCTGCTGCAAGTTTCCTTTTCTTGCCCCTTCTTTTTCAACTCCTGTAGCTGGTAGGAAAGGCACAATGGAGGAATCAGCAACATTAGTTTTTTTCTTCTTATCCTTCTCACATTTATTTCTACTTTTCTTCTCTTTTACTTCTCCTATTCCAATTCTTCAGCTGTATCTTTCTGGCCAGTTTGTTTGTTTGGTTTTTGTTTTTGTTTTTTAATGGCTCACCCTAGCCAGTTTGGCTCGGTGGATAGAACATCAACCTGAGGACTGAAGGGTCCCAGGTATGATTCCAGTCAAAGGTATGTACCTTGGTTGTGGGCATATCTCCAGTGGGGGGTGTGCAGGAGGCAGCTGATCGATGTTTCTTTCTCATTGATGTTTCTAACTATCCCTCTCTCTTCCTCTCTGTAAAAAATCAATAAAATATATTTAAAGGAAAAAGAAAAGAAATAGAAGGCATCCAAATTGGAAAGGAAGAAGTAAAACTGTCACGATTTGCAGATGACATGGTACAATATATAGAAAACCTAAAGATTCCACAAAAAGTTAATCCACTTAGCATATTAGCCTTTTATATGTACAGATAGTACGTACTGAGGTCCTAGCCACAGCAATCCAAAAAGATAAAGAAATAAAAGCTCTAGCCAGTTTGGCTCAGTGGATACAGCATCGGCCTAAATGATCCCGGGTTCGATTCAGGTCAAGGGTGCATGTCTGGGTTGCAGTATCAATCCCCAGTTGGGGGCATGCAGGAGGCAGCCGATCGATGGTTCTCTTTCATCATTGATGTCTCTATCTCCCTCTCCCTCTCTGAAATCAATAAAAATATATTTTGAAAAAAGATATAAGAAAACTTTTACTTTTCCCCTCCTCCCAAAATAGCAGCGGGAAAGGGAAGGCAGTGGGGGAGGTCTTAAATATAAGGCTGATTCAGGTGTTTGCAAATGCCATGTATCTGTGGGGATGTACAATCCATTGGGGGTCTTACTGACCAACACAATTCTTAGACACATAATAATTCTTATTTTTATTGTTTCAAATCTTTTTTTTTATCCTCACCTGAGGATATGTTTTCACTGATTCTAGAGAGAGATGAAGGGAGAGGGAGAGAGACAGAGGAACATTGATAGGTTGCCTCCCACACATGCCCCAACAGGAGGCCGGGGGTCAAACCTACAACCCAGGTATGTGCACTTGATCTGGAATTGAACTGGAGACCCTCCAGTGAGTCCTTGTCCATAAAATATTTATAGGTAGCAGTAAAAGTCCCAGTTTTTGCCCTGGTGGTCAGTGCACTCCCACAGCCAACCTCCCACAGCATCTCCTCCCCAGCCAGCCAACCTCACATGGTCCCTCACTGTGGCCGGCCCGGCCCTAATGGGCCGCAATCGCTGGCCAGGCCTAGGGACCCCACCCATGCACAAATTCATGCACTGGGCCTCTAGTAAAATTAATAAAAGAATTCAATAAAGTAACAGGATATAAAGTTCATATACAGATATCCATCACTTTCCTATACAATCAGACAAAAAAATTAAGCAACCAATCCCATTTACAACTGCATCAAAAATAAATAAATAAATAAAATGCCTAGGAATAAATACCAAGGAGGTGAAAGACCTGTACTCTGAAAACTATAAGACATTGAAGAAAGAAATAGAAGACATACTCATGGATAAGGAAGGATTAATATTGTTAAAATGACCACGCAGATTCAATGCAATTCCTATCAAAAAAATACCAATGACATTCTTTTCAGAACTAGAATTCTAAAATTTATATGGAATCACAAAAGACTATGAATAGCCAACCATGAACGATGAAGAAGAACAAAGTTGGAGGTATCACACTCCTTGATTTCAAACTATACTACAAAGCTATAATAATCATAACAGTGCTGTGGTATTGGCACAAAAGCAGACACACAGATCAATGGAATGGAAGAGAGAGACTACAAAAAACCTTTGCTCACATGGTCAGGATACATACAAACATCAACCAGTGAATGCATAAATAAGTGGAACAACAAATCTCTCTTTCTCCCATCCTTTCTCTCTCTCTCAAATCAATCAATAAAAATGTTTTTAAAAAGAATTCATTTTTTTTTTTTCTTTCCAGAGGCCCGTCCCACTCCTCCGGGCCTCAGACCCTATCCACTGACTGGAGGCAAGAGCCAAACACGGTTAGCTTCCTGATTTAGGGAACCATATGTTGCAGAGGACCCAAGAAAAACCAAGTGACTCTTTAAAGAAGTGGAGGGACACCATTTTAATTACACCAGCGGACACTGGAAATAATTTCCAAATCAGAGTGAAGAAACACGCAGAGGGCTTCACTTTTTATAATCTTCTGGGGTCTTTGTCTTGCAGATATGGTTCTGCCTCCTTTGTGGGCTTACAGGAAGGGCCCCAGGTGTTGAAGTCCCCATGCCATATCTGATAATCTGTCCTGGGGCCAGCGACAATGACCTCTCCCCTCCCCCACCCAGGGCAGTGCACAGTTCAGTTTTTATGGCCTGACAAGCCTTGCAAGACCAGCTTCCTCCTCAGCTTCTAAAAAGAATTCATTTTAAAGAAAACTCTATGCAAAGACCACCAGCTTGGGGTGAAGCCCGGAGGTCTGTGGGCCTCCGGCCCCTCACTATACATCCCAAGGAAGCTCTGCCCCGGGTGTAAGAGCATCACCTCGCTGTGCATAAACTTGACAAAGCCGCGTGGGCCTGTGAACACACAGGTCTCTGGGTCCCACTTTAGAGTAGTATGTTCCAAAGAAAAAACACGGTTTGAGAAGGTTGGCCTTAATAATCCAACACGGCTCCTGCTCAGCCTCCTACCCAATCCTCAGACACAGCCAGCTGCTGCCATCCAGAGCTTTCTGGACACCCTGACACATGCACAGTTCCTGTTGTACTACCAGCCCGACACACTTGGGTTCCTCCTCCAGGACCAACATGAGGGCCTGCTGCCTGGATCTCTGGCCCACCAAGCAAGCTCAGACCCTTTCCCTTGCCTACCTCATACCCAGAACCCAGTCCAGTGGTCAGAACCCACGCTGCCTTGAGGGAGGTGGCAGGATGTGGCCCGTGCCATTGCAGAGCAGCAGGGATGGGCTTAGGGGGGCAGTCCTTCAGCACTGCTCTAGAAGCTCTATTACCACCCCCACTTCACAAATGAGAACACTGAGACACAGAGGATAACTGTAGGACACCCGAGGGAGACTAGAACAAATGACCACACATGGAGGCTAAAAACAACAGGTATCTATCCTCTGAGGTCTGGAGGTCAGAAGCCCAAGATCAAGATGTTACAGGGCCATGCTCCATCTGGAGGCTCCAAAGAGGGTCCTTTCTTCCCCTTCCAGCTTCTGGTGCATCAAACATCCCTGGGCTTGTGGCCACATCACCCCATCTCTGCCTCTGCTGTCACATGGCCGTCTCCCTGTGTGTGTCTCAAATCTCCCCTTCCTTTTTCTGTAAGGACCCCATTGGATTCAGGGCCCACCTCATCCAGATCATCTCATCTAGAGATCATCAAGTGAGGATATCTGCAGAGACCCTATTTCCACATAAGGCCACAGTGATCTGAAGTCCCATATGGGTGTGAATTACAGGGGTACAGGACATTAACAACTTGCCCAAGGTCACCAAGCTACTAAGAGGCATGAGTGAGATCTGACCTTGTCCATACTCTGATCCCTCCACAGCCAGCCTTGAAGGGTGTGACCATCCTGATGTGGGCATGGGCCAACCTGCCACACAGCCCCCTCAACAGACCCACCTCCTCCAGTCCCGATGTCCCACTGACAAGACAGGAAGGTCAGGGGCTCACCTCCCAGGCTACCTGGAGCAGGGCATGGCTGTGGGAAAACATGCTTCAGGCTCCCAGAAAGGAGAGCACCTGCCTTCCAAACAGAAGAGACAACAGGTGACACCCAGTGCTAGATATAAATGCCCCAAGCTCCCTGCCCAGGGTATTCACAGTCTCTCCAAGCTAGCCCGCCAAACACATTAATCCATGTGCACACTGCTGTGAGCGATTCTGCAGAAAGAATTTAGGTCCCAGGTCAGCTGGCTCTTAGTTCATCAAAAGGGAGATGACCCTAGGTGGGCCTGAATTAATCAGGGGAGCCCTGAAGGGGAAGAGCTCTTTCTGGCCAAAGATTGGACACAGGGGGATTCTCCACAGCTGGCCTGAAGACGGAGGGACCATATGGCCAAGGACCAAAAGCGGCCTCCATCTGTCAGCCAGCCAGGAAACAGCCTCACACTCAGACCCGCAAGGGATGGAATTCACCAACAACTTAGATGAGCTTGGAAGAGGACTCCCAGAGGACTCAACCAATGGCATGTGGATTCCAGCCTCTGAGACCCTGAGCTGAAAATCCAGCCACACCATGCTCAGACATCCTACCCACAAAACTGTGAGCCAATCAATAGGCATTGTTTTAAGCCACTGAGTTTGTAATCATTTGTTGCACAGCAGTTTTTGTTTTTGTTTAAAAACATCCCTTGCAAATTCTTCCCATTTTGAATGTGCTGGCTGGAGATGTGAAAGCCATCTTGTGACCATAGGCCTTAGAATGAAAACGGTTAAACACTCAGGATGGCAAAGAATTAGAGACAGACAGAGCCTGAGTCCCTGCGATGTCCCTGTGAGAGATTATTGGATGTGGTCCTCGGGGAGCCACTGCTCTACTTCTCCCCCTTTGGAATCAAGTTGGCCTTATACGCGGCTTTGCACAACAGGACACAGGGGGTAACATTCTGGGATGGCTGACAATAGGTATTAGCAAGCCCTATAGCATCCACCCTTCTCTGAGGGAACCCAGACACTGTGTGAGAGGCCAGGCTGGCCACAAGGAGAAAAAGGTCTGTGAGTGCGATTACCACCAGAAGAGAACGGGGTCTCAGAAAGAGAAGTGAGCCCAGCCAACGTCACAGAAAAGAGAGACCTGTCAGCCCCACCAGACCCACCCTTAGGAGCCATCCTAATTGGGATATCAGATGCATGAATAAGGTCAGGCTGGCTCCTTCTGTCCCCACCAAACCACATGAGCAGAGGTGAGCCACCCCCACTGAGCCCTGACCCACAGAATCAGACAGAAACAATTGTTCTTCCAGGCCTCTAGGCTTGGGGGATATCTGTTACTCAACACCAAATAACTGGCAGAACAGGCCCTGATGAGGCTGCTGACTGCTGCCCCTGCACACACACTGAAACACATCTCCAGGCCTGTTCACAGAGTGCTCAAAGTTTTGCTTCGTCAACTGACCTGTGACATCCAGATGGAAGGTGACCCTCTGGCCTCCGGCCTCGCAGCTGTACTCCCCGCTGTCCCCCTTCGCCGCTGCAGCACCAACCAGCCGCCGGGTGCAGCCCGTGGCCTCCACGCGCACTTTCGAGCTCCCGCTCAGCTTCTTGCCATCCTTGTACCACGTCACCTGCGTCTGAGCCTGGGCCACCTCGCAGCTCAGTGTGGCACTGGCCCCGGCCGTGGCCTTCACCTCGCTGTGTGCCGACTGCTCCTTGGCAAACACCACCGTGGGCTCTAGGGACAGGGAGGGACGCACAGGGTCAGAGACACAAAACTCATAGAAGACTATGTCACGTTCACCACAGCTTCAGAGGTGCGTAAAATTTCTCCTTGCACTTTGTGCCTTGTTGAGTATTTGTCCCTGATGAGAGTCAGCATTGTGTTTACAAAATGTCTCCTTTAATGGAACCTTAAGTGTGTATTACAGAGCGTGTTGACTTAGAGAAATTTCTGAGACCTGAGGAAGTCAGTCAACACTATTCTGCCACCTGTCACTGCATGTTCATTGTCTTCCCTGTGTGACAGTTAACTCTTGCGTGCAACCTTTTTTCTGTGTCTATGGGTCATGCATGTATGCATATAAGGTCCTTAGTTGATTACTTCCCTCCCACCAACACTCCCCCGTCTTCCCTCAGAGATTCCCCACTCTGTTAGATGCTTCCACTTCTCTTGATACACTCCATTCATCTCTTTATTTCCTGCTGTCCTGCTGACAAAAGTGGTGACTGTGAGCCCCGCCGCCTGGTCCCTGATCTCATAGGCACAGCTTTCAGGTGTCACTTAGTGTGCTTAAGCTGGATTTCCTTCAGTGTCATTTATCAGAAGAAGGATGAACCGTTTGATTTCTAATTGGTTCAGAATCTGCGGCATGGAGAGATATTGATAAACTGTTTCTTCCACATATTTGACATTAAATGTTATCAAATTCAACTCTGCATTGATGAGGCGATCGCTTCATACTTTAGTTTCAATCTGCTCACGTCATGAGGTATGTTGATTTGCTGACCTTTGTAGTGCTCACACACCCAGGCCATGTCTTTCATTATAGTGCATCGTCCTCTTAATACACTGCCGATTCACTTTGATTCTACTTAGCTTCACATTTTGGCCATGGTCTCCACAATGCATTGGCCCATACTTTGAATTCTCCCTATCAGATGCTGGTGATAGATGTCATGCTGGTGCCACGTAATAAGCCAGGGACTGTATTTCCTTCTCTAGCTCTAAAAGGATCTCCATGAACAAGCAATAATTTCCTTACAGAATAGTTCATACAATTTTCCAGTGGGGCCATTGGGGTGTCATCTTCACCTATAAGAACTTTTATTTGTGGTTCCATTTATTGAAACCGTTGTAGGAGTATTTGAGATGTCAAATCTTTTGCCACTTTTCATGAAGTTTTCTAATAATTTGGTCAATTTCTCAAAACTTTTCACATTTACTCCTACAAAATAATTTGTCATATTCTCCTAAAGTAGCAATTACAAATCCTTGGTGGATTTTTTTTGTATCTATACACACCCACAAGCTGTTTTACGCACTTATAACACCAAACTGTTAGTTAGAGGCACCTGGATGTCGAATTGAGGTTAAAACTCTCCTAACTAAATGAAAATACAGTTAGTTCATAGACATCTCTGTGAACACCATGGACAGGGACAAATACACATGTGTCCTTAGGAAATACTATGACATAAATACTGACTCAACAATCAAGGGCTATCGCTATAGTTACTTGTCTTCAACTAGGCGTGCGGTGTGGGAGAAGCTCCTTATTCCTCTCCATGTCCCAATCTGGTATACGTCAGAGTCCCAGGGGATTCTGACACAGGACTCAAAAAGAAACCGAGATGTACTTTAGGAGGAGAATTCCAGACCTCCCAGGTACAGGACCCCGACACACACGTGCAATTCTCTGGTTTCTGTGTACTTTTTTGCACAGACCTTGCAAGAAAACACGGATCTAGATTTTGCGACAAGTGAGGATCCAGTAACTTCCTGCAAAGGAGTGCCCTAAGAAACTACAATTTGCTAACACCCTGTTCACTCTGAGATGGATCCATGTAAGATTGGGTGGCAGGAACTTCCCCACATTCTGTTGTAATGAAATTCAAACGTGGCTCTGCCCGTGTTGCTGGCCGTGGGCATTTGGGAGCTACCAGGACTTGGGGAGTAGGAAATTCACATAACACAGGTAAGAGACGTCTGGTCTACCCCAGAGTCCACGTGAAAGGTAGAGCCCGAGTCCCGGCTGGAGAGGGGCACCCGGAAGTGTCTGGCAGGTGCTGGGAACTATGACTGAGCAAAACCTGAGCACCACTCAGCTTGTACAGGAACACCTCTCCCTTCTGCTCACACTCTGCCCACCCAGCCTGGTCTGGCCCCACCACTGGGATGATATGGGAGATGGAGGATAGAAGGCTAAAGAGGTGAGGTCCAGTGGAAAGAGCCCCAGGTGTGTCCGGCTGGAGTCATTACCTACACACAAGGCTAAGTTAGTGCCACCAAAGAACCGACCTGGGACATCGAGGTTGAAGGTGACCTTCTGGCCCCCGGCCTCGCAGCTGTACTCCCCGCTGTCCCCCTTCGCCGCCTGCTGCAGCACCAGCCGCCGGGTGCAGCCCGTGGCCTCCACGCGCACTTTCGAGCTCCCGCTCAGCTTCTTGCCATCCTTGTACCACGTCACCTGCGTCTGAGCCTGGGCCACCTCGCAGCTCAGCGTGGCACTGGCCCCGGCCGTGGCCTTCACCTCGCTGTGTGCCAACTGCTCCTTGGCAAACACCACCATGGGCTCTGGGGACAGGGAGGGACACACAGTCAGAGGCCCCACAGAGGTTAGCCCTGAAGCCACAACGAGGCTCAGACGCAGGCACCTTGGGTCCCCGTGAGTATCTTTTTGTGATCGGGTACTACAGCACAGCCCTCCCAGGCACAGGGGCCTGACTGGTGCCTCAAACTGAGGGAGGCATAGGGGGCTGGCAGAGCTTCTCCTGGGGGCGAGGAGGGTGCAGCAGGACTCAGAGAATGCACCAAGAGGCCCCATTGGCTTCTAGAAGTAGCCAGGACCTCACAATCACTGAGATCCAAATCTATCCCGCTGAGGATGCTGCCAGCACCTTTTGGGTCCTCTCAGCCTCCTTTGATCTTTAAAAGGAAAACAAGAACTTCACTGTTTCTTCTTACTTTGCATTGTTCATCCATCTCAGTGTTAATTTTGTGGGTAATTTCTTTTCCCAAATCGAAGCAGCTGTCCTACCCCAAGCATTCACATAAGCAATGAAGAGCCTGGCAGCTCTACCTTGCAAGTCCCAGATGCAGCCTGACCTTCTCCCCACCCACCAAGCCCTAGAGTTGCACACTCACCACAGACACGCAGCTGGAAATCCACCGAGTGCTCGCCCACGCGGCATGAATAGGTGCCCTCGTCTTGCCTGGTGACTGAGTTGGTCACCAGTCGATGCCGTGTGCCCACATCCTCCTGTGAGAAGTGCGAGGAGTGGCCGAGCTCCAAGCCATCCTTGAACCAGCGCACGGGCACATGGGCCTCCGCAGTCTCACACTCAAAGTGGGCCGGACCCCCGGCCACCGTGTCCACGCAGCCACCCGCCGAGTCTTTGTGCAGAAAGGGTGTGAGTCCTGCGAGGGCAGCTGGGGGTAGGGGGTAGGCCTATGAGCACACACTAGCAAATGGAGGGTCCCAGGTGGAACCCTGGCTCAGCCCAGCCCAGGGTCCCCTTCATACAGGTCTGCGGCTGACTTCGAGCCACCCAGTGCCATGGACTGTTAGGACTTCCCCACAGGGTCCCTCCCTCTGGTGAACAAAGCCCTGGCCTCCACTTTTCCATGGGGTAGAGGGAGCACCCTCCCATGCCCTCACTGTCCCCATGGAGTCACCTGAGCCTACCCCTCCCCCACCCATAACAGGGGTAACCTGAGCCACAGTCCCCACAGTCACCTGAAAATGCCCCCAAACTTACCCCGCCACAGAGAACAACAGCTCCCACTGCCCTAAACCCCTAGAGCCTGCCCAGAGTTGGGGTACAGAATGCTGTAGCTATAGCAGTGGCCAGAAGGACGTGGACACATGTGAACACACACACCTTGAACTGACAGGTGGTAGGCGATGCGGCCCCCATGGCTGACACACTCATACAGGCCAGCGTCGTCCCGCGCCACATCCCGCACCAGCAGTGCCCGCTGTCCTGCGGAAGCCTGCACCTTGTACTTGGGGCCTGGGGGCAGTGCTCGGCCGTCCTTGAGCCACGTGACAGCCGTAGCCTGGTCTGACAGCTCTGCCAGGAGCTGTGCCTCCTCATGTAGTCGGGCCAGCACCTCCCGAACTTCTGTTGGATGCTTGGTGGTCAGCCCTGGGGACCCCCACAGGTGGAAAGAGGGGGTGTGGAGGTGACAGAGAGTGGAGGAGGAGGAGGGAAAGGAGAGCAGACAGATGGAGACATGAGCCTCTGTGTCATCAGGAGCCCCCAGCCCCTAGTCCACTCATACCCTGTGGCTGAGGATACCCGCCAAGCTGGGCAAGCTGTTTCACATACCCCCACCCCCACCCCATCTGGTCCTGCTTGCACAGGCCACATACCTAGCAATCCACTAGCACACCCCAGGAGCCTTGGGCCTAGGGTCACAGGTCCCACTCCTGCCCCCACCCTTAGAGGAAATAGAACTTAGAGAGTCCCCAGGGGTCATGGGCTGTCGTCCCCCTACCTCGGACCTCCATGCGGATGCTGCTCTCGATGCCATTGGCCACAAACTTGAGCTCAGCACCATGCAGGCTGGCAGGTACTGAGCGGATGGTGAGGACATGCCGTGTGCCCTCGCAGCGGATCACATATGTGTTGCTGGCCTTCAGGGCCTGCCCATCCAGGAACCACTCGCCCACAGAGACCAAAGTGAGGTCCACAGAGAAGGTCACCTCACTGCCCTCCACTGCCTCCACTGCCTTCAGAGGTGTCTTCACAGCCAGCTGGGGTGCTGCAGGGTAGGGGCTTCAGGACAAGCAGGGCACCTGGCCTCCCCTCTTCTTCCCCCCCAGAGTCTAGGCACATGTGCCCCCATCTCCAGGAAGCCCGTCAGACAGGCCCATGGCAACCATGAGAGATGGCAGGGTTCAGGACTGAGCAGGGATAAGTTAGAACCACCCAAGATCCCTCCGGATCCTACACACCAGAGGTGGAGGGTGCAGCTGTGCAGCCTGGTCCCCTGGGGCTGGTGGGCACAGATAGGTTCCTAGGGGCCTCAAGTCCTATCTCAGAGTCCCTTCCCCTTCCCACAGAGGAGGCTCCAACATCAGGACCCTGGTAACTCTCCCCTGCCACCCCCCAACCCCGCCAATAAAGAGGCTCCAAATCACTGTG
>NW_006289563.1:22415-25492 GCF_000327345.1 Myotis davidii | reverse complement strand
TTCAGCAGCAGGCGCCCTGCAGGCCATTACCTGGAAGCCAATGGGAACAGAACCTTCCATACTTACCCAGGTGGACAGTCCCCGGGAACTCAAGGTAGGAGCTCTGGCCAAAGCTGTTTACAGCTGACACACGGAACTGGAAGTCCCCCTCCTCAGCCACACAGTCCACAGTCAGCTCAGGTGTAGCCACCCACTCGGCCACATGGCATCGGCTCCAGGTGTAGGTGCCCAATCGCTTCTTCTCCACCACGTAGCCATCAATGGTGACAGGGCGGTCCCCATGGGGTGGGGACCAACTGAGAGTCACGGAACTCTCTGTCTTGGCCTTCACCACAGGGGCCTCAGGGGTGTGTGGTGGTGGCTTCCTGGGGGCTGGGCAGAGCACAGGTCCTTGTCACCAACTGGGAGCCCCTCCCTGACCCCAGATCCAGGATCACCCTGGAGGAGAGCGGCACAGAATCTCCAGCCCTCCTAGGGGGCACTGCTCTGATGGTCTGAAATGGCCACAGCCAAGGTGGAAGGCCAGCCTGAGGGGAAGCTGTAGGCCCATGATCCCTGGTCCCAACCTGTGACCATTTCTCTAGTTGTAGGAGCCACATTGGGCCCAGGGCCACCATAAGCTTGCCATGTGGTTTGGGGACAGACACCTTCCAGTTCAGTGCATTGGGGTCTTGGCTAGACAGTGGCTGAAGCAGGGCACAGTGACCCTCCTGAGGTGCTGGGGCCCTATGGAGTGGCATCCCCCTGCCCCCAGCCAAAAGTTAGCCCTGTTGAGGGAGGGCAGGAGTGGGAGGGAACCACTGCTCAATCTACAATGTAATACTAAAGACCACAGAGAGAAGACATTCACACAGGACAACCACACACACACACACACACACACACACACACACACAGAACCACACACTGTGCTTCTAGAACAATCTGCACCTCTAATTTGGTTGGTAGGATGAGAGGCTACCAAGTCTCCCATTTTGTCAACACCTGGGGAGCCCAGAATGGGGGATGGCTGCAAACATCTGTGGGTCTGAGGGTACCAGAACTACAGCCTGAACGCAATGAGCCCCACACCCTTCCTGCAGCTACTGAGCACATGTGGGCCAGCCCTGGGTCCAGAGCACGGATGGTGACAAGGGGCACCTCTTCCATTGGAGAGGTACTCCAGGCCCTTACCTGACACCAAGAACTGAGTGGACGTCCGGCAGTCCCCAGCCACAAAGGCCACCTCACCCACATCCTCCAGGCTGCACTTGGAGATGGTCAGCGTGTGGCATGTGCCTTCAGTGGTGATGGCTACTCGGCCCCCGGCCACCACCTCCTCATGATTCCGAAGCCAGTGGACTGGGCCCTCTGGCCTGGCCAGCTCTACGCAGAACATGGCAGTGTCCCCCACTCGCACCACTGTCTTTCTCGGGAGCTTTCGGGTGAGGTTGCCTAGGATGGCCAGAGCCAGGGGTTAATCAAACCGGACAGCCTGCCCCCCTCCAGTTTCATGGACCCCCCTGTTGTGTTGCCCACCCACCTTGTACTGCGAGCTCGGCCACCGTGCGGCTGCCCTCAGCCATCTCACAGATGTACACCGCGTCATCGTCAGTGGAAGCATTGTGGACAGTGAGCCGGCGCTCTGTGCCCGCCTCCTCGATGGCATACTTGGTGCTGGCCCACAGCCGTGTCTCTTCCTTGTACCACACGGCCTCCGTGGTCGGCAGCGGCACCTCACACTGAAACGTGGCCGACCCCTTCTCCTGCACCTCCAGGTCCTGCAGCCTCATCTTGAAGGGCACTGTGGGCTCTGAGGGGAGAGGGCTGATGAGCAGGGCAGGGTGGCTGGGCAGGGAAAGAAAGGGGGTACTTGGCTGGGGGCACCTGGAGTGTGGTGGGTGGCACAGGGAGAGCAAGTAGGTGCTGAGGTGGGGGCAGAAGTCCCAGCAGGGGTTGGAGGGGCTGCAGGGCAAGGGTGAGTGAGAGAACTGGAGAGGGGCAGGGAGAGGAGACAGAAATTAAAGAAAAGAGCCCCTGCCCCCAAATAGAAGCAGTCTGGAAAGAGAAAGAAGAATAAAGGCAGGTGAAGCTACAGCCTTCAGCGCTGGAACAGGTCCTGCCAGAGCCCTAGGCAAGACAGCAAGACCAAGACCCACTGGCCAAGGCCCGCCATGGCGCCACACGCATCTTCTCCCTGTAGCTTCCTCAGGGACCCTCGTGGTGGAGGGGCATTTACTCCACAGAACGAGGAAACTGGGGCATGAGCAGGAAGATCCATGCACCCTGTTCAAATCCTACCGTGGTTGAGATGTGTAATAGGGTGGAGCTGGGACCCTCAGCACTCCAGAGGCTGGTGTTAGGAGGGAATAATAAAGGGGCCTCCCAACAAAACCTGACGGGGTTGCCCACACCTGCCCAGGCCTGGACGAGAGCCTGCAAACTGCCTCAGAGCCACCTCAGGCTGCATGCAGCCACTGGGCCCAAGCCCTCCAAAGCACAAGGGTTTGTCCCCGCCCCTGCCCTCCTTCCCTCTCTGTCAGGGAGACACAGCCCCTTAGCGTCCAGGGGAGAGTGATGCCTGGCTCACCCTCACTCTGCACAGGGCAGGCTCAGCTACCAGGCATTCGGAGCGGCTCCCATGGGGAGGGGGTGCTGGTGACAAAGCACTTTCTTCTTTACTCTTGTGACTCACAAAGACAGGGGACAGGCTGAGGGGACAGGCATTTTGTGGGCTGGTTAAAGACAGAGCTGTCAGGACTTCCAACTCCGAATCCACTACTGGACAGACAGGGAGGAGCCTAGCTTGCGTTCCCGGCAGTGACTTCGGCAGGTGTGCGGGGCAGGTGCCCAGCTCACCTCGCACAACGACCAGCACGGAGCTGTAGGTCTGGCCCACGAGGTTGGACGCTGTGCACGTGTAGAGGCCACGGTCCGACTGCTTGCAGAAGAGGATCTTGAGCACAAAGTTTTCCTGCGCGTCCTCGTACACCAGGTGTCGCCGGCCCTCGGCCACCAGCTGCCCATCCTTCTTCCACACGGTCTCGGGCTTGGGCTCGCCCGTCACGTAGCAGCTGAGGCGCGCGTGCTTGCCCTCG
>NW_006289563.1:13078-22018 GCF_000327345.1 Myotis davidii | reverse complement strand
CACCTGCGGCGTGGGGTTGCCCACGATCTGGCAGCTTAGCGTGGCGTCCTTACCCACCGACACCACGAAGGCCTTAGGCCGGGTCAGGAATCGGGGCGCGCCGCTGAATGAGGAATGATCCATGGTGGAAGGAAGGGGTGGGGGGACCTGTGAGGCGGGTATGAATAGTGCTAATGAAGACCAGCCCCCGGCACACTCAGAGCCCGCCACCTTGTCCCACCGGGCCACCTCACCCATCAGTGCCACTCAGAGAACCCATGAACCCAGCTAGACACCTGCACGTGCCCCTCCCCCATCCAGGTCCCGTGCCCCGCCCCCACCCCAGACAACATCACCTGTAGGCACGTGGTTCAGAAGTTCGGATCTGCCCTTTTCTGAGCACTGGGGTCTGGCTCCACCCCCGCACGGGTTCTCCTAACGGACAAGCATCTCCAGCCTTCCCCCAGCTTCAGTCCCGCTGCCCAAATTCAGGTCCAGCTGAGCACCTGCCCCAAACACCAGGCCAGCAGCCAAGCTGCCCCTCCCTGCGAGGCATCAGGCCCCTGCGAGGCATCAGGCTTTAGCGCCAGCCTCTCCCTCCACCAGCCCCACAGCACCTGCTAAGCAGACTTGCTTGTGCTCCCCTGAGCCACTCCAACTGCCTTAGGTGTCCTGTCTCCTCTCACAGACTTCTGGCTCCCGGGGTCAGAATCTGCAATCTGCCTGCCTCTCCTCCACTCAGAGGGGGCGGTTCTTTGCTCCCATGGTGCAGGGTTTCCTCCAGCCTTCAGCCCAGTGTTCCCTTAATCTCCCCTTATTGCTTTTCTTCCCCCGAGTGGCTTCCCCCAAGCCTTTGGGCCCCAGCTGGGGCCGTGTGCATGTCAAGCCCCTTGCCCAGTGGCGCCCATGACAGGGAGCCTTATGCACAGATCTGTCCCACCTGCAGCAACTCTGGTCCACCTCTCCTGGGGTCCCCTACCCCTAAACCCCTGGGGGGTTGTGCCCATCAGTGAGCAGAGAAGAAATGAAAACTCTATAGCCAAGCAAGCTCTTCCTAACAAGACAGCACCCTCAGCCCAGCTGGCTGTCTGGCCCCCTTACTGTGAGTGCCTATCTCCTCCCTTTGGAGCAAGACTAACTGGGCAGCCCATTCAGCAGCGTGCCTGCAGAGGACAGCAGAGGATCCCCCAGGAAGAGCCAGGGACCTCTAGGCCAGCTGGCTAGCTGAACCCAACTTGGGGGGCCGCACCCAGCCCTTTCATTCCGCGGCTTCACTGCCTGGGCACCCTGCATAGACAAGGCTGGCACCAGGGGCGCTAAATGTCTTAGGTGACTCTGGCCTCCACCCACCCGGGGTAGCCCCCACTGGTCCCAGAACAGGTGGGTGAGGGGTTTCTGTGAGAACAGGGAGCACAGTGGGCCTCACTGGGCCCCGGGCTGGCACTAAGTGCTTTAACTCCCTCCATCCTAGGAGCTGGAAGTCCAATCTCCAGGCATGGGCTGCCCACCACCAGAGGATAGGGGGATGTTTCTGGGTCCTCTGCTGCTGGTCCTGTGACTCAGCACTTAATCCCCCTTAATCCCCCTCAAGGAGGCTGAGCCCAGAGCAGCCTGCTGACTCACTGTGCAGTCAGCACCTCTGTCCCCCACTCTACCAGCTGCCCCCACAAGGCCTGGCAGGGAGGGCCTGGGAAGACCTGGGAGGGCAGCCACCAATGACCCGCCTCCATGGGTGCCCCCCAGGGCTTTGGCATCCCTCTTTGGAAGGGTTATTTTGACACCAGGATTCCTGGGACCCTGAGCTCTGAGCTATTCCTAATAGCACCCCAAATCAGATAGTCATTGTGTGGGTTCCCCAAGGCAGGACATGGAACCTCCCACACACACCCCCACATACCCAGAGCAGGTGCCAGAGAAGCTGCTCCAGCTCATGAGTGTGGTGTTGGGGGGGGATGCAGGGGGCAACTCCACAGCCTGGACCTCTGGTGCCAGAAGGACAGAGAGGGAGCTCCCATCTCTGCTCATGCTTAGGGGGAGCCAACCCCAGCCTCAGCAGATGTACAGGCTGTCCCCTGGCCTGACATTGGTGGGCAGAGATCCTGAGATCCTATAAGGCCACTGGGGACTCTACTGATATCCTGTTCCCTGTCCAGAGCCTACACTCCCTATCCCTGATGCAGCAGACCCCATGGGATCTGAGGAGGCTCACCGAGACATGGCAGCCTCAGAGCCCCAAGGCAGCCCCGCCAGGCAGGCATCCCTACCCGTCAGCTGGGCCAGGCGCCCCGAGCACATGCCCAAGGACTCCGAAGCCTCTCTGGTTCGGAAGACCAAGGGAGGGCACCATACAAGGCAACCTCTGAGCGCAGGGACGTCTGCAGTGGCCTCCTCCTTCCCTTGCCACGTTGGCAGAGACAGACCTCAGGAGGGGGACCCAGCCAGAACCTGAGCCCCAGCATCACAGGAGGCCCCTCCTCTCCCAGATGCCTTATTGGGAGGTGGCTTCCTGTGGATCCCTCAGTGGCCCAGGGCTGAGACCGCCCCCCACCTGGGATTGTTCCCCACCCTCCTCGCCCTAGTCCGGCCACTTGCTTCTCCAGCACTTGGCCACTCTCGGGTGTGGGTTCAGGTGGCCCTGGACCATTTTCCAAATGAGCCAGGGTGGGAGGACCTGACAGCAGGTCCTCCTGGCACTCCCCACTCTGCTGCCCCCACACCCTCCAGAAAAGACTTCAAGGGCAGTTCCTGGATCTTCGGCCCCCAGACCCAAGGTCCTATTTCCCGGACACCACGGGGAAATTCTTTCCTGGAGTCAGGTGTCACTACTCCTCTGGCTGTCCCCACCACTGAGCCAACAGGCCCAAAATAGCCCCAGCTGTCAGCGGGCATCCATCTCAGCCAAGGTGGGGGCAGGGCTAGCCAGACCCCAGGCCTGTGGATCAGAATGGGCCACAAGGCCCCAGGCTCACAGCTTGGCTGCTCCCTCCCTGCATGAGAGCCCAGCTCAGGTCGCTGAGGGGCAGGGGCTGGAATCCAGGCCCCCAGCCAGGGAGCAGCACAGCCTAGCCAGAACCCTACCCAGGCCCCACAGTCGCCCAGAACCATGACCTTCAGCCAAACCACCCTGCGGGGGAGGGGGGGGGCAGGGAGTATGGGGGCCATGGGATGGCTCCTACCCCTGCCCACTCTGCCTTCTCACCTGTCTCAACAGGGGAATTCGGGGCAGCGCCCAGGCCAGGGGCTCAGACGGTGGAGCAAGAGCCACCAGGTCTCACCTTCTTCTAAGGGCCCAGGACCGGCAGGACTCCTGCCCGCAGCCTGCACTCTGGCCGGTCCTCAGACTGGACAGGGACAGAGGACAGGCAGGCGCTGTCAGCTGGAGAAGGCTGAGCCCGCCCCCACCCTGCCCCCACCACTGGCCAGGCAGCCCAGCCCAGCTTCAAAATAGCCTGGCTGTCACTGCCCCTATTGAGTTTCACCCCAGGCCCTAGGTAGGCAAAGCACAGAGGCTCGGGGTAGCTGGGGGAAGCGATGATGATGATGCGGGTGGGGCAGGGCCCCAGCTGGTTGGGACCCCTCCTCAGATCAGCATCTTGGAAAGCAGGCTGAGAAGAAGCCCAGGAGCGCAATGACCACCTCCAAGCCCAGGGGACCTGGGACCATCCAGGGGGAACAACTGCTTAAGCTGACACTGGCCACATTGGGTGACTGGTCTGTCCTCAGAACTGTGGTTTCCACACCAGTGCAGAGGGCACAGAGGGAGTGCGAGGATGGCAGGACCCGGGCTGGGTGCTGAGCTAGGACACACACCCTAGTGCTGGATCTGGGGCAGGGGTGAGATGGGGGTGCAGATCAGTACCACCCATGGTGGGGGCCAACCCATGGACACCCCTGCAGAAAGGGCCCTGGGTCAGGTGGAGTACAGTGGCTGTCTCAGAGTGCTGCCCTGGCTCTGCCCACAGATGAGTCTCTCACCTGGGCCCCTGGGGACAGGGGCTGGCCCCTTCCCAGGAGAGGCCCCGGGACTCCCACCAGGTGCCCCCCTCTAAATCCAGGGCAACCTGGCACCCTGACCACATTTGTCCCTGGGCTGGGGCGACAGAGACAGGGAGGGGGGAGCCCTCCTAAGGCCAACCACATCAACTGCCCCTGCCCCTGCCCCCACCCTGCCTGCCCAGCCCCAGGGCAGGCCCCCTGCACCCCACCTGACCCAAGGCCTCTCCTTGGTCCCCTGGGGAATGGCTCCAAGGGCTCGGTCATCTCAAGTCGCCATAACAAACCCGACAGACTGAGGGCTTAAACACCATTTATTGCTCACAGTTCCTGAGGCTGCAAGTCTGAAATGAAGGCCCTGGCAGATCAGTTCTGCTGAGGGCCCCTTCCTGGGACACAGCGATGCCTTCTCACTGTGTCCTCGCGTGGTAGAGAGAGAGCTCTGGCTCTTCCTCTTCTTAGAAGGACACTAATCCCATCCTGGGAGCCCACCCTCAGGACCTCATCTGACCTCTTCACCTCCTTCCACATTACATTGTGGAGCAGAGCTTTCACCATGGAAACCTGAGGGGACACATTCGGTCCACAGCACCCCAGGAGAAAGGAAAACCCGAGGAGGCCTCAGCCCCACAACATGGCCCTAGGGACCCACAGCTGGTGCACATGCGTGCACGCTCACGCTACATACCTCCTGGGACATGACCATGGAAGCAGTGGGGCCCAAAGGAGGTGCACAAACCTGCTCTTTACCCTCTTTTGAGAGAACTACAAGCCCAGTGCAGTGAGGTGTGCTCAGTTGGTGGAGCGCTGTCCCATGCAACAAAAGTCGCCGATTCATTCCTAGTCAGGGTGCCTACCCAGGTTATAGGTTCAACCCTGAGTCAGGGTGCATATGGGCAGCAATCAATTGATGTTTCTCTCTCTCTCTCTCTCTCCCTAACCTCCCTCCCTCCCACTCTCTAAAAATCAATGGAAAAAATACCCTCACTCCTCTGGTGAGAATTTAAAAAAAGAAAAAGCTGAGTGCAGTGGTGTGAAACACAACGGAGGTTTCAGGAGGCCAGCCCCTGCTGTGTTCTGAATGCGCCTCCACCCCACCTGCTGTCTATGGTTCTCCTTCTGTGTATACCCTCATAGCACGTCTGTTGAAGAGACCAGGAGGTGAGTCCTACAGTCTCCAGAGGCTGTTTTGCCACCATGCCCATGGCATCCTTCCTGCTGGGGAGGCTACAGGGATCCGATTCAGGGCACAATCCTTCATCCTCCTGACCTTTCCCTGGATCCTCCACAAAGAGATGTCACCTACCACCTGTCGGCCCGCCCCGGGGCCAGGGGCCTTGGGAAAACTCAGGGAATCATCACTTCAGATATCACTGTCCCAAGAGGCCCTGGCCACACCCTTCACCTCTGTCCTCCTCCCTGTCCTGTGTCCTCACAGCTCACTCCTCCTCTGTCCTCCCTGTCCTGTGTCCTCTATAGTTCACCCTCTTTTTCTCTTCTTTCTCTGGGTTACTTGTCTCAGGACAGGCTGTGTCTTCAGTCCCAGGATGGGAGGCCAGCATCCCTGGACCACTATGCCCTTAAGCTCTGCCCAGCTCTTTTACTTGGGACAAATCCCAGGTCACCAGCTGCAATCCATGGCCCTGCACATCTCTGGCAGTCACAGAAGGTCCACTCTCCTTGTTCCATTCCTGCAGCAGATCCTGCGCACCTGGCCAACATGGTGTCATCAATGATCCATGTACCAGCTGCAGGCATGGAAACTGTGACGTTCACCTCATGGGTCTTGGCAGTAAGAGTAGATTCCCATCACCCATCAGGTCCCTTGAGGCTTTAAATGGTGTGTCTGTCTGGGGAGACTCCAGCTTTGAGGGTCCCCGGTACCTTCCCTACCCACTCTGGCCCTTGGACCAACACTCCCATCATCAGGGATGCAAAAACAAGTGGGTGGCAGAGTGTCCCTCTGACATCACACACAGTCCTCATAAAGATACTGTTGCATATTCTGGGAAAAGAGCATTTAATTCCCTTGTAATGTTTTGAAAGGAGGATGTTTATGGTGTGTGACTCTGGTGAAGCCAGTGCATGTCCCGCTTGGAAAACAAACACGTAGGAATGCTTCCCAGGGTTTCAGGTCAGGGTCTCACTAGGTCCCCCAACCCAGGTTTTCTCCTTTCACAGCAGCGTGACCTGAGGTGCAGAGTGGCTGCAATGATTTGCTCAAGTTTACACATCGACAGGGCTCCACCGGGTTCCTCCTGAATGTAGGTGGCAAACAGACGGCGGCCAGGGCGATGGAGCGACCCGGCATTATCACAGCCTTCATGACGTCCTGGAACAAAAAGGGCACATTGGTGGCTAAACAAGTGAAATCTACATAAAGCCTGGAGCTTAGTTTTGACGAAATGTAAGGGTTAGAATTCTGGGAAGGCGCAAAAGCAAATAGTTTGAAGACAGCAACCAGATGAGCACCCAGCTCATTGGTGGACAAAGGGTTTTTAATCACACTATTGCTTTTGATGGAGAAACTTTGGAAAGAACCTAAATGCCCATCAATATTAAAGTGAAGAAATAACAGCATCACTGGGCAATGAGTGCTACACACCATTTAAAATGAACTGACTTGTATCTACAAGTTAACTCTAAAAACCATGTCAGTAAATAAAGTGATCAAATGAAAATGAAAAGACCCAAATGGTGTCCAGCTCTCCCACACCCTGTGCCCCTGCCCCCTTCCCTCTGCTGGGAGAGGCTAAACCCACAGCCAGAAGCTAGGGTGAGGGGAGGAGAGGCGGTGGGAGGGAGGGCTGGGAGAGAAGAAGAATGTGCCAGAAAGACCAGGAAGGAGGCGTGGCCTGCATGACAGCCTGGGTGAGGAGGCGGGGCTGCAGAAGGCCTGGTGTAACCTTCAGGGCCCCCTGCTCAGCAGTGAAGGCCACAGAAGCAGCTCCAGAACACACCCAGCATGGCAGGACTGGAAGGGGCCCTTAGGCAGGTGGTGAAGACCCAGGAGGAAGGGAAGGACCAAGGGATGCCCTGGGCTGATTGCTGCCTGCCAGGTACTCAGGCAGGAGAGGCTGCCAGCCTGGCCTGGCCTCACCAACCAGGCTCAGTGGGGGCACTGGGAAGGGGAGCTGGCTCTGGGCATGCTAGGCTGTACAGGCTTCGTGGGCCCCTCCTGGGTGCAGAGAGGGGGACCCATTGGGTTCCTGGGGTACAGAGAGAGCTGGCAGCTGGACAGACAAGGCCAGGGCCCAGGGCACACATATCCAGAGGAGGGGACATAAGAGGGGGTTACTAGCACCTCACTTGTCTCTCTGTCTGCATGATGGGCCATCTGCTTTTGGGTCTCAGTGTGTGTCCACGCTGGAGCGGGCATAGTCCTAGCCCACCTTGCTCCCCAAAAGACATGCATCTCCAGGCTGAGTCCTGGGTCCCCGCCAGGACTGCAGAAGCCGCAAGACAAGAGGCTGCCTTCTCCAGTCCATGGACCCCAACTCCCCAGGTGGGTCTTACCCTGATCTCACTGAAGGGTGGCTGCAAAGCCCAGGCAGAACTGATAAGTGCTACCGAAAGGAGGTTGCTGCAAAATTGTACCACATGCCAGAAATGGTAAGGCCCAAACTTGGTTCAAGACAATGCCACACAAGAGACTGCAGTTACTGGATTACGAAGCACTGATTTCTTCCCAACAGCCACAAAAGACTGTCTTGGTGATGGCTGTCCTCCCAAGATGTTAGGAAAAAGAACAGCAGAGAAAAAATGAAATAGAGCCATGCTGTGATGTCATTTCACGTGCACTGCTCAGAGCACTGGTGGAGAGCCCTCAGGTCATCAGGGAGTAGACACTGCCTAGGCCGGGGGCAGCCTACAGCCCACCCCAGCCCACGTGCCAAGGTGAGAGCCACAGAGGACTGAGAGAAACATCCAGAAAACTCCGGGTGAACTGCTAATTATAGTTATCATTAGAAGTGGGGGGTGTTTTACCTTGACATACTTGTATATTATTTGAATTTTGAACACCAAGCACATATTTCTTTGCAAGAAGTGTAAGACAAAAATGAGTTCCAAGAGAACCAAGTGGCTGAGGGAGCTACAAGGGGTGCAGGTCTCCCATCTGCCCCTGACTGACATCCCCCCAACAGTGACCTCAGGGTGGAGCAGAGTGGACAGTCCACCTGAGAGCCAGAGGCCACCCATCCTGGGGGGTGGGATACTACAAATCTAGAGAAAGGCTTCTGTGTCCCAGTGCGAAGCGAGGTTTCACATAAATATCGCCCTTCAAAGGAAACCTTTTTCAGTAATATTTCAGAAGCAAAATAAAATCTACTTGGAGTAAATGATGTTGACTCCTATCATAAGGATTGACAACAGATACCATACACATGGATACCACAGAAACTAAAGGAAATTGTTGCCCCTACATATTGGAAACAAGCTAATTGAGCTTTTAAAAATAGAGCCATATTCACAGTTATTAACACGTGTTAAGTTGCACCATAAAGCTGAGATTTCTGTCTCCTTTCTCCCATCTAGTTTGATCCTCTCTTTAGGTTATGCACATCACACTGCCTCCAAAGTTTGTTCAAGAATAAATCAAATTGGAGAAACCAAGATGGCGGCATAGGTAAACACCGGAAATTGCTGCCTCTCACAACCACTTCAAAAATACAACTAAAAGACAAAACGGACATCATCCAGAACCACAGGAAGGCTGGCTGAGAGGAAATTCTACAACTAGAAGGAAAGAGAAAAGCACACTGAGACTCAAAGGAGGTGCGGAAGTAAAGTGAAGATTACAGAGCCGCACGCGGAAAGGGCTGGCAACTGAGCACTCGGTTGTCTTTTTTAATCGGGAGGAAGACACAAGCTCCCGACTGCTCTGAACTCACGTTCCGGGTGAGTCTCTGGGGACCCAGACTCATACGGGGAGAAACTGGACTGTCTGGCATCGGTCAGACCTTGAGG
>NW_006289563.1:12234-12984 GCF_000327345.1 Myotis davidii | reverse complement strand
CAAAGAAGAGGAATCTGCAGATCTCTCCATAGCTCCTGCTGGGTAGCCTCAGGCAGAGGCTAAATTAGCACCTCCTTAGATATCCAAGTGCCAGTGTACCCAGGGTTCAGAGTGTGACCATCCAGATTACAACTCCTTAGATCCAGAAGGGACACACTCAGGGGGCAGACTCAGTGAGCACCAAAGCCCCACTGAAGCAAGTCTTGCCCCAGAAGGGTGTCTTCAGCACAGAAGTTCTCCCACTGTAGACACAGCTGATTCTCACAGCCAATTGGCCTGGAGGTCAATTCCTCCCAGTGATACCTACAACAATCAAGGCTTAACTACAACAAGACTGTGCACAAAGCCAACAAAGGGGTGCACCAAGAGTGTCCACATCAGGTAATTGGGGAGGCTGAGCCACTGGGCCCTATAGGACACCTAGCACAGAAAGCCACTCTATCAACACAGGGAAGCATTAAAAATGCGGAGATATAGAAACATGTCACAAATGACAGAAATGGAGGAAAGCAAACTACTGGATATAGAGTTCAAAACCACACTTATAAGGTTTTTCAAGAATTTTCTAGAAACTGCCGATAAATTTAGTGAGACCCTCAAGAAATCTAGTGAGATCCTTGAGGATGTGAAATAGGACCAACTAGAAATTAAGCACACATTGACTGAAATAAAGAATATTATTCAGAGATCCAACAGCAGACTAGCGGATCGCAAGAATCAAATCAAAGATTTGAAATACAAAGAAGCAAA
>NW_006289563.1:0-11329 GCF_000327345.1 Myotis davidii | reverse complement strand
GCTTCACAGATAAGGAAAAGCTAAAGGAGTTCATCACCACCAAACCAGTATTATATGAAATGCTGAAAGGTATCCTTTAAGAAGAGGAAGAAGAAGAAAAAGGTAGAGATACAAATTATGAACAACAAATACACATCTATCAACAAGTGAATCTAAAAATCAAGTGAATAAATAATCTGATGAACAGAATAAACTGGTGAATATAATAGAATCAGGGGCATAGAAAGGGAGTGGACTGACTATTCTCGGGGGGGAAAGGGGTGTGAGGGGTGCGGGAAGAGACTGGACAAAAATCGTACACCTATGGATGAGGACAGGGGTGGGGAGGGTAAGGGCAGAAGGTGGGGTGGGAACTGGGTGGAGGGGAGCTATGGGGGGGAAAAAGAGGACAACTGTAATAATTTGAACAATAACGATTTAAAAAAAGAATAAATCAAATTATGGAGAAAATGGTGTCTGCTCCTAATCCTCTCGTTCTCCTAAAGATAGTTCAAAACTGGGTTATCCTTTCTCTTTCTGTTAGCTGACAGGACTGGGCCCACCGAGAGTATGAGGGTTTTTCACTTCATGCAGGAAAGATTTCACAATACCAATCCAGTGATTTTGAGAGTACGTTTATTAAAACTGGAGACAGAAGAAGCAACAGGAGAGAGAAAAAGGGGTCCTTGGAGACAGGTTTGGGGGTCAGCCTAGGACAAACTGCCACTGCCTAGAGGCCATATAGCCATCAGAAAATATAGTCTTTCACCGCAATTCCATATAGGCAGGCAGCCAGACACTGGTTGATAAATACATATCTTGCCCATAAAGCAGCATTAATCTCTATACCCACAGCTATTATCTGAGCAGCCGCATGCTGCCTCTAAACCTATAGCTTTACATAGAAATAGTACCTGAGCTCTCCCTTAGAGCTATAGCCTCTCTGGCTCAACAGCTTCTCCTGTCTCCCCTGCCCAGCACACTGTCTGGTTACATGGCAGCTATATCTGAGCTCTCTATGAGCTCTTAACCTTACATCGTAGCAGTACTAGCTCTCAGCTCCATCTCTCCAGCTTCATCTTCTTCATACTCTAGCAGACTAGCTGTTCAGTAACATATATTACCACTTAGACAATGAAGGCTAGCTGCCAACAGTAACATCAATTATTTGGCTACAGAAGGGCACAGTATTCGTGAGATTGCTGTGGCCTTGCACCTGCTTAAAAGTATCTTGGCCTTGAGCACCCTAATTAGGCCCATGCTTAGAGAAGCCTTGAACATCCGGTGTATTCTTAGACAGGGCCCCACAGAATCCTGAGGGAGGTCTCAGGGGAGGGTCCTAACAGAATATTTATTAGCCTTTCCAGGTGAGTCCTTCATTGTGTTGATTCATCAAAATGTGTGTATGAAGGGTCCAGAGTGCCCTGGTCAGTGTTTCTCAGTGGTTAGAGAATCGGCTCGAGCACCCAAGGGCCAAAAGTTCAATTCCTGGTCAAAGGCACATACCTGGGTTGCAGGTTCAATCCCTGGCCCTGGTCAGGGTGCATGCAGGAGGCAACCAATCAATGTGTCTCTCATACATCCATGTTTCTTTATCTCTCTCTCTCTCTCTCTGTCTCTCTCTCTGTCTCTCCCCCACCCCCCTCTCTCTTCCCTGCCCTTCTCCCTTCCACTCTTTCTAAAAATCAATAGAAAAAAAATCCTCTAGTGAGGATTAACAAAAAATAAAGGGGTCAGGAGTTTTTTGGTTAGTTTCATTTTTTTTAAAATGTCATTGAAGAGGAACTGGGACTAAGGCCAGTCTGCCTTGGCACAGTCTGGAATGTGTAAACCATTTACCCTAAGTGTCCTTGATTAGGGAAGGTAACACCTTCCACCATGTGGGGACCCACCTGGCTGTAAATTGCTCAAATTGCTTGGCTTTGTTTAGTTATTCTACCTCAGTTTCCTTATTCCAGTAGTCAAGGAATTTTCCTATCTTCTTACTATCCTTCTGCATTTCCATTTCAAAACCAAGGCCCTTCATTATCATTTTTTTGTGCCTCTTTAAAAATAAATCATTCATTACAAATTTAGGCTAATAATTGCCAGAAATGAGGAATTGAAAGGAAATGCTACTTTTTAAAGTGAAATTTTCAGAGGGATTGTGCCCCGTGATGTGTGGGCTCACTGTGTCACTGTCAGAATTGTGTTAAGGTGTTTGTGACAGTGACAGCTCTGTGCCCATCAGACAAGATGGGGCCACACCATTCTCACTCTTAGGGCTGCATCTGGGTACTCTGGCTGAGCTTTAGAAGAAAAATAACATTATCTTCATAAAGGTTATTCTGTGGTCAGAGTTCTGCAAAGCTTTTATAAAAGAAGAGACAGGGAACAGATTGTGACAGACACCTGAGGGCAGGGGTTGGAGACCCTAGCACCCCAGGCAGGCCCTGGTGAGGGGTGCACCTGGCTTTCACCGGCTTCTCGTGCTGGCTGTGAACGCTCCTAGTATTGCCTACTGCAAACCGACTTAGCTGAGGGCTTTGGCCTTTTATAATCACCCTGATAGTTTCTGGATACAAAAAAAATGTTGGCTCAATTTTTAAATCTTCCCTGAGTCAAACACAGAGAAAGCAAACTTGCGGCCTCCACCTCCCTCCTAAGGCAGCCTGGGCTTTGTGAGCAGGGAGTAACGTACCTGACCTTCAGTCACACCCTTGAGACTGTCCCTCCCAGGGGGAGTCAGCCATGCCCCCTCCTATTCACATGGGGGTTGGGTGTCTTTAAGTTTGAGATGAGTGCTTTGGTGCCTTTCCTTGTTGGCCACCCAGGTATGAGTCAGACTCAAAGATTCCTTTATTCCAGAAGGAATCGGAGCCAGACCTGATGGGCTGAGGATGTGGCTTGTGTTAGACCTAATTGTTGATGGGTCCCTTAGGGCTCACAGCATGACACCGGGAGCTAACTCAGCTATAGGGTCTGTCCCCCTAAATTCACATGCCGAATCCTAATTCTCATTGAGATGGTGTTAGGAGGTGTTGAGGTCATGAGGGTGGAGCACCATGAATGGGATTTATTAGTATGTCCTTATAAATGAGAACATACAGATCTGCCTCAGGAGGACCCAGTGAGAAGACGCCGTCTGAACCAGGAAGGCTCCCACCAGGCACCAGTCCCCCTGCACCTCTATCTGGGCCTCCCAGCCTCCAGAACTGAAAGTAAGTGTCTGGGTCTATAGCCCAGTCTGCACTGCCCTGTTACAGTGGCCAACCTAAGACGCTGAAGTAGGGACAGTCTTCTGGGACCGAGTCTTCCAGGTAGACAGTGTCAGAATTGAGTTAAACTGTTGGACACCCCACTGGTGTCCACTAGAATGGGAGAATTACTTGTGGTTTTGGAAGACACCCCAAGATCCATCTATTCTAAAACCTTAAAGGGCATTGTAATTATAACAGAAAACTTTGCTAAAACTTGGGGTGAGGACCTAAATATCTATAACTATATCTATAATAATAAAAGCATAATATGCTAATTAGACTACACATCCTACCAGATGTCCTTCCTTCTGGCCAAAGGTGCACCAGGCAGGGGCCAAGGCAGAGGCAGCTGCCATGGTATGCATATATATCTAATAAAGAGGGAATATGCTAATTGACCCTCATGTTGTCGCAAAGATGGCAATGCCCACAGTCAATAAGGAGGGAAAATGCTAATTGACTGCCCCGCCCTCAAAAATGGCAGCGCCCACAGCCAATAAGAAGGGAATATGCTAATTGACTGCCATTCCCTCAAAGGTGGTGGCGCCCACAGCCGCAAGATTGTGGCACCCAGTCCCCTCAGCCCCACAGGGGTGGCAGGTGCAGCAAGGCCAGGCCCAGCCTTGCTGCACACCTGCCTCCAGAGTCCCCCAGTCCCCTCAGCCCCCCAGCCACCCAGGGCTGGCCCAAGGTGCAGGCAAGCCTTGGCTGTTGGCTGCCTAGCCACCCTGGGCTGCCCGAGGCTCAGGTAACCAAGGTTGGCCGAGGCTTGCACTGCTGGCAGTGGCAGCAGCAGAGGTGTGATGGGGCATCGCCTTCCCCTGATCACCAGGTTGCCTCCTTTCCCTGAGGGCTCCAGGACTGTGATAGGGGCAGGCCGGGTTGAGGTACACCCCCTCCAGTTCACATCCAAGCCATCTCTTACAGCCATTTGAAAATTAAAGTTAGTATTTCACATTTTGATTCTGTTAACATCCTGATAAAATGCCATTATAGGGTAGTGCACGCCTGTAGTCCCAGCTACTCGGGAGGCTGAGGCTGGAGGATCGCTTGAGCCCAGGAGCTCTGGGCTGTAGTGTGCTATGCTGATTGGGTGTCCGCACTAAGTTCAGCATCAATATGGTGACCTCCCGGGAGCGGGTGGCCACCAGGTTGCCTAAGGAGGGGTGAACCGGCCCAGGTCGGAGATGGAGCAGGTCAAAGCTCCCATGCTGATCAGTAGTGGGATCGCGCCTGTGAACAGCCACTGCACTCCAGCCTAGGCAACATAGTGAGACCCATCTCTAAAAAAAAAAAAAAATGCCATCATACAACTGAGCCATCATGGCTCAGTGGTTGAGCATCAACCTATAAATGAGGAGGGCCAAGTTTCAGTCCCAATCAGGGCATATGCCCAGGCTACAGTCTTGACCCCCAGTGTGGGTGTGCAGGAGACAGCTGATCAATGATTCTCTCTCATTATTGATGTTTCTCTCTCTCTCTCTCTCTCTCTCTCTCTCTCTCTCTCTCTCTCTCTCTCCCTTTCTCTCTGAAATCAATAAAAGCATATTTTTAAATGCCATTATGCAATGGAATATTGTAATTGCTGAACATTTCAGTTAAGTAGCTATTTTGCTTTACATCAGTCACCTGCCCTGACCCTTGTGTCACTAGAAGAATTCTTCTTGTGCCATTCGAAAGGCTTTTAACCATTATATATGTTTATAAATGATTCTGTGAAGGGCACTGGCTTCCAGCTCTGTTGAATTTTGCTCCATTGTCTTTATGAGGCTAGTGTTTCTCTAGAACCCATCTGCAAAGAATCTTCAGAGAGAGCAGGTGTCCTGTCTTCCCTCACTTCTCACCGCTGTCATGTACATCAACACAAAACAATCCATCTGCCAGACAGCAGGATTTTTAAGGTTCCTCCAAGGTGGGCAACCACATCTAAGTCTGAGAACCACAGGCATCAACTTAGTTCAGAAACAGGAAGGAAGGTCCCATGTGCTCAGGATGGCAGCACGAGGCATCATGAAGACCCACATGCAGCAAAGCAGGTAAAACAGGTGACAGGTAATTAAAAACAAAAACAAAAACATAATCTCCAGAAATGTCCTTAGTGCATTCAGCAAATGAAAAGATATTGATTCAAGAAAATTTACCAAAACTGGGTGAGTACAGTGAGTCTGCTACCACCCTCCTAGCTAGACAGAGCTCCCCTCACTGGGGGGTGGGTATGGCCAAGAAGATAGGGCTTCCTCTCCTCATCCTCCCTTCCTATCAAAAGGTGTGGAATCATATGAGGGGGACAGGCCACCAACATTTCTCAACTCCAAGTCAAAGAAGCTAAATTCCTGGTGAGTGTCACGAGAGTTTGGGGTGCCCTTCCTCTGCCCAGTGCTTCCCCCGTGAGAGTAGGCTGAGAGCACCTACAGACTGCCCCCACCCAGCTCATTCATAGAGCAGGTACCACCTCAGGAAAAACAAGCCAAGAAGATGCAGAGATCCTGCTGGCAAAAAGACAGTGCAGAGAGAGTTGCAAAGAGCTCCCCAAGGGAACTGCCCTTATGTGAAACAGTGCAGGAAAGTTCAGGCCTCAGGCTGCTCCTTTTAGTTCAGCACATCAGGCTAAACCACAGTTCACCCATGAAAACCAAGGGGAGAGAGAGAGCTAAGAAGAGCCTTCTGGGTGGGAATAAGCCTCAGACCAGAAGACTGTGCATTGTTTATGCCTGGGTATCATCAGAAATGGCAGACTGGCTGTTACATCCAGTGAGACAGACAGCTGAATGGCAAGATAGGGATAGCAATGGTCAGAGAGGCCTCCTGCCATCTCTGCATCCCAGTGACCTTGCCCACACTCTAGCTGCACCCTCTGAGGAGTGACACCAAAGTCTCCACACTGCAGGGGAAAGAGATGTACTTCTGCAGTCCAGCCATGTCACCAAGCACATACACAGGCAGACACCTGTAAAACCAACCCCAGAGAGGAAGGAGGGGGTCAACATCCACAGTTGCCACAATATATTGCCTTCAAAATATCTAATTTTCAATTTAAAAAATCTTGAAACATGCAAAGAACAGGAAACAGACATATACACAGGAGAGAAAAAGTAGGCAACATAAGCTGCCTGGGAGAGGTCCTGGATGTTGGACTTAGTACTGACACAGCTTTACAGTGGCCACTGTAAATGTCCAGTGAATGTTAGGCAACCACCTTACATTCCACCTTAAAGAAGTGAAGAAGGAGAGATTAAAAATGGCAGCGGAGTAAGTGGACGCTGCATGGATATGCTCCCAGGACCAAACTGAAATTATAACTAAAATACCGAAAAATTTCCTGAAAAATCAACAGAAGACTCACTGGCAAGAACTCTGATAAAAGCAGCAGGGTTGCTCTCTGCCAGGGAGAGACAGCTGGAAAATTCAAGCACACTCTTAAAGGCCCAACACACACAAAATTCCCTGTGGAGCCACTCACCATGGGCTCCGGCAGAGGGAGGGCAGAGTGGACTGGAGATGTGTGAGCAGAAGCCAGGATTGGGGGCTATGGGGTTAGAACTCAGAAGGCAGACACCCAGTTTCCAGTGCTGAGTCATTCCCTCATGCTGTGGAGGCCATCCTTTTCACACAGATATTTGCTAAACAGGCTGTTTGCCTGGGGGGAAGACAGTTGATCCATGCTGGAGGCTAAGTCCAGCAAGGCATAATAAATTTGAGAAGTTCATCAGAAGGCTGATAGGCATTTTCAGCAGGGCTGAAGATCTGCATTTTATTGCCTGCTGCCAGACAGCTGAGGGCAGTTCCCCTACCTGATAATCCTTTATTGTTTACCAAGCCTTACCTTTGATATGTATATCTGCTTTGCTATAGGGCAAAATGTGGGAATAAAAAGCCAGGGGTCTGGAGATTCGAGGAGCTTAGTCACTAGAATGAAGTATCCAACTGGCTCCCCAAAATGCCTTCCAAATTCATATTTCTTCTCTAGTCTCTTCATTCATTTATGCACAGCCCTTCTCCAGATTCCTGAACCCTAGTAGCTGCAGAAAGACCTCAGTAGATCCACCCTATTGGAAAACACCTTGCCCCATGGTATGGAGTTTCTGAGGCCCAATAAGAGACTGAGAACAACAATTAGCCTCAAAGCAGAAGCAATTACCCCACCCTGTTGAAAAAACTCATCCCACACCTGTGGACGATTGCCTGAAGGCAATTCAAGACAAAATCCTATCAGTCTGTAGAGTCTTAGACAGAGGCAGTCTCAGGCAGTCTTTGCCTGATCTAATTAAACAGAAACAGCATTTGATACTGTCCTGCATTAGAGATGAGAGGTGTAGCAGATCTACCTAATACATAGTCACAAACCCAAATATGCAGCCAATAATGAATGCATTCTCAGAAAGAGATACTAAACAAACAATCCCATTTACCATTGCAACAATAAAATTAAGATACTTAGGAATAAACTTAATCAAGGAGTCAAAAGACCTGTGACTGGAAAACTACAGGACACTGGAAAAAGAGATAGAAGAAGATATAACAAAGTGGAAGAATATACCGTGTTCATGGATTGGTAGAATCAACATCATTAAAATGTCCATACTACCTAAGGCAATCTACAGATTCAGTGCAATCCCTATTAAAATACCAATGCTATATTTCACAAAATTAGAACAAATACTCCAAAAGTGTATATGAAATCAGAAAAGACCCCAAATCACTGCAGCAATCTTGAGAAAGAAAAACAAAATTGGGGGAATCACAATACTAGATTTCAAATTATACTACAAAGCCAGTGTAATCAAAATAGCCTGGTACAAGCAACAAGAACAGGCATATAGATCAATAGAACAGAACAGAGACCCCAGAAATCAACCCAAGCCATTATGCTCAATTAATATTTGACAAAGGAGGCAAGAGTGTACAATGGAGTCTAGACAGTGTCTTCAATAAATGCTGTTGGGAAAATTGGACAGATACATGCAAAAAATAAAACTAGCCCCCCAACTTACAGCATACACCAGAATAAACTCAAAATAGATAAGAGACTTAAATATAAGTCATGAAACCATAAAAATCCTAGAAGAAACCATAGGTAGCAAAATCTCAGACATCTCTCGTAGCAATATGTTTATAGGTACATCTCCTAGGGCAAAGTAAACTAAGAAGAAAATAAACAAATGGGACTACATCAAAATAAAAAGCTTCTGCACAACAAAAGAAACCATCAACAAAATGAAAACCTAAATAGACACTTCTCCAAAAATGATATACAGATGGTCAAGAGATACATGAAAAAATGCTCAAAGTCACTGATCATCAAAAAGGTGCAAATTAAAACAACAAGGAGGTATCACCTCACACCTGTCAGAATGGCTACCATCAACAAATCAGCAAATGACAAGTGCTGGCGAGGATGTGGGGAAAAGGGAACCCTAGTGCACTGCTGGTGGGAATGCAGACTGGTGCAACCATTATGACAAACAGTAAGGAGTTTCCTCAAAAAGTTAAATATGGAACTGCCATTTGAACCAATGATCCCACTTCTAGCAATATAGCCTAAGAAACCCAAAACACCCATCAGAAGGAATGTATACATCCCTATGTTCATAGCAGCACAATTTACAATAGCTAAGATGTGGCAACAGCTCAGTGCCCACCAGTAGATGAGTGGATAAAAAAGCTGTGGTGCATTTATACCATGGAATACTATGCAGCAGTAAAGAAAGAAGGATTTCTTACTCTTTGAGACAGCATGGACCTGGAAAGTATTATGCTAAGAAAAATAAGTTAGTCGGAGAAAGACAAGTATCACATGATCGCACTCATATGTGGAATCTAAGTAACAAAATAAACCGATGAATGGAATTGGTCCAGAGATGTGGAAGCATGGAACAGAGTGCAGAACCTCTGAGGAAAAGTGGAGGAGGTTGGGTGGGTGGGAGGTAATCAACCAAAGACCTTGTATGCATATATGCATAATCCATGGACACAGACAATAGGGTGCTGAAGGCCTGAGGTGGGGGGCTGGTGAAGGATGGAAGGGGTTTATGGGGGTAAAAAGGGGACATATGTAATGCTTTTTAAATAATTTTTTTGAAAGTGAAAGAGGTATCATGATGACATATCATCAAATAGAGACTAGTAATAAGGAGGTGAGAATATGAAATGTGTTAAGCCCAGATTTCAGGATCCCCAAAAGACCATCAGGGAGCCAAGTCCAATGCAAAAGCAAAAGAGCCTTTATTCAAGCTAGCTCAAGCTCCCTGTCCACCACACTCGCCAACGAAGAGGCAGGAGGCATAGAGAAAAAGAGAGCTCTGTGGGGAGAGGGGTTTTATAGGGGGGTTGGAGTAAGGGGAGGAGAGAGGACTGTGGGCCCTGCCGATTGGCCAGGGGCAAGTCAGGGTCTTGTTACACAGGATGTGGTTGTGTCTATGGCACGCACTTCCCTTGATTATCATTGGTTAGTTTAAAGAAATCCTAGGTGTGGCTAGCAGAGGCTTGGGCTTCCAGGAAGAAGCTCCTTGCTGAGCACATGGCTAATGGCTGCTGCCCAAAAATGGAGGATCTGGGGCAAGATGGAGGGCATAGCCCTCACCCTTTCAAAATGAACCATTCCTCAGAGGAACTCCATGGCAGAAGTCAACAGACAGTGATGGGGAAAATGAGACATTTTTGGGGGGCTAGCAATCTGAATCTGTGCCATTAACCTAATGCACATTCTTATTAGCTTATAGCAGTGATGGCGAACCTATGACACGCGTGTCAGAGGTGACACGCAAACTCACTTTTTTGGTTGATTTTTCTTTATTAAATGGCATTTAAATATATAAAATAAATATCAAAAATATAAATCTTTGTTTTACTATGGTTGCAAATATCAAAAAATTTCTATGTGACATGGCACCAGAGTTATTTAGGGTTTTTCAAAATGCTGACACGCCAAGCTCAAAAGGTTCTACATCACTGACCTATAGTCTACCGCTTCCCCTTTTAATTGTCTGGTCCTGCAAGACCTGTTTACTCCCATTTTAGAGAGGCCATAGCAATCCCCAGAAGAAGTTATCAGTGCTGGTGCCAGACCAGGCTTTTAGTAGTGCTCTCAAGGCCCCCGCACATGGGGGTCTTTAAGAACTTGCAAAGGGGACTGGAAAAACGCTTATTTGGGAGACAAAGGGCTGGAAAGATATAAAAGGGGAGGGCTTCTTCCATGGTTTTGCTCAAAATTTGAAATCTTTCTCTGAGCCCATGTGGCATAATAAACAGTGTAACTCCATTTCTCTGGGCATTGCTTGGTTTTTCTCTGGTCTTCTGTAACAACAGAACTCTAGAATCCAGAAACTTTGATATCAATTGATAAAAATTACGGCGCCTGATGATCAGAGAAAAAAAAATGAAGGAAAATATAAAATTGAAACAGGAATTTAGGGGGTAAAATAGGACAGATTTAGGAAATTGTAGAAATTTTGGAAATTAAGGGGACCATGGAGGAAGCACAGGGCTGCAGAGCAGCAGAAGGTATATTTCCATAGAATAGAAAAGCTGAAAAGCTACAACAGGTACATTTCCATAGAATGAGGTAGCTGGGAACAGCAAAAGGTCTATATTTACAAAATAAAGAGAAGGAAGCCCTTCATCCAGAAGGAGAGGAAGAAAGCCCAAAGGGAATAGAAAAACAATAAGGAAGGGTGGGGGAGAACCTTACATGTACCATGTGAGGTTCAACCTTTGAGCCCAGGAGTTACTATAGTAACCAGTCTAAGGGGATAGTGACCAATCAGAGAGGATAGCAAGGCACCACGATCTGCAAGCCTTTATAAGCCAGAGGGAAAAAGAATTCTGTGGGACCCTTTCCCTCTCCCTACGTGAGAGTCCATTCTGGGAGACGCTTTCCCGCTCCCCATGTGGAAGTCTGTACTTGTTCTTCAATAAATCTCCACCTTTGCTATACCACTTTCTGTTCGTGGATTCATTCTCTGATTCCGGCGGACAAAGAATCCGGGTTCCAGTCCAAAAATTCGATTTCACAATCTTAGAGAAATGTGAGCACCATTAAGTTTACCAATATACACATGAGAAAACACTCATTGCATGTCTTAACATAAAAAAACAACAACATTGAAACCTGT
>NW_006289562.1:0-298 GCF_000327345.1 Myotis davidii | reverse complement strand
GAGAAAGAGAAACAAACAAACAAACAAAAAATCTTATCTACCGTTGCAAAAAAAAAATTAGGATACCTAGGAATAAACTTAACTAACGAGGTAAAAGATCTGTACTCCGAAAACTACAAGAAGTTGAAAAAAAGAGATAGAAGAATATATAAACAAATGGAAACATACACCGTGTTCATAGATTGCTAGAATCAAGATCATTAAAATGTCTATGCTACCCAAAGCAATCTGCGTATTCAATGCAATCCCCATTAAGATATCAACTGCATATTTCACAGATCTAGAACAAACGTTCCAA
>NW_006289561.1:70948-71702 GCF_000327345.1 Myotis davidii | reverse complement strand
CTGAACAATAAAGATTTAATTTAAAAAAAACAGGAATATAACTTAAGAGATCTGTGAAACAATGTGAAACATAGCAATATTAGAATAACAGGTATATCAGAGGAGGCAGAAAGGGAGGAAGGGATAGAGAAAGTGTTTGAAAAAATAATGGCAGAAAACTTCCCTAATCTGATAAAGGAAAAAGTCACACAAGTTCAGGAGGCACAGAGAACCCCAAGCAAGAACCCAAACAGGACCACGCCCAGACACATCATAATTAAAATTCCAAAAATTAAAGAGAGGATCTTAAAGGCAGCAAGAGAAAAGAAAGCTTACTTACAAAGGAGCACTCACATAGGGGGGAGGAGGCAGCCTGCCTCTCTGTGCCTCCACAAGGAAGCCCCACCATTGCTCAGAGTCCTTCTTATACCCCATGTTGCTCCTCCCTCATGCAAGGATCTGAAACCAAGATTACTATATTCAGCAATGCTATCATTCAAAATAGGTGATAAAATTAAGAGCTTCCAAGACAAAAAAAAAAAAGGCTAAAGGAATATATCACCATAAAGCCAGAGTTAGAAGAAATGCTAAAGGGACTGCTGTAATGATAAGAAGAAACAGAGAGAGAAACCTAGGCATACAGAATTAAAATGGCAATAAATAAGTACCTATTTATAATAATAAAAGCATAATATGCTAATTAGACCAGCCGTCCTTCCAGATGACTTTCAGGATGAAGCCGGGGCTTCGAGGGAAGCCTGGGTCCTGGATGCCT
>NW_006289561.1:66791-69040 GCF_000327345.1 Myotis davidii | reverse complement strand
GTGCTGGCAGCCGGGGAAAGCAAGGCCTACTCTTGCACAAATTTTTGCATTGGGTATCTAGTTAATAATAATCCTAAATGTAAATGGATTAAATGCTCCATTCAAAAGGCATAGGGTAGCTGAATGGATACAAAAATATGACCCAACTATATGCTGTCTACAAGAGACCCATCTCAGAACAAAGGACACACACAGGATGAGAGTGAACAGGTGGGGGGAAAATTTTCCATGCAAATGAAAAAGAAAAATAAGCTGGAGTAGCAATACTACTATTGGACAAAACAGACTTTAAAATGAGGTCATCAAAAGAGACAACAAAGGTCACTATATAATACTAAAGGAATCAATCCAACAAGAGGATATAACTTAGTCAGAAACAGTTAATATATATGCACCCAAAGCAGTCCTGAGAGGGAAGTTCATAGCACTACAAGCCTACCTTAAAAAAAATTAGCAATAAATTATTTAACCCTATAACTTAAAGAACTAGAAAGACAACAACAAGAAAATCCCAGAGGGAGTAGAAGAAAAGAAATAGTAGATATTAAAGTAGAAATAAATAACATAGAAACTAAAAAAAAAAATCAATCAAACCAAGAGCTTTTTCTTTGAAAGCATAAGCAAAATTGATAAACCATAGCGAGACTCATCAAGAAACAAAGAGAGAGGACCCAAATAAATAAAATCAGAAATGAAAGAGGGGAAGTAACCACTGACACCACAGAAAAACAAAGGATTGTAAGAAAATACTATGAACAACTACAGCCAACAAGCTGGACAATGTGGATGAAATAGACAAATTCTTAGAAAAATACAATCTCCCAAAACTAAACCAGAGGAATCAGAAAACCCAAATAGACCAATAACAACTGATGAAATAGAAGCAGCAATTTTAAAAAGGCCCAGTCAATAAAAGCCCAGGACTGGACAGCTTCACACGAGTTTTACCAAACATTCAAAGAATAACACCTATACTCCTTAAGCTATTTTAGAAAATCCAAAAACAAGGAACACTTTCAACCTCTTTTTATGAGGCCAGCATTATCCTAATTCCAAAACCAGATGAAGACACTACAAAGAAAGAGAATTACAGTTCAATATCCCTGATGAACCTAGATGCTAAAATCCTAAACAAAATATTAGCAAATCACATCTGGAAATATATTAAAAATATTTATAAACCATGACTAAGTGTGGTTTATTCTAGGGATGCAAGGCTGGTGTAGTATTCACAAATCAATAAATGTGACACATCACATAAAAAAATTGAAAAACAAAAAATCACATGATTATATCAATAGATGCAGAAAAAGCATTCAACAAACTCCAACACCCTTTTTTAAAAATATTTTTTATTGATTTCAGAGAGGAAGGGAGTGGGAGAGAGAGATAGAAACATCAGCGATGAGAGAGAATCATTGACTGGCTGCCTTCTGCATATGCCCACTGGGGATCCAGCCTGTAACCCAGGAATGAGCCCTTGACTGGAATTGAACCTGAGACCCTTCAGTCTGCAGGCTGATGCTCTATCCACTGACACAAAGCAGCCAGGGCCAACACCCATTTTTGATAAAAGCTCTTAGCAAAGTGGGAATAGACAGATCATATGTCAACATGATAAAGACCATATACGACAAACTTACAGACAACATCATACTCCATGGGTAAAAATTAAAGCATTTCCCCTAAGAACAAGAAAAGACAGGGATTTCCACTTTCACCACTCTTATTCAACATAGTACTGGAAGTCCTAGCCACAGCAATCAGACAAGAAGAAGAAATAAAAGGCATCCAAATTGGAAAAGAGGGAGTAAGACTCTCATTATTCGCAGGTGACATGATATTGTACATAGAAAGCCCTAAAGACTCCATCGAAAAACTATTAGCACTATGCTAAGCAAAATAAGCCAGTCAGAGAAAGATAAATATCACATGATCTCACTCATTTATGGAATATAATGAACAACATAAACTCATGAACAAAAACAGATCCAGAGACAGAGAAGCACCGAACAGACTGTTAAACCTCATAGGGAAGGTAGGTGAGGGTGGGGGTAAGGGGGAGAGATCAACCAAAGGACTTGTATGCAAGCATATAGGCCTAACCAATGGACACAGACACCAGGGGGGTGAGGACATGAGTGGGGGGGGGTAAGGGTTAATGGGGGGATGAGGACACATATGTAATACCTTAACCAATAAAGAAATTAAAGATTAAAAAAAAGACTATCTTTACTCCATTGTATGCT
>NW_006289561.1:57146-66213 GCF_000327345.1 Myotis davidii | reverse complement strand
ATCACAACAATCCTAGAAGAAACCATAGGCAGCAAAATCTCAGACATCTCTCATAGCAATATGTTTATAGATACACCTCCTAAAGCAAAGGGAACTAAGGAGAAAATAAACAAATGGGACATTACAATAAAAAGCTTCTGCACAGCAAAAGAAACCAGTAACAAAACAAAAAGAGGGTCCACTGTATGGGAGAACATATTTGGCAATGATACATCTGATAAAGGATTAATATCCAAAATATATAAGGAACTCAATAAAACTTAACAAAAGAAAGACAACCAATCCAATGAAAAAATGGACAAAGGACCTAAATAGACACTTCTCCAAAGAGGACATACAGATGGTGAAGAGATATATGAAAAATGCTCAAAGTCACTAATCATCCAAGAGCTGCAAATCAAAATGACAATGACATACCATCCCACATCTGTCAGAATGACTAACATCACAAATCAACAAATGACAAGTGCTGGCGAGGATGTGGAGAATAGGGAACCCTAGTGCACTACTGTGCACCCTAGGAATGCACACTGGTACAACCATATGGTAAACAGTATGGAGTTTCCTCAAAAAATTAAATATAGATCTGCCATTTGACCCAGTAATCCCACTTCTGGGAATATGTCCTAAGAAACCAAAGCACCAATCAGAAAGAATGTATACATTCCCTATGTTCATCACAGCTTAATTTACAAGAGCTAACATCTGGAAATAGCCCAAGTGCCCATCAGTAGATGAGTGGTTAAAAAAAAAAAACTGTGATACATTTATACCATGGAATACTATGCATCAATTTAAAAAAATAATCTCTTTAAGACAGTATGGAGGGACCTGGAGAGTATGATGCTAAGTGAAATAAGTCAGTCAGAGAAAGGCAAGTATCACATGATTGTACTCATATGTGGAATCAAAATAACAAAATAAACTGATGAACAGAGTGGATCCAGAGACTAGAAGCATGGAACAGAGTGGGAAACCTCCGAGGGAAGGTGGAGGAGGGTGGATTGGTGGGAGGTAATCAACCAAAGACCTTGTATGCATATATGCATAACCCATGGACACAGATAATAGGGTGCTGAAGGCCTGGGGCAAGGGGTGGGGGGCAGGGGTTGGCTGGAGTGGGTCAATGAGGGAAAAAGGGCACATATGTAATACTTTCAACAATAAAGAATTCTTTTAAATAAATAAATAAAGTCAATAAATATATACTCAGGTGAGGATTCAAAAAAAAGATGTGGTATATATATAAAATAGAACAATGGGATACTACTCAACTACAAGAAAAGTTGAAATACTGCCATTTTGACAATGTGGATGGATCTTGAGAATATCATGCAAGGTGAAATAAATCAATCAGAAATTATTAAGAACCCTATGATTTCATTCATATGTAGGATATAAAACTGAAAGTAACAAATGAACAAACATGAAAAATAAACAAATACTTATAGACACAGACAATAGTATGGTAGATAACAGAGGAAAGGGGGTGATAGTAAAGGGAAAAGGGTACCAAGTATATGGTGATAGAAGCAGATTTGACTTTAGATGGTGGGCTCACTATGCAATACACAGATCATATATCATTGAAACCTATATAATTTTATAAATCAATTTCACCCCCAATAAATTTAATTTAAAACATAATAAGTCTTCCAAATCCATGAACATTGGATGACTTTGCATTCATTCAGGTCTTCTTTAATTTCTTTTAATATATCTGTAGTATTTAGTGGACATGTTTTACAATTATTTCATTAACTGTATTCCTAAGTATTTTAGTCTTTTCAATGCTATCATAAATGATATTGTTTCCTCGTATTTTTTGGTGTGGAATGCTCATTGATATAGAAATACAATGAAATTTTGTATATTGATCTTGTATCCTATAATCTTTTTTTAAATTTCCTCATTCTTTTTTTAAATATATTTTGTTGAGTTTTTATAGAGAGGAAGGGAGAGAGACAGAGAGTCAGAAACATCAATGAGAGAGAAACACTGATCAGGTGCCTCCTGCACAACCCCCACTGGGGATGTGCCTGCAACCAAGGTACATGCCCTTGATCAGAATCGAACCTGGGACCCTTCAGTCTGCAGGCTGACACTCTATCCACCGAGCCAAACTGGCCAGGACATATATCCTGTAATCTTGATCAATTCATTTATTAGCTCTAATAGTTTTTTTGGTCAACTTGTTAGGATTTTCTATGTTCAAAGTTATATCATATGCAAACAGAGACAGCTTTCCTTTTTTCTGTCCAATCTGGATGACATTACTTGCTTTGTCTTGCTTAACTGCCTCAGCCAGAACTTCCATTACAATTTTAAATAGAACTGGAGAGATAGGATATCATTGTCTTGATCTTAGAGTAAAAACATCATCTTTCACCATCGTATATAATAAAGAGGTAATATACAAAGTGACCATCACGCCCTTGCACAAGATGGCTGCCCCTATGTGGTCACAAGATGGCCACACCCATGTCACAAGATGGCCTGCAAGGGAGGACAGTTGAGGGCGAACAGGCTGGCAGGGGAGGGCAGTTGGGAGTGACTGGGCCTGCAGAAGAGGGCTGTTGGGGAGACCAGGCCGGCAGGGGAGGGCAGTTGGGGGCAAACAGGCTGGCAGGGGAGGGCAGTTGAGAGTGCCTGGGCCTGCAGGGGAGGGCTGTTGGGGGGACCAGGCTGGCAGGGGAGTAGTTAGGGGGCAATCAGGCAGGCAGGTGAGCAACTGGGAGCCAGCAGTCCCAGATTTTGAGAGGGATGTCCAACTGCCAGTTTAGGCCCAATCCCTATGGGACATCCCCCGAGGGGTCCCAGATTGGAGAGGGTGCAGGCTGAGCTGAGGGACACCCCACCACCACCAGTGCAGGGCCTCTAGTCAAATATAATGTTAGCTGTATGTTTTTCATAGATGCCCTTTATCATGTTGAGGAAGTTCCCTTCTTAAATTTTTGAACATTTTTATCAAGAAAATGTGTTGAATTTTCTCAAGTGATTTTTTGGAATCCATTGAGATGATCAAGATGTTTTTTGGGGGGCGTCTTTTATTCTATGAGTATGGTGTATTACACTGATTGATATCCAGATGTTGAACCAACTTTGTATTCGTAGAATATATCACTCTTGGTCACGGTGTGTGATCCTTTTTATATGTTGTAGAATCATTTTGAAAGTATTGTGAAGATTTTTACATCTATATTCACAAGGGATATTAGTCTGTAGTTTTTGTGTGTGTGATGTCATCATAAGATTTGAATAACAGAATAACACTGTCTTCACAAGCTAAGCTTGGAAATGTTTTCTCATCTTCTAGTTTTTAGAAGGGATTGTGAATGATTAGTGTCAATTAGTCTTTAACATTTGGCAGATTTTACCATGAAGTCATTTGGTTCTGGGCTTTTCTTTGTAGAAATTATTTTTAATTATTGACTGAATCTCTTTACTTGCTAAAAGTATATGCCAATGTTACATATTTTTTCTTGATTAATATTCAGTAGTATTATGTCTTTCTAGCATTTTTATTTTTGTCTAACATATAAGTTATCAAGGTGTAATTGTTAATAGCAATTCTTTACACTTTTTTTATTTATGTAAGGATGATGATAATGGTCCCACTTTCACTTGATTTTCATAGCTTGATTCTATTTTCTTCTTCATTCTTTCAATCTGGGTCACAATTTGTCAATTTTGTTAATCTTTTCAGAGAATCAACATTTGGTTTTATTTATCTTTCTATTATTTTCCTATTCCCTATTTTATTACTTCTACTATAATTTTTATTTTCTGTTGCTGTTTGCTCTGAATTTAGTTTCCTCTTATTTTTTCTAATTTCTTAAGTTGGGAAGTTAGGTTATTGATTTGAGATTTTTTTTAATTTAGACATTTACAGTTATAAATGTGCCTCTAAAGATAGCATTTGATGCTTCCCATAAATTCTGGTATGTTGTTTATTCATTTTTTTTCAAAATAGTTTGTCATTTCTTGTGATATTTTCTTTGTGCCATTGATTATTTAAAGGGGTATTGTTTAATTTTAATATAGCAACAGATATCTCCCTTTCCCCCCTTTACCCCCACCTCCCAGTCCCTATCCAACCCTCCATGTCTTCACTACCCCATTACCCATGTCCATGTTCTAAGTATGTATGTATATAAGTTATTTGGTTTATCTCTTCTCATCTCCCCAGCCCCACATCAAGGTATATCAATCTGTTGCATGCATACCTCCATGATTCAGATCTTATTTTGTTGGTCAGTTCATTCTGTTAATTATGTTTCACAAATAACTGAGATCATGTGATATTTGTCTTTCTCAGATGGCCTTATTTCACTTAGCATAATATTCTCCAAGTCCATCCATGCTGTCCCAAAATGTAAGAGATCCTTCTTTTTTACAACTGCATAGTATTCCATTATGTAAGTTCCCCACAGCCTTTTTTTTATCCACTTATCTACTGATGGGCACTTGGGTTGTTTCCAAATCTCAGCTATTGTCAATAATGCTGCTATGAACACTGGGGTGCACATATTCTATCTGATTGGTGTTTTAGGGTTGTTAGGATATATTCCCAGAAGTGGGATCAGTGAGTCAAATGGAAGTTCCATTTTTTTATTCTTTGAGGAAATTCCATACTGTTTTCCATAGTGGCTGCACCAATCTGCATTCCCACCAGCACTTAAGTAGTGTTTTCTTTCTGAGAGTTAATTATTGGTGTATAAAAATGCCATCAATTTCTGGATGTTGATTTTGTATCCTGCTACCTTGCCAAATTCATTTATTGTTCAGTAGTTTCCTAATGGAGTCTTTAGGGTTTTCTATGTACAATATAATATCATCTGTGAAAAATGACAATTTTACTTTCTCCTTTCCAATTTGGATGCCATTAATCTCTTCTTCCTTTCTGATTGCTGTGGCTAGGACTTCTAGTACTATGTTGAATAAGAGTGGTGAAAGCAGACATCCTTGTCTTGTTCCTGTTCTTACAGGAAACACTTTTATTGTTCGTTGAGTATTATGTTGGCTGTAGGTTTGTTATATGTGGCCTTCATTATGTTGAGATATGATCCCTCTATTCCTACTTTACTGAGAATTTTTATCAAAGAAAAAAAGGTTGCTGGATCTGGTCAGAATGCTTTTTCTGCATCTATTGATATAATCATGTGTTTTTTAGCCTTCAGTTTGTCTATGTGATGTATACCATTTATTGATTTGTGAATATTGTACCAGCCTTGCATCACTTGAATAAATCCCACTTGAACATTTTCAGTATATTCCTTGGTCTTACTTGCTAATGTTTTGTTGAGGATTTTAGTAACCATGTTCATCAAGGATATTGGCCTGTAATTTTCTTTTTGTAGTGTCTTTATCTATTTTTGGAATTAGGATAATGCTGGCTTCATAAAAAGAGCTTGGAAGTGTTCCTTCCTCTTGATTTTTATAGAATAGTTTGAGGAGGATAGGTGTTAGCTCTTCTTTCAATGTTTAGTAAAATTCTCCTGTAAATTCATCTGGTCCAGGACTTTTGTTTGTTGGGAGTTTTTAAATTAATTTCATCAGTTGTTATTGGCCTACTCAGATTTTCTGAATCTTCCTGATAGTTTTGGAAGATTGTATCTTTCTAGGAATGTGTCCATTTCTCCCAGGTTTGCCCAGTTTGTTGGCATATAGTTGTTCTTAGTATTTGCTTACAGTCCTTTATATTTCTGCGGTGCCATTGTTTTATCACCTCTTTCATTTCTAATTTTATTTATTTGGGTTCTTTCTCTTTGTTTCTTGATGGGTCTGGTTAGAGGTTTATCAATCTTGTTTATACTTTCAAAGAACCAGCTATTGTATTCATTGATCTTTTGTGCTTTTTTTTAAGTCTCTATGTCATTTATTTCCATTCTGATCTTTTTATTTCCTTTTTTCTACTTCCTCTGGGATTTTCTTGCTATTCTCATTCTAATTAATTTAGTTGTAGGGTTAGATGGTTTATTAGTGCTTTTTATTTTTTCTTAAGGTAGGCCTATAGTGCTATGAACCTCCCTCTCAGGACTGCTTTCACCATGTCCCATAGGTTTGGGGTGGTTGTGTGTTCATTTTCATTAGTTTCCAGGAAAATTTTAATTTCATGCTTGATCTCATTGGTAACCCATTCATTGTTTAATAATATGCTATTTAGCCTCCATGTAGTGAGGGGTTTTTTTTTTAGTTTTATATTGTAGTTGATTTCTAACTTCATGCCATTGTGATCTAAGAAGATGCTTGGTATTATATCAATCTTCTTGAATTTGCATATACTTATTTTGGCCCTAATATGTGGTCTTCAAGAATGTTCCATGTGCTTTGGGGTAAAATCTTCTGTAAATACCAGTTAGAGCCACCTGATCTAGTGTGGCCTCTATTTCCTTGTTCATTTTTTGTCTGGAAGATCTATCCAATGATATCATTGTGATGTTAAAGTACCCTATTATGACTGTATTGTTGTTAATCTCTCCCTTAAACTCCATCACGTTTGTTTGTTTTTTATGTACTTTGGTGCTCCTATATTGAGTGCATATATGTTTACAAGGGTTATCTTTTCTTATTGAATCATTCCCTTTAGTATTATGAAGTGGCTTTCTTTATCTCTTATTATGGCCTTTGTTTTGTCTGATATGAGTATTGCTACCTCAGCTTTTTATCTTTCCTTTCCATTTTTCCATCCCTTCACTCTTCAGTCTTTGTGTACCTTTTATACTGAGGTGGGTCTCTTGTAAACTATATATATATATATCATGTATTCTTATCTATTCAGTCACCCTATGTCTTTTGACTGGAGCATCTATTCATTTAGAGTGCTGTTATTATTGATGGGTATTTATTTATTGTCATTTTTGTTTTCTTTATTGCCAGAAGCCAAATCCAGCATGTCATCAAGGGCTGAATCATCTGGAGTGGCAAGGGCATTTCCCCAAACCTGAAAAAGGATGATTGCTTGCTGCCAGATAGCTAAGGGCATTTCAATCTACATGTTATTCCCTCCTACTGGCCAAACCCCTGAACAGCCATAGGCAAATTCCCCAATCTGACAATAGATTCTGTATGAAACCCTCCTCTTTGATGTGTATATCTCTACCTTGCCTCAGGACAAATTGTGTTAATAAAAAGCAAGGGGTTCTGAGACACGGAGAACTTAGTTCCTTTAGCTAAGTCTTCTCTGACTCCCTATAATGCCTTTCAAAACTATGTTTTGTCTCTGGACTCACTAATTTATGCACAGCACCTTCTCCAGGTTTCTGAACCCTTCCAGATGCTGGATCAAGACCACCGGCATTACTTTATGCCTATGATCCTCTCTCTGTCCTTTTTGTTTTCTTCTTAAAAGAGTCCCTTTATCATTTCTTGTATTGCTGGTTTGGTATTAACCTTTAACAATTTTTTTGTATGGAAGTCTTTTTCTTTCACCTTCAATTTTTAAAAATACCCGTGTTGGATACAGTAGTCTTGCATTTATGCCCTTGCTTTTCATTACTTTGAGTAATTCATGCCACTCCCTTATGGCCTGAAATGTTTCTATTGAGAAGTCAGCTGACATTCTAATGGGAATGCCTTTGTAGGTAATTTTCTGTCTCTTGATGCCTGTAAGATTCTTTCTTTGTCTTTAACATTTGCCACTTTTATTATGATGTGTCTAGGTGTGGGTCTCTTTGGGTTCATCTTGATTGGAACTCTCTGTGCCTCTGGAGCTTGGGGAAGTTTTCTGTTGTTATTTCTTTAATCAAGTTCTATGTTCCTTAATCATCCTCTTCTCCTTCTGGTACTCCTATAAGGCAGACATTGTTATGTTTCATGGTGTCCCAGAGGTCACTTAAGCTATCTTCCTGATTTTTAATTCTTTTTTTCTATTTTTTGCTCTAATTGGGTATTTATTCCTATCTTGTCATCCAAATAGCTGATTCAATCCTCTGTTTTATCCAGTCTACTTTTAATACCTTCCAGTATGTTCTTGATGTCACATATGCCATTCTTCATTTCTGTCTCTTATTAATGGCCTCTATTTCCCTTTGCATCCTGTTGTAATTCGTACTAAGTTCCTTAAGCACCTTTATAACCATTGTTTTGAACTCTATGTATGATAGATTTCTTGCCTCGATATCATTTAGTGTTCTTTCTGGAGATTCCTTCTTTTCTTTCATTTGGGGGTTTCTCCTTTGTCTCCCCATTTTAGCTGTCTTTTGTATTTGCTTCTATGTATTAGATAGGACAATTTTGCTTCCCAGTCTTTGTGGGATGGCCTTGTGTAGAAAGTGTCCTCAGGGGTCCAATGGTGCAGCCCTTTGTTCACCTGATCTGGATGCTGTAGGAATGTATTATTTGGGCTCTCCTGTTGTAATTGGGACTTGATTGCTAATGTCCCATTTGTGGGAAAGATCTCCCCTATGACTTGTTGCCACTTAGGTTCAACCCCAACATCATCATACCAGTTGTTATATAGGTTCAGACAGAACAGAATAAGACAAAACAGGGCCAAATAAAACATTCCGTGAAAATCAACCTACTGTATGCAGCATCAACAGGAAAGACTAAGAACAAGAAAGGATAAAAAGCAAAGCAAAGAAAAAATGAAAAGAATAATGAAAGACACATGACCAAAGACTTAAAGGGGATATAAAGAGAAAGGAAGAGGAGAGACAAAATGGCAGTGGAATAAGCAGATGGGTCCCAACCTTATCCCAGAGCAAATAGAAGGACCAACTAAATTGAAAAACATCCATCCAGAATAGGCGAAGTAGACACAGCTGGTGAGACAATTTGCAGAGGATGCCTGGAGAATGGTAAAATCAGGAATCTGGGCTGGGGAGAATTGTGATACCTCCAGGCTCATAGGGTCAGAAGGAAGCCACACAGCACCAAGGCCACATCCCTTAGGGACAGACATAACATATGACTATGGAAAGAAAGTCCACAGGGCTGCTGGTGGCAGGGGATTCTAGATCTAAGCCTGCCAGGAGCCGGTCCATCCTTGCTGTTTCAAGGGACCTGGCATATATGACATACTGTTCTTAATATGTTTGCTCACCTTCTTGGCACTATGTGTTTT
>NW_006289561.1:46823-56989 GCF_000327345.1 Myotis davidii | reverse complement strand
AGGAACTTAGAAGACAGAACCTACACAGAACCTAGAGACAGAAGAACTTCGCTGGAGAGAACATGGCAAAAGATCCTGGACTGAACCTGACTACAGAAATTGGCAAGAGAACCTGACTGGAGATCCTAACCAGAACTTCGCTGGAGATCCTAACCAGAACTTGGCTGGAGATCCTGGCTAGACTGCTGATCAACTGAACGCTGTCTCCGTGTCATTCCTTCTTTGCCTACACCGTCCACACCTTTGGGGACCCCTGGACCTGCTGGGGCTGGACCCCAGCATAAGCCCACAGTCACAAGTGGCTGAACCTGGAGGGGGCAGCCTCAACAACTGCCCAAGCCCTGTGGTGCTGCGGGGAGGGGGAGAAATTCACAATGGTGCAGCTCTTTCCCCTCTTTTTAGTCTTTGTATTCACTAAACCCAGTTCATAGGACCTTTCAGATACAAACACTCACCAGTGGCTGAGGTGCAGGTGGAGGTGCAGACTTGTGGAGTCTAGGGAGAGGCTGGGGAAAAGAGCAGGTCGGGGAGAGGTGGCATTGGGACATACCTGACACTCCAGACCTAAGCAGCCATTTTCTCCTGAAGAGATCGCCCCTCCCTGCAGTATCCAGACAATCAATACGGCCACACACAGACTACACCATGAGTGTTACAAAGGATACAAAAAAACAATCTGAATAGTCCCTGAAAGCCCTCAGGGATTGGCCTGAAGAGAGCCCTTTCAGTCCCAGAAAGCGATACAGCAACCTCCCCAACTATAGCCCTGTCAGAAACAACTGCTTGAGAGATTAAGATTGATAGTGGGCAAACAGGCTAAGTGGGCACACTGGTCCTGCCTACTGACAGTCAAGGTGGTAGAAATAGACACAAACAGAGAAGCGGTGTATTGCTTGGAACTTTAACACGGTGCTAATACAGAACTAACTGAGAAGTGTCAAACAGTACAGAAGAGTGGGGTCTTAAATCAACCCCCATGGGGCATTAAAACTCAGCAGAAATGAACAACACTTCACTTTTTCATTCTTATTTTATTTTATTATTATTTTGTTATCTCTGTTTTCTTTTTTCTTTATTTTCTTTTTTTAAAAATTATTTTTTTATTTTTATTTCTTTTGCATTATTATTTCATCATTCTATTTTTATTTTTTATTATTTTATCCTATTTTTAATTAATTTTTTTAAAAAATTTTCTTTCTCTTTCTTCTTATCCACTCATCCTCTTTCTATTTCCTCTATACTGAACTGAGGTCCTGACCATATTCATTCAATTACTTAACCTCACTTTCTGTATATAAATTTGGCCTCTACAGATTTTGCCCCCAACCTCTTTTCTGGGTGTTTCGTGTTTGCATTTTTTTATTTACCTGCTTGTTCTGTGATGTTTTCTCCCCATATATATTTTTTTCCTTTTTCTTCCTTTTTCTTCTTTTTCTTTTCTCTCTCACCATATTTTCTCTCCTAGATATCATTTGTGCTCTCTTTTCTCTCCTGTAAGTCTCTTTTCTCTGGTGGTCACTTATTTTGGGGTTATCAGTGTCATGAGTACATTTGTGTTTTGTTCCCTTTGTGTTGTGTCTTGTTGAGGTGAATTTTATCCTGTTTGGCCAATGTGCTAGAGAGTGAGCCACATAACCAGACACTTTGAGAAGAGACTCCATCCACAAATGGGTCAATAACACTTCAGACCCAACTACAGAGGCAGGAATATGGCGTCAGTGAGAGCAAGAGCATGAGTGAGGGAGTGAGGGAGAAAAAAGGGAGTGTGTAGACATTTTGGGGGGGTGTGCACATGAGTGAGTGACAGTTAGATCTCACAGGACTTTCAGGGGCAGGCAGACCAGGCTTGCCTAGCCACACAGCCTCTGCTACCATTGCAAACAGTCCCAGGGTGGCTGGCTCTACTGCAAAGGTTGCACCATCTTGAGGGGAGAGCTGCTGAGACTGGGATCCCAGCCTCACATCCACCCAGGGTGCCCTCAGACACTACCTGGGACTCTACAGCCAACCCAGCCAAGGACCTGCTGCCTCGGCTGCAGTCCCACAGACACCAAGACTCCAGGCACCTTAGCCACAGGTTCCTGTGAGTTCTGTAGCATGCTCCCCTCTGTCCAGCACAATGCTTTAGCCCAGGGTGCCATGACAACATGAGTAGCAGCCTCACGAGCAGCCCACCCTTATCTAAGGAGCAGCAACCATGCAAGCAGTCCACCCCCATCCAAGGAGCAGCAGCTGTGCTCAGCCCGCCCCCGCCTGAGGAGCAGCCCACCCCAATCTGAGAAGCAGCAACCATGTGCAGCCAACCACCATCTGAAGAGCAGCAGCCATGAGAGCAGCCCGCCTCCATCCGAGGAGCAGCAGCCACATGTAGCCCACCCTCATCCAAGGAGCAACAGCCCTGTGCACCCACCCCCATCTGAGGAGCAGCAGCTGCACATAGCCCAGCCCCATCTGAGGAGCAGCAGTGCAAGCAGCTAACCCTTTCCAAGGAGCAGCAGTTAAACAAAGAGCTCACCCCTGCCAGCCCGCAGAGTAGCAGCCACACGCAGCCTGTCCTCATATGAAGGGCAGCAGCCATGCGAGCAGCCTGCCCCTGTACAAGGAGCAGCAGTCTCACCAACAGTGTGTGCCCATCTGAGGAGCAACAGCCATGAGCAGCCTGCACCATCTGAAGAGCAGCAGCCATGTTCAGCTTGCCCCCAACCAATGAGCAGCAGCTTCACACAGCCTGCCCCATCAAAGGAGAAATAGTCACATGAACTGCCTGACCCCATACAAGGAGCAGCAGTCACATGAATCCCGCCTCCATCAGAAGAGCATCAGACACGTGCAGCCCACCCCCACCCGAGGAGCAGCAGCAGGGTGAGCAGCCAACCACCACCAGCTGGAGGAGCCACCACTGCTGTGAGCAGACATGCGAGCAGCACCCACCCGAGGAGCCACCGCCAACTGAGGAGCCGATGCTGTCGTGACCACCTGAGAAGCAGCCACCACCTGAGTAGCCATTGCCGCCCAAGGAGCAGCCCCCGCACAACTCAATACCTAGATCCCTGGGTGAGAGCAAAAATGGAAAGACAAAGAAACCCCCAAAAGAAAGAAAAGGAAGAATTGCCAGAAAAGCAGCTAAGTAAAACAGAGGCATGTGATATGTCAGAAAAATAATTCAGAATAAGGGTCAACTGAATGGATGAATAAAACAACAACTTATGTAAGAATCAAGATAAATAAAGATTGATATAGCTGCAATAAAAAACACCTTGGAAAGTTTCAACAGTAGACTAGGAGAAGCAGAGGACCAAATTAGTAAATTAGAAGACAGGAAAGCAAAACACACCCAAGCTAAACTGCAATTGGAGAAAAAAATTAAAAGACAGGAGGAGAGCCTAAGGGAGCTTTGGGACAACATGAAACTAAGCAACATAAGAATAATAGGGGTGTCAGTATGACAGGAAGAAGAACAAGGGTTAGAAAAACTATTTGAAGAAATAATTTCAGAAAACTTCCCTGATATGGGGAAGAAAAAAAGTCACACAAACACAGAGAGTCCCAAAAGAGATGAACCCAAAAAGACCCACACCAAGACACGTCATAATTATGATGGCAAATGTTCAGGATAAAGAGAGAATCTTAAAGGCTACAAGAGAGAAACTAGATTACCAAATGATTTCTCAATATAAACACATCAGGCCAGAAAGGAATGGGAGGAAGTATATAAAGTGATGCAAAGCAAGGGAATGAATCCGAAAATACTCTATCCAGGGAGGCTATCATTCAAAATTGAAGGGGAAATAAGGACCTTCAGAGAGAGAAGAAAAAAAAGGCTAAAGCGACAGGTGAAAAAGAAATAAAAAGGAAAGAAGGAACACAGGCACAAAAAATAAAAATGGCTACAAACAGGTACCTATCAATAATAACTTTAAATATAAAAGGACTAAATGCTCCAATTAAAAGACATTGAGGGGAGGTAAGAAATCAACCGAAGGACTTGTATGCATGCATATAAGCCTAACCAATGGACGCAAATTACTGGTGGGTAGGGGAGACTGGGGGAAGGGCAATGGGGGAAAAGGGAGACATATGTACTACTCTTTGTAATACTTTAAGCAATAAAATAAAATTTAAAAGAAAGACATTGAGAGGCTGAATGGATAAAAAGAAACATGACCCATAAATATGCTGTCTACAACAGACCTACCTCAGAACAACGGACTCACACAGGCTGAAAGTGAAGGGATGGAAAGATACCTTCCAGGAAAATGGAAATGGAAAAAAAAAAACCACCTGGGGTAGCAATACGTATATCTGACAAAATAGACCTCAAAGTGAAAATCATAACAAGAGATAAGGAAGGCCACTTCATAATACTAAAGAGATCGATACAATAAGAGGATATAACCATGGTAAGCATATATGCACCCAGTGCAAGAGCACCCAAATACATAAAAAAACACCTCCTAGAAGATATCCAGAGAGAGATCAACAACAATACAATCATAGTAGGGGACTTTAATACTCCACTAGCATCACTGGATAAATCCTCTAAACAAAAAATCAGCAAAGAAACAACAAATCTAAAAGACTCACTAGATCAGATGGAATTAATTGACATCTTCAGAACATTTCACCCCAAAGCCACGAAATATACATTCTTCTCATGTGCACATGGGACATTTTCAAAGATAGGCCACCTATTGGGTCACAGATAAAGCCTTTCCAAATTCAAAAATACTGAAATCATATCAAGCATCTTCTCAGACCATAATGGCATAATATTTGAAATAAACTACAATAAAAACAATCAAAAAATTCAAACACTTGGAAGCTGAATAGCATGCTATTAAACAACGATTAGGTTACCAAAGAAATCAAAGAAGAAATTAAAAACATTCTGGAAACTAATGACAATGAAAACACAGCAATCCAAAATCTATGGGACACAGTGAAAGCAGTCCTGAGAGGGAAATTGTTAGCTCTACAGCAGCCATGGGCAAACTATGGCCTGTGGGCCGGATCCAGCCCATTTGAATTGAATAAAACTGGAAAAAAAAAAAGACCATACTACTTTGAATTTATATTAGTTCACACAAACACTCTATCCATGCTTTTGTTCTGGCCCTCTGGTCCAGTTTAAGAACCCATTGTGGCCCTCTAGTCAAAAAGTTTGCCCCCCCCTGCTCTACAGGCCTACCTCAAAAAAAAAAAAGATAAAAACTATCATAAATTATCTAATTCTACAATTTAAAGAATTAAAAAGAGAGCAACAAGAAAAGCCCAGAGTGAGCAGAAGGAAGGAGATAATAAACATCAGAGCAGAAATAAATGACATAGAGAAAAAAAAAACACAACAATACAAAAGATCAGTGAAACCAAGAGGTAGTTCGTTGAAAGGAAAAACAATATTGATAAACCTCTAGCCTGGCTCACCAAGAAGCAAACAGAGAGGACCCAAATAAACAAAATCAGAAATGAAAGGGGCAAAATAACAACAGAATCCACAGAAATACAAAGGATTGTAAAAAAAATACTATGAACAACTCTATTCCAACAAACTAGACAACCTAGAGGAAATGGACATATTACTAGAAAATACAGCCTTCCAAAACTCAATCAGGAAGAATCTAAAAATCTCAATAGGCCAATAACTGTGTAGGAAATCGAAGCAGTAATCAAAAAGCTTCCAGAAAAGAAAAAGCCTGAGGGAAGATGGCTTCACTGGGGAGTTTTACCAGACATACAAAGAACTAAAACCTATCCTCCTCAGACTATTCCAAAAAATTCAAGAGGAAGGAACACTTCCAAGCTCATTCTATGAAGCCAGCATTACCCTAATACCGAAACCAGATAAAGACAACACAGTGAAAGAGAATTTCAGGTCAACATGAACATGGATGCCAAAATAATCAACAAAATTCTAGCAAATTGGATCCAGCATTAAATCAGAAAGATCATACAACATGACCAAGTAGGATTTATCATGGGGATGCAAGGATGGTACAATATCCACAAATCTATGAATGTGACACATCACATAAACAAACTAACAGATAAAAATCACATAGTCAAATCAATTGATACAGAAAAAGCATTTGACAAAATCCAACACTGATTCTTGATTAAAAAAAAATCTTCAGCAAAGTTGGAATAGAGGGGTAATACCTCAACATAATAAAAGACTTATATGACAAACCTACAGCCAACCTCATACTCAATGGGCAAAAACTAAAACCATTTCCCCTAAGAACAGAAACAAGACAGGGATGCCCACTTTCACCACTCCTGTTTAACATAGTACTGGAAGTACTAGCCATAGCAATTAGACAAGAAGAAGAAATAAAGGAATCCAAATTGGAAAAGAAGAAGTCAAGCTGTCAGTATTCGAGATGACATGATACTGTACATAGAAAACCCTAAAGATTCCATTAAAAATTATTAGACTTAAAAAATGAATTTGGCAATGTAGCAGGATACAAAATTAATGCCCAAAAGCTATGGCATTTTTATATACCAATAATGAATTTATTGAGAGGGAGATTTAAAAAAACAATCCCATTTAATATTGCACCAAAAAAAAATAAGATACTTAGGAATAAACTTAACTAAGAAGGTAAAAGACCTGTACATGGAAAACTACAGGACACTGAAAAAAGAGATAGAGGGAGACATAAAGAGAGGAAGAACATACTGTGTTCATGGATTGGTAGAATCATCATCATTAAAATGTCCATACTACTCAAAGCATTCTATAGTTTCAATGCACTCCCCATTAAAATACTAATGGTATATCTCAGAGACCTAGAACAAACTCTCCAGCCAAAGGACTTGTATGCATGCATATAAACATAAGTGACGGATATGGAAAACAGGGGGTGAGAGTGAGGGCAGGATTGGGGGGATGAGGGGATATTGGGGGGTTAAGGACACATTTATAATATCTTATTCAATAAAGGGGAAAAAATTTAAAATAAATAAATAAATAAGACCACGAATAGCTGCTGCAATCCTGAGAAAGAACAAAGTAGGAGGGATCTCAATACCACATATCAAGATGTATTACAAAGCCACTGTTCTCAAAACTGCCTGGTACTGGTACAAGAACAGACATATAGAGCAATGGAATGGAATAGAAAACCCTCAACAAGAAAGCCCACTGCATGGGAGAACATATTTGCCAATGTTATCTCTGATAAGGGTTTAATCTTCAAAATTTATCAGGAATTCATACATATTAACAAAAGGAAGATAAACAATCCAATCAAAAAATGGGCAAAGGACTTAAATAGACACTTTTCGAAAGTGGGAATACAGAAGGCCACGAGACATATGAAAACATGCTCAAAGTCACTAATAATTTGCGAGATGCAAATCAAAACAACAATGAACTACCATCTGACACCTGTCAGAATGGCTATCATCAACAAATCAACAAACGACAGGTGTGTCAAGGATGCCGAGAAAAAGGAACCCTCATGCACTGCTGCTGGGAACGCGGACTGATGCAGTCATTGTGGAAAACAGTTTGTAGTTTCCTCAAAAAACTAAGAATAGAACTCCCATTTGACCCAGTGATCCCACTTCTAGGAATATCTCTGAAGAAAGCGATAAGATCATTATAAACTGATGAACAAAAGTAGATACAGAAATAGAAGCATCAAACAGACTGTCAAACTTCAGTGGGAAGGCAGGGGGAGAGAGGGTAAGATCTCAACCAAAGGACTTGTATGCATGCATATAAGTATAACCAATGGTCACAGATGCTAGGGGGGTTAGGGCATGAGTGGGTGGGGAGGGGGGCAATAGGGGGATAAGGACACATGTGTTATACCTTAATCAATAAAGAAAAAAAGAAAAAAGAAAAAAGGGAGAAAGAAGGAGATAAAAATGGCTATATAGAAGCAAGGCGGAAGCTAAAATAACTAGTGTTGGAAGAATAAAGAAAGTAAATGAAATAATAATAATGAATTTAAAGTGTATTAATAATGGATATATTAACATATAGATTAGAAAAAATGAGAAAAATGAAATATGAAAAATTAATAATAACAATAAGAATAGACTAAAGTAGAATATAATCAAAGCAAAGAGAGAAAATAGAGATTTGCAAGGAAAAAAAAGGGAGAAAACAAACAATTAAAAATCTAAAAATCCACTCATATAGACACAAACCAAAAAAAACAAAACTACACACACTCACATACTCAAAGATCTTTGGGTCCTCTATTTGTGAGGCTCACTGGATTTTGCACTGATGTTGTTGAATCTGGTCCCTTGGTGTGTCCAACCTGGGCTTCCTGGGAACTTCTCTAGTGCAGGTGAATGTGAGTCACTGTCCCTTTCTGGCCCTGGGAAACCTGATGCAGTTCTGAGAAGTTGAAACCCCTAGTAGTCCAGTGGTTGGGGATTCCTTCACCTAAAGGCTGGGTCTACCTGAGTCTCACATCTTGATTGTCCCTGTTCTGAGCTATACTTCCCCACAGAGCTGGTCCTGCAGGTGTCAACTGCAGGCATTCGTGGTCCCACTGGGCTTTTGCCTCACAACATGGTCTGGGGCACAAGGTAGTGCTGGTATTTGACTCACTGGCAGTCCCACGGTTTATGCCTATTCCATCCATTATGAAAAGTGGGGTATTGAAGTATTCAACTGTTATTGTTGAATTAGAGGCCCAATGCATGAAATTCATGCAAGAGTAGGCCTTCCTCCCCCCAGCTGCCTGAACCGGCTTCCCTCTGGCTGCAGCTTCATCAGGAAGGATGTCCAGTCTAATTAGCATATTGCACTTTTATTATTATAGATTGTCTATTTCTCCCTTTAATTTTGTCAGAAAACTCAACAAAGGTAAACCGGGCTTGAAGAAAACAGATTTTTAAAATAAATTTGTTTCAGTAAATATTTACAGATCAGGTAGTAGATAGCAAAAGACTGACAGAATAGTACTGCTTAGGGAAGAAGGCAAAATAGGCTGTGGTCTAGGAGAAATCAGTTTACTGAGAGAACTGAGTGAAGAAGGGGTCATGGAGAACCTGTCAGATAGGATATAAGGGTGCTAAGTGGGTGAGTGGGAAAATGTATATTTACATAAATGTGAAAGGGTATGAGAAGAAAGATGAAGGGATACTGGTCTAGATGGAAAAATATGAGGGGGAAATTAGGTGAAAAGAGAAAAGTGTTTAAATAGTATAAATAAGAGCTTACGACAATCATCCTCAGAAGAATCTAATTACTAAACAAAACTGTATGTTAAGCTTCTTCCAATAATGAATACAAAAAGACAGTGACATTTTTATCAATAGAAATGTAATTTATAAATGCAAACTGTTGATTCATATTATAAAGTTAATCAAAATGATCACAAGTTAAGTTGTTAATTTTGATGGGTCAAATTTGATACTTAACACCTGTATTTGAGGATTTTATTTCATAATAAAAATGTATACATTTTAAAAGCTGCAAATGAAACATTTTTAGACTCTCTAAATGATTTTTATGAAACCAAATGTTCCACAGAACATACCTAAACCATTGGCTTAACCTATACCTTTTCCTGGTGTAATTTTTCATTTACTAGTAATAGGGAAATACAAGAATTGAATAAATAAATGTTTAATAAAGAAATTTCAAACAATTGAATCTCTCAAAAATATCAAAGGCCCTGAGGGTGGTAGTAAATGGCCGATGATTTGAAAAATGAAAATAATACTATCTATATCCTATCTAATAAAAGAGAAACATGGTAATTGGCATACGACCACTACCCTTCCCATTGGCTAATCAAGGCTGATATGCAAATTAACTGCCAGCCAAGATGGCGGCCGGCAGCCAAGCAACTTAAACTGAACATGAGGCTTGCTTGCTTCAGTGATGGGGAAACCAATCATTCCCTGCCTGCCTTGCAGGCCTCTGAGCCTGCAGTTTGAAACATTTTAACAAATATAGAAGCTAAAAAAAACCCCGGGCTTCATCCAGCAGGATCGCAACATTGTAAGCAAAGGCCAGAAACCTACTTTCAGCAGCGGAGGCCTAAGTGCTGGAACCAAGCCTCAAAGCTAAAGCTGGCCCAGAATTAAAAAAAAGAAAAAAAGAAAAAAAGGAGAGGTTGGGAGCTTCAGTCACTCGCCAACCTGAAAACGGCCCTCAGCCCCTCACCCAGACTGGCCAGGCACCAGCGTGG
>NW_006289561.1:45176-46282 GCF_000327345.1 Myotis davidii | reverse complement strand
TTACGGGATAGAGCCATAACCTCCCCATCAGCCCTGCCCTGAGTGTGACAGTGGCAGCGCCCCAACCCCCTGATCCGCCCTGCTCTGTGTGTGACAGGGGGCGGTGCCCTAACTCCCCTATCGGCCCTGCTCTGAGCCCGACCAGGGGCTGCACCTAGGGATTGGGACTGCCCTCTGCCACCTGGGAGCAGGCCTAAGCCAGCAGGTCGTTATCTCCCAAGGGGTTCCAGACTGCGGGAGGGCACAGGCCGGGCTGAAGGACCCCCCCCCACTCCCCCGAGTGCACAAATTTTTGTGCACCGGGCCTCTAGTATACATATAAAAGGCTAATATGCAAAGTGTCCCTTTGGGAGTTCGACCAGGAGTAGGGGAGTTCAATTGTTCACAATGACTTGCGCTGACCACCAGGGGGCAGCATGGGACATGGCGGGCTTCGGTGATGCACTGTGACCTCTCACCAGCTACCTGGGGGCAGGGGTGACAGGTACAGAGGTGCAGTGATAATGCGGGCTGTCTGCTGAGTTTGCTCTCACTCCCCTTGTTACCCTCCCCCGAGATGCCAGGGCTTGTATGCTGGGGAAGCCCCCATGCTCAGGTGCTGGGCGCCCATGAGGAACCCACCCTGCATCCACACAGCATCTTCCAGGTGAGCCAAGCTTCAGCCACTGGGACTGCAAGGGCCTGTGGGGCTCCCTATGGGCTCGTGCAGGAGCCAATCTGTGAGGCCAGCCAGGAGAGAGCATGCTGCCACCCAGCTTCTGTGCAGCACTGCTGGGCAGCACAGAGGCCCACACTGTATCCAGGGCCACAGCATCTGGCCGCACTCACTGTATCTCCATGTGGGGACTAGGGTACCGTGACTCAGGAGGATGGGGGCACACAGGACCCAGGGGCCCATGTGCTTCCCAGGGCCCATAGGTTAGCTGAGACCTGCCCTTCCATGCCAGACACTCTCACTTCAATAGCCCCAGGCCTAGGGACCGCACCCATGCACAAATTTCATGCACTGGGCCTCTAGTTATTTTATAATGTATAATACAAAAATAAAGCCTGGGAAAATCTTCTTGGCTATTGAAAAATATTAAAAAGTTAGGACATAATTCTTT
>NW_006289561.1:44045-45111 GCF_000327345.1 Myotis davidii | reverse complement strand
GGATTTGTTGTTCCACTTATTTATGCATTCATTAGTTGATTCTCATATGTGCCCTGACTGGGGATTGAACCTGCAACCTTGGTATATGAGACGATGCTCTGACCAACTGAGCTACCAGGCCAGGGCCACAATTCTTAATTGGGAGGAATGTCACTTTGAAAAAAGCCATATCAAAATTTTATTGGGGCATTAACTTTTTTTATCAACTAGAGGCATGGGATTTTTAAAAATGAAAATACTACTTTACATCATACAAAGTTCTAAAAGCAAAACAGTAAGATGAAATAAAGACTTCATATCTCTTTTCTCTAATATGATTTTTTTTTTTACCTAAGCTGAGGGGGATATATGGGGCTTGTTCGTCATTCTACTACTAAAGCAGAGGTTCTTAATCTAAGTAATATTTCAGGTCTTATTTAAGCCCCTTCAAATTACATGCAAAATTTCACATGCATACATGTACATTTTTCTTAAATAAAGGTCTACAGTTTTCCTCAACTTCACAAAATAATTTGTGTTCTTTCCTAAGAAAATAAGTGTTAAGAACCACAGAACTGAATGAAACTAGACCAGCAACTTAGACCTACCAATGGTCGGCAAACTGATTAGGCAACAGAACCAAATATCAATAGTATAATGATTGAAATTTCTTTAGAGAGACAAATTTTTTAAACTACATAGGTAGGTACATTGTTATTAACTTAATTAGGGTACTCCTAAGGCTTAGGAAGAGCCATACTCAAGGGGCCAAAGAGCCACATGTGGCTCAACCAGTTGATTGAAAAAAAACAAAACAAAACACACACACTAGAAAAACCACACACACACACACACACACAACAAAAAAAAAAAAAAAAAAAAAAAAAAAAAACCTCAAAATAGGTGAAGGACTTAAATATAAGACAGGGAACCATGAAAATCTTAAAAAATTCCATAGGCAGTAAATAGCAGACATATGTTGTAGCAGTATCCTTACTGATACAGGTCCTAGGACAATGGAAACTAAAGAGAAAATAAACAAATGGGACTACATCAAAATATAAAGCCTCTGCACAACAAAAGAAAT
>NW_006289561.1:40067-43867 GCF_000327345.1 Myotis davidii | reverse complement strand
GGTAAAAATGGAACTCCCATTTGACCCAGTGATCCCACTTCTCGGAATATATCCCAAGAAACCAGAATACCAATCAGAAAGGATATATGCATCCCTCTGTTCATAGCAGCACAATTTACCATAGCTAAAATTTGTTAACAGCCTAAGTGCCCATCAGGAGATGAGTGGATTAAAAAACTGTGGTACATCTATACAATGAAATACTACACTACTGTGAACAAGAAGGAATTCTTACCGTTTGCAACAGCATGGATGGAACTGGAGAGTATTATGCTAAGCAAAATAAGCCAGTCAGAGAAAGCGAAATATCACATGACCTCACCTATTTGTGGAATATAGTGAACAACATAAACTGTTGAACAAGAATAGAACCATAGACATAGAAGCATTGAACAGACTGTCCAACCTATGAGGGAAGGCAAGGGGTGAGGGGGTAAGAGATCAACCAAAGGACTTGTATGTATGCATATAAGAATAACCAATAGACACAGATAGAGGAGGGTGAGGGCATGTGCTGGGAGTGGGAGCAGCTGGGGAGAGGTCAATGGGGGAAAAGGAGACTCATCTAATACTTTAAACAATAAAGAATTTAAATTTTAAAAAAAAGAACCACAGAACTGGAGGATCCCATCTCCAAGTAAGCTGCATGAATTTTCAGGATATATGGTTTGCAAAAGCAAGAGTGGAAGGTTATTTGGAAGAAGGGAAATTTTTCTTATTGAAAAAGCATTAAATGATAAATTTTCAAGAATCCTTTTGCTTCCATTATTGGAAAATGTCACCATCCAAATTGGCATGAGGTGCTTGTGTGCTCCTGGAAAAAGGGTTTATCTGAAAGGTAACTATGGGCAAAGCAGTATTTAGGGAACAAGATTTTGTGCTGGAAGTGAGAGCCCAGATAAGAAGATAGACCTAGTGCTCCAAGAGCCCACTGAGGAAACTTTCTTAAAGAAGAAGAAGAAGAAAAAAGAGGTTTCTGTAAATAAGCAAAATTTTCAAATAAATTTTGACCCAACATTTAATTACTGATGTGCAGTAAGAGCACCATCTTGTGGAATGTAGTAGAAACTCGTGCATGTGTTTAGGTGGTTGCTCAGAAAGGCAGTGATTCTCTAAGGCTAAGCCTTGTCTGTGAAACCGTGAGGATACCTGAAACATAATCAGGGGATCCATAGAGTCAAAGCTATTTTCATAATAATTCTGAGATATCATTTGCATTTTTCATTATGTTGACATTTGCACTGATGGTGCAAAAGTAACGGTGAGTAAAACTATGGACACTTTAGCATGAATCATCGCAATGATTCTATATTATATGGTTAGTGATTGTGTTCTTCACTGACATGCATTTGAAAGTAACAAAAAGCTAGTTTTACTTAAGAGTATCCTTATGACGTAGCAAAAATAATTTAATTTTAAATATGGGGTCATAAGGCACACTGCTCATGAATTTACTTAATTATTGCAAGAAATCCCTTAGAGAACTACGGAGAAAGGAACAGACAAAATATTAAAAACAGTAATAACTTGCCTGGCTGGCTTGGCTCAGTAGTTGAGCATTGACCCATGAACAAGGAGGTCACAGTTCAATTCCCAATCAGAGCATATGCCCAGTTGTGTGCTCAGTCCCCAGTGTGGGGCAAGCAGGAGACATCCAATCGATGATTCTCTCTCTTCATTTATGTCTCTGACTCTCTCTCCCTCTTCCTGCCTCTCTGAAACCAATAAAAATATTTTTTTAAAAAGCAATAATAATTAAACATTTCTCAAACTTATTATCAAACACCAAACCACATATCCAGGAAACTCAGAGAACACCAATAAGAATAAATGCCAAAAAACTATACTTAGGCATGCCATACTCAAATTGCAAAAAAAAAAAAAAATTAAATACAAAAATATACTTAAACTAGCCAGAAAAAAAAAATGTCCTTACCAATATAGGAGCAAATATAAGAATTGCATATGACTTTTCCACAGAAATAATGTAAACTAGAAGAGAGTGGAGGGAAATATTTACATTATTGAGACAAAACACAACCTAGATGTTATTCCCTGTAAAAACTTATCCTTGAAAAGTGAAGAATGAAAGACTATCTCAGACAAAAAAAATTGAGAGAATTTATTGCCAGTAGACCTGCCTTTAAAGAAATGTTAAAAGAAGTTCTTCAGCCTAGCTGGTGTTGCTCAGTGGTTGAGTGTTGAACCATGAGCCAGAAGGTCACGGTTTGATTCCCAGTTAGGGCACATGCCTGGGTTGTGGGCTCGATCCCCAGAAAGAGGCATGCAGTAGGCAGCCAATCAATGATTCTCTCTCATCATTGATGTTTCTATCTCTCCCTCTTCCTTCCTCTCTGAAATCAATTTAAAGAAGTTCTTCAGAGATAATTACATCACAACCAAATGGGATTTATTACAAGTATGTAACACTGATTCAACATTTGAGAATCAATGTAATCAACACATTAATAAGCCAAAGAGAAAAAAATCACATGATTATATCAAGTAACACAAAGAAAGCATTTGCCGAAATTCAACTCTTCTTCATAATAAAAACTCTCAGAAAACTAGGAATAGAGAGAAACTTCCTTAACTTGATAAAGAATATCTACAAACAGCTACCACTTCAGTTAATGGTGAGAATCTTTCTAGATGCTTTTTCATGAAGATCAGGAGCAAGGCAAGAATGTCCTTTTCAACATCATACTGAAACTCCCAGCTATGCAATAAGACAAGAAATGAAAATAAACACTATATAACTTAAGAAGAAAGAAGTAAAACTGTCTTACACACATTTGACATGATTGTCTATGTACTAAATTTGAAAGACTAAGCAAAATAAACTCCTGGGTATTAAAGCAATGATAGCAAGATTGAAATATGCAAGTTTACCTTACAAGAGTCAATTGCTTTCTTATATGCCAGCAAAGAACAAGTAAAATATGAAGTATAAAATATAATACCATTTACATTATCATTCAAAAGAAAATACCTACATATAAATCTAAAAATTTAACAAAATATGTACAAGATCTATTCTTGTACATATTATAAAACTATAAAACTGATTAAAAGAAGCAAAGAATAATTAATAAACATAGAAATGGTTCATGTTCCTAGTTAAGAAGACCCCATATTATCACAATATCAGTTCTTCCCAAATGGGTCTGTAAATAATTAAATTCAATCTCAATCAAAATTCCAGCAAGTTATTTGTGAATATTAATAAACTGATTCTAAAGTTTTTATGTAGAAGCAGAAGACTAAGAATTGCCAACACAATAAAGAGAACAAAAGTGGAAGACTAACATTACCCAGCTATAAGACTTACTATAAAGTCACAATAATAAATACAGTATGGTGTTGGTAAAAGAATAGACAAATAGATCAATGGGACAGAATAAAGAGCCAGCAATAGACTTATATAACTACTAGAGGCCCGGTGCACAAAATTTGTGCACTGGGGATGAGTGGGGGGTCCCTTAGCCTGGCCTGTGCCCTCTCGCAGTCTGGGAACCCACCCTACTTACCGCCCATCTGCTTGCTGCGTCCTACCGCTCGGCTTGCTGCTCCTTAGTGCTGCTGTGAAGGCTCCCGCCACCACCGCTGCACTCGCCAGCTGCCCTGGCCCCTGCTGTGGGTTGGAGCTCCTCTGCTACAGCAAAGATTTGGGTTCCATTCTGCCAGGGCACCTACTTAGGTCTCGGGTTGATCCCAGGTCGGGCCGACTGCTGCTCAGGAAGTGACTGAGGACCGTGTGCTCTAGTCATTTGGTGGGGAGCTGGGGTGCCATTGCCAAC
>NW_006289561.1:39464-40022 GCF_000327345.1 Myotis davidii | reverse complement strand
CCTGTGCAGGGCTCGCAGGGTTTGGGGCTCTGAGCCGGCCCTCAGCAGCCCCAGTGCTGAGGTGGTGGGCTTTGGGGCTGCTGGGTGCTGGCCCCCCCTGTGGGTTTGTGTCTCCGATCCTGCCCCCAGCAGCCCCAGCACTGTGGTGGTGGGGCTTGGGGCTGCTGGGTGCCGGGCCTGCGGGTTTGTGTCTCTGATACCCCCAGCAGCCCCAGCACCTTGATGGCAGGGCCTGGGGCTGCTGGGTGCCGGGGCTGTGGATCTGTGTCTTCGATCAGGCCCCCAGCAGCCCCAGCACCAAGGTGGTGGGCCTTGGGGCTGCTGGGTGCCAGGCCTGCATGTTTGTGTCTCTGATCAGGTCCCCAGCAGCCCCTGCAAGAATAGGGCTTCCTTGGGCCAATTGCACCACCAAGCCCTGCTGCCCAAGACCACACATGGGGGTCCCGCCCACCTAGGGTCGCATACAGGGGTCCCGCCTGCCCAGAACCGCACACTGGGGTCCCGGCTGGGGGAGGAGCTTAAGCAGCACACGGCCTGGATGGTGGCTCAAGCTGGCCC
>NW_006289561.1:35811-39343 GCF_000327345.1 Myotis davidii | reverse complement strand
CCATGTTTGTCTATTATTAGATAGGATAGTCAACTGATGTTTGAGAATGGAGCAAATGTAATACAATGAGGAAATAAAATAGTATTTTCAAAAAAATGGTGCGAGAACAATTAAACATCCACATGCAAAAAAAAATCTAGACATGGTCTTACATCCTTCATCACAATTAACTCAAAATCAATCATATACCTAAATATAAATTCAAACTTATAAAACTATTAGAAGACATGACGGTGGGTATAGCAATAAATTTTTAGAAACAACACCCAAGATACAATCCATGACAGAAATAATCGATAATCTGGACTTCATCAAAATTTAAAACTGAATATAGATGCAAAAATCCTAAACAAGATACTAGCAAATCTAATACAACAATACATTTAAAAAATAATACAATACAATTAAATGAGGTTTATTTCAGGGGCACAAAGATGGTTCAACACATGCAAATTAATCAATGTCATACATCACATTAACAAAGCAAAGGATAAAATTATATGATCTTATTAATAGATTCATAAAAAACATTTGATCAAGTACAACATCCACTTATTATTAAAACATTCAATAGAATGGGTATAGAAGGAAAGTATCTCAACTAATAAGTCATATTTGACAAACCTTCAGCTAATATCATACTCAATGGTGAAAAACTGAAAACTTTTCCTCTAAAATAAGAAACAAGACAAGAATGCCCACTCTCACCACTCTTATTCAATATAGTACTGGAAATCATAGCCAGAAAAATCAGACAAAATGAATAAAAGAAATCCAAATTGGGAAAGAAGAAGTAAAAGTGTCACTTTTTGCAGATGACATAAATCTGTATATAGAAAACGATAAAAACTTGACCAAATCATTATTAGAAGCAATAAACAAATACAGTAAACTTGCCGGATACAAATTGATATATGAAAATGCACCACTTTTCTGTATACTAATGATGAAATTTCAGAAAATGAAATTTAAAAACACAATTTCTTTTGCAATTGCAACCAGAAGAATAAAATACCTAGAAATTTACAAAAGACCTATATGGGGGAAACTACAAGGCATTTGTAGAAAGAGATTGAAAAATACCAATGAAATGGAATGATATTCTGTGTTCATGGATAGAAAGGGCCATCACAGTTAAAGTGTTCGTATTACCCAAAGCAATATACAGATTTAATGCAATCCCCATCAAAATCCCAATGATATCTTTTAAAGATTAGTATCAAAAATTATCATATTTGTATGGAACCGCAAAGCAATCCTAAGAAAAAAGAATGAAGCCATAGGTATCACATTACTTGACTTCAAATTATACTACGGAGCTACAATAACCAAAACAGAATGGTATTTGCAAAAATAAATAAATAAATACACATACCAGTGGAATAGAATTGAGAGTCCAGAAATAAATCCACATGTATATGGGCAAATAGTTTTTGACAAAGAGCCAAAAACAAACAACGTAGGAAAGAAAGCTTCCTCACTAAACGGTGCTGGAAAAATTGGAAAGTCACATGCAAAAGAATGAGACTAAATTACAGTTGGTTCGCATGTACAAAAATTAATGCAAAAATGGGTCAAACACATAAATATAAGCTCTAAAAATATTACATTAAAAAAAACATGGATACTAAACTTATGGACCTCGGTGTTAGAGAACATTTAATGAATTTGCCCCCAAAAGCAAGGGAACTAAAGGCAAATATAAATGAATGAGACTATATCAAAATAACAAGCAAAAGAAATTGCCAACAAGATAAAAAGGCAACCAACTGAATGGGAGATGATATTTGCAAACAACAGCTCCAACAAAGGGTTAGTATCCAAAATATATAAAGAACTCATACAGCCAAAGCCAGTTTGGCTCAGTGGATAGAGCGTCGGCCTGCGGACTGAAGGGTCCCAGGTTCGATTCCGGTCGGCGGCATGTGCCTGGGTTGCGGGCATATCCCCAGTGGGAGATGTGCAGGAGGCAGCTGATTGATGTTTCTCTCTCATCGATGTTTCTAGCTCTCTATCCCTCTCCCTTCCTCTCTGTAAAAAATCAATAAAATATATAAAAAAAATAAAGAAAGAAAGAACTCATACAACTCAACACCAAGCAAACAACACAATTTAAAAAATGGGAAGACCTGAATACTTCTCCCAAGAAGGAATACAAATGAACAACAGATATATGAAAAGATATTCAACTTCACTAGCTATTAGAAAAAATGCAAACACAAATTGGTGAGATACCACCTCACACCTGTTAGAATGGCTATTATTAACAAGACAGGTAATATCAAGTGTTGGAGAGGTTGTGGGAAAAAAAGGAATCCTGATTCACTGCTGGTGGGAATGTGAACTGGTACAGTCACTATGGAAAACATTATTGCAGTTCCTCAAAAAATTAAGAATAGAGTTGCCATATGTCCCAGAAACCCCTCTTCTGAGTATCTAACTTAAAAACTCTAAAACATTTATTCGCAAAGATGTATGCACCCCTATGTTCACTGCAGCATTATAAATGGTGGCCAAGACATGGAAACAACTGAAGTGTCCTTAGATGGTTAGGTAAAGAAGATGTGGTACATACAGGGTGTCCCCCAAAATGTATACACATTTTATAGTTGATAGCTCAATTTTGAAAATGAAATATATTTTAATAAAAACTATCTTTATAATTATTCAAAATATGTGTGCACATTTTTGGAACACCCTATATATACTATGGAATACTACTTAGCCAAAAGAAAGGATAAAATACTGCCGTTTGTAACTATCTTGAGAATATTATGCTAAGCCAAATAAGTCAGTCAGAAAAAGCTAAGAATCCTATAATTTCACTCAAGCCTGGGATATAAAATTGAAACTTGTAGACACAGATAACAGTATGGTGATTACCAGAGGGAAGGGATTGGGAGTATAGTAATGGATAAAGGAGGCCAAAAGAAAAAAAATATTTCTTTATGTGAAAGACACTGTCAAATAATTAGAAATCAAGCTTCTGAGAAAATATTTGCAAACAACCTATCTAATAAAGGACTGTGACCCAAAATATGCAAAGAATACTTACAATTCAAAAAAAATAAAATAAACAATGCAATTTAAATATGAGCAAAAAAACTTAAATAAACATCTTACCAAGGAAGATATACAGATGGCAAATAAGCATATATAAAGATTTTCGGAGGAAGAAGATGGCGGTGATATAGGCAGACGCGTCCCAGGTAGTGTCCCGGAGCAAATGGAGTGAGCAGCTGAAACTAATAGCACCCACCCCTAGTTGGCGAAAGGGCTCAGCTGGTGAGACGGTTTGCAGCCGGGAAGAGCAGAACTCCCCTGGAAAGGTAAAAGGAACCCAGGGATTTGGGCAGGAAAGTTTGCCGGACCTCTGAGCCCAGACGGACGGAGGGAGACCGCGTGGCAGACAGCCGCGTCCCTTGGGACAGGCACAGCCACTGACTGGGGAGGGGAGATCCGCGGGATTCCTGGCGCCGCCCGGGGGATTTGAGAGCTGGGTTCTGTGAGCACGGAGGACTGAGCCTAACAG
>NW_006289561.1:23710-29369 GCF_000327345.1 Myotis davidii | reverse complement strand
AGGACTTGTATGCATGCATATAAGCATAACCAATGGACATAAGACACTGGGGGATAGGGGAGCCTAGGGGACTGTCTTGGGCGGGGGGAAAAAATGGACACATATGAAATATCCTTTGTAATAAATAATAAAATTTAAAAAAAAAAATAAAGATTTTCAACATTATATGTCATTAGAGAGTTGACTATTAATACAACAAGATACCACACACCTATTGGAATGGTCATAATTCAAAACACTGACAACACCAAATGCTGGTGAGGTTGTGGAACAATAGAAACTTTTATTTATTGCTGGGGCAAATGTAAAAGAGTAAAGTCATTTTGGAAGAAAAGCAGTTTGGAGGTTTTTTTACAAAAATAGCATGCTTTTAACATACAATTCAGAAATTATACTTCTTAGTGTTTACTCAAATGAGTTAAAAACTTATGAACAAAAACCTGCACAAGGGTGTTTAAGCAGCTTTATTCATAATCACCAAAACTTGGAAGCAACCAAGATGTTTTTTAAAAGGTGAATGGATAACTGGTGGTACATGTGGACAGTGGAATGTTATACAGTACTAAAAAATGAGTTATAAAGCCATGAAGCCATGAAAAAATCTTAAATGCATAATATTAAATGCAAGTAGTTAATCTGAAAAGACTAGATAAAGACTGCATACTGTATACATCCAATTATATAAGATTATAGAAAGGGAAACTGGAGGCAGTTAAAGAATCAGTGGTTGTCAGGGGTTGGGGGAAATAGGTTGTACACAGAGAATTTCTATGACAGTGAAGACATTCTGTATAATCTTATCTAATAAAGAGGGAATATGTTAATTGACTGCCCCACCCTCAAAGATGGCGGCACCCACAGCCAGTAAGGAGGGAATATGCTAATTGACTGCCACGCCCTCAAAGATGGTGGTGCCCACAACCACAATATGGCTGGCAAGGGAGGACAGTTGTGGGCAATCAGGCCAGCAGGGGAGGGCAATTGGGAGTGACCAGGCCTTCTGAGGAGGGCAGTTGGGGGCAACCAAGCTTCCAGGGGAGGGAAGTTGGGGGCAATTGGGCCAGCAGGGGAGCAGTTAGGCATCAATCAGGCTGGCAAGGGCGTGGTTAGGGGATGATCAGGCTGGCAGACAGAAGTGGTTCAGGGCAATCAGGCAGGCAGGCAGGCAGACGAGCAGTTGGGAGCCAGCAGTCCCGGATTGTGAGAGGGATGTCCAACTGCCCGTTTAGGCCTGATCCCACAGGGTTCAGACATCCGGCAGTCGGACATCCCCCAAGGGATCCCAGATTGGAAAGGGTGCAGGCTGGGCTGAGGGAACCCCCCCCCCCTGCCCAGTGCATGAATTTCACGCACCGGGCCTCTAGCAATCTAATAATGGGTATGTCATTTATACATCTGTAAAATCCAATAGAATATACAAGAACAAGAATGTAAACTATGGACTTCTGGTAATAGTGATATGTTTGTTGATTGTAACAAATGTACCAGTCTGATGCAGGATTTTTATTTTGGGGGAGATTGTTCATATGATGGAGCAGAGTGTACAGTGGAGCCTTGACTTACGAGTGTCCTGACTAACGAGTTTTTCGAGATACGAGCTGTCTCTAGGTCGATTTTTTGCTTTGAGTTGTGAGCTAAAATTTGGGTTATGAGCCAGCTTCAGAGAACTTCACAGTGAACACCACAACATCAGCCTAGCATCACGTCTCTCACTCGTTCACTTTTTGATTTGACATACAAGTAATTTGTTATGAGCTCCGTCACAGAACAAATTAAACTCGTAAGTCAAGGCCCCATTGTATATCAGAAATTTTGTACCTTCTATTCAGTTATGCTTAAACCTAAAAAGGGCTATAAAAGATAAAATAAAAACACACTTAACAAATTTGAAAAATATAATTTATAATTTTATATTCTCATAGCATAATAAAATTCAACTGGATTTAAATAGTAGAAAGACTTGCAGATTTTTAATTCTATAGGTCAATGGCATTAAGTGCAATTACGTTCTTATGCCGCTAACACCACTATACACTTCCAGAAATTTTTATCATAAACTTAAAATCTGTATCCATTAAATAATAACTCCCTATTCTCCACTCCCACTGAGCCTTGGTAATAATTATACTAATTTTTGTCTCTCTGAGGTTGTTTTTTTTTTAAATATATTTTATTGATTTTTTACAGAGAGGAAGGGAGAGAGATAGAGAGTTAGAAACATCGATGAGAGAGAAACATCGATCAGCTGCCTCCTGCACATCTCCCACTGGGGATGTGCCCTCAACCCAGGTACATGCCCTTGACCGGAATCGAACCTGGGACCTTTCAGTCCGCAAGCTGACGCTCTAGCCACTGAGCCAAACCGGTTTCGGCTCTGAGTTTTTATATCAGTAGAGAATAGTAGAATAATAAATATTTGACCTTTTTGACTGGCATAATTCATTTAGCACAGTTTCTTTAAGGTTCATGTGGGGTGCACAGGTCCTTCTCTACTAGGGTCTGTACCCCCGAGGATGCCAGATACTAAATGAAGAAGACATGAGAAGTCATAGACATATAGGAGAGGCTTTATTGTAGACCAAGTAGCCATTACTAACAAGGAACCATTACACAAAGCAGTAGCCTTAAAAAGTAGCCCTTGCTAATACAGTAGCAAACACAGGAGCCCTTGTAAACATAGAAGCCAGTTTACAACCCCTCCCAAGCTGTGGTCAGTGGCTTTTGCATATGAATGGCCTGTCCTTTCTCAGCCTAAAACCTGTCAAATAGGCAACACCTGGGTCAGAGAGCCCCAAAGCTTCCAAAAGAAGGCCCAATGCCCGGTGGAGCAGCAGTTTGCCTTGCTTCACTGCTAGGACACTTCTGGGCACTTCCAAACCCCAAACAAAGAGGAGGAATCTGCAGATCATTCTGTGGCTCCTGCTGGTTGGCCCCAGGCAGTCACAGACTTTGCACCTCCTTGGAGATCAAAGAGCCAGTGTACCCAGTGGTCATTGTGAGACCATATCAGATTACAACTCTTCACATCCATAAGCAACACACTCAAGGGGCAGACTGAGTGAGCACCAAAGCCCCACTGAAGCAAGTCCTGCCCCATAAGGGTGTCTCCAGGACAGCAATTCTCCCACTGTAGACACCACTGGTCCTCACAGCCAATTGGCCTGGAGGTCAATTCCTCCCAGTGATACCAACAGCAATCAAGGATTAATTACAGAAAAACTGTGCACACAACCCACAAAGGGGTGTACCAAGAGTGTCCACCTCAGGTAATTGGGGAGGCTGAGCCACTGGGCCCTATAGGACACCTACCACACAAGGCCATTCTATCAACACAGTGAGGCAGCCAAAGTGCGGAGACAAAGAAACGTGTCACAAATGAAAAAAAATGAAAGAAACAAAATACTGGATATAGAGGTCAAAACCACAGTTATAAGGTTACTCAAGAATCTTCTAGAAACCTCCGAGGAACTTTGTGAGACCATCAAAGATCTTAGTGAGAATGCCAAAAAATAAAGAAGAGAGAGGGCAGGATATTGAAAACCTATTTGAAGAAATAATGACAGAAAACTTCCCCCACCTGGTGAAAGAAATAGACTTACAAGTCCAGGAAGCGCAGAGAACCCCAATCAAAAGGAATCCAAAGAGGACCACACCAAGACACATCATAATTAAAATGCCAAGAGCAAAAGACAACGAGAGAATCTTAAAAGCAGCATGAGAAAGACAGTCAGTTATCTACAAGGGAGTACCCATACGACTGTCAGCTGATTTCTCAACAGAAACCATGCAGTCCAGAAGAGAGTGGCAAGAAATATTCAAAGTGATGAATAGCAAGAACCTGCAACCAAGATTACTTTATCCAGCAAAGCTATTATTCAGAATAGAAGGTCAGATAAAGAGCTTCACAGATGAGAAAAAGCTAAAGGAGTTCATCATCGCCAAACCAGTATTATATGAAATGCTGAAGGGTATTCTCTAAGAAGAGGAAGAAAAAGGTAAAGATAAAAATTATGAGCAACAAAGTGACAACAAATACATATCAACAAGTGACTCTAAAAATTAAATGAGTAAAAAATCTGACGAACAGAATAATCTGGTGAATGCAATAGAATAAGGGGCATAGAAGGGGAGCAGACTGACAATTCTTGGGGGGAAGGAGGTATGGAGGTGTGGGAAGAGATTGAACAAAAATCTTACACCTATGGATGAGGACAGTGGCGGGGGTGAGGGCATGGGGTGGGGTGGTGGGGGGTAAGGCATGTGGTGGGGTGGGAACCAGGTGGAGGGGAGCTATCAGGGGAGAAAAGGGGAACATCTGTAATAATCTGAACAAAAGATTTTTTTAAAAATGGGAAAAGGACCTAAATAGACACTTCTCAAAAGTGGACATACAGAAGGCCAAGAGACATATGAAAAAAGGCACAAAATCACTAATCATCAGAGAGATGCAAATCAAAACAACAATAAGATACCATCTCACACCTGTCAGAATGGCTACATCAACAAATCAACAATGACAAGTGCTAGCAAGGATATGGAGAAAAATGAACCCTGTACAATGCTGGTGGGAATGTAGGCTGGTGCAACCATTGTGGAAAACAGTATGGAGTTTCCTCAAAAAAATTAAAAATGGAACTCCCAGTGATCTCACTTCTAGGAATATATCCTAAGAATCCTGAATCACCAATCAAAAAAAATATTTCTACCACTATATTTATTACAGCACACTTTACAATAGCCAAATCTGGAAACAGCACAAGTGCCCATCAGCAGATGAGTGTATAAAAAGCTGTGGTGGATTTACACAATGAAATACCATGAAGCTATAAAAAAGAAGGATCTCTTACCCTTGGAAACAACATGGAGGAACCTGGAGAGTATTGTGCTAAGCGAAATAAGCCAGTCACAGAAACACAAAATCACATGGTCTCAGTTTTATATAGAATCCAATGTACAAAATAAACTGACAAACAAAATAGGTCCAGAGACATGGACACAGCAACAGACTGAGGATTCCCAAAGGAAGGGCGGAAGAGATTAACCAAAGAACTTCTATGCATATATTCATAACCTATTCACAGAGAAAATAGTGAGGTGAAGGCCTAGGGAAGAGGCCCCAGTAAGGAGGAAGGTGTCAATAAGGGGTAAGGGGATATCTGTAATACTTTCAACAATAAAGATAAATTTAATAAATAAATGAGTAATATAATATAATTTAAAAAAACAAAGGCAAAATCCATATTCTATTTCTTTTGGGGGGGGATCTTTTTTTTTCTTTATTGATTAAGGTATTACATATGTGTCCTTTTCCAACCACTGCCCGCCAAACTTCCCCCCACTCATGCCCTCACCCCGCTGGTGCCTGTGTCCATTGGTTAGGCTTATATGCATGCATATGAGTCCTTTGGTTGATCTCTTCCCCTTAACCCTGCCCTTCCTTACCTTCCTTCTGATGTTTGACAGTCTGATAAATAATTCTCTGTCTCTGGATCTATTTTTGTTCATCAGTTTATGTTGTTCCTTATATTCCACAAATGAGTGAGATTATGTGATATTTATCTTTCTCTGACTGGCTTATTTCACTTAGCATAATGCTCTCCAGTTCCATCCATGCTGTTGCAAATGGTAAGAACTCCTGTTTAACAACAGTGTAGTATTC
>NW_006289561.1:18603-22168 GCF_000327345.1 Myotis davidii | reverse complement strand
GGCAACCTGGGCATTTGTCCCAACTGGGAGTCATACCAGCAACTTCTCAGTGCACGGAATGACGTTTAACCAATTGAGCCATGCCAGCCACGTCTGAGCAGTTTTTCATATGTCTCTTGGCCATCTGTACTAGTATGTCCTCTTTGGAAAGGTGTTTACTCAAGTCCTTTGCCCATTGTTCAATTGGATTGTTTGTGTTCCTGATGTTGAGTTGTACAAGTTCTTTATATATTTTGGAAATTAACCTCTTAACAGATGTATCACTGACAAATATATTCTCCCATAAGTGGGTTTCCTTTTAATTTTTTTTATGGTTTCTTTTTCTGCGCAAAAGCTTTTTATTTTGATGTAGTCCCATCTTTTCATTTTTCCCCTTTGTATTCCTTGCTCTAGGAGATATATTGGCAAAAATATTGCCACAAGATATGTCTGAGATTTTACTACCTATGTCTTATTCTAGGATTTTTATGGTTTTGTGACTTACATTTAAATCTTTTATCTATTTTGAGTTTATTCCTGTGTGTGGTGTAAGTTGGTGGTCTAGTTTCATTTTTATTCATGTACCTGTCTAATTTTACCAGCACCATTTATTGAATAAACTGTCTTCACTCCATTGCATACTTTTGCCTCCTTTGTCAAATATTAATTGAGCATAGTGGTTTGGGTCAATTTCTGGGTTCTCTATTCTATTCCATTGGTCTATATGTCCATTCTTGTGCCAGTACCAGGCAATATTGAGAACAGTAGCTTTGTATCTATAGATTGTTTCTTGTGCCAGTACCAGGCAATATTGAGAACAGTAGCTTTGTATCTATAGATTGCTTTGGGTAGTATGTACCTTTTAATGGTGTTGATTCTACCAATTCATGAACACGGTATGTTCTTCCATCTGTTTATGTCTTCCTCTGTCTCTTTTTTCAGTGTCCTGTAGTTTTCCACGTATAGATCTTTTACCTCCTTAGTTAAGTATTCCTAGGTATCTTAATTTTTTTGGTGTGATGGTAAATGGGATTGTTGTTTTTAAAATCTCTCTTCCTCTAAGTTCACTATTAGTGTATAAAAATGCCATGAATTTCTCAGCATTAATTTTGTATCATGCTACATTGCCAAACTCTTTTTAGAATTATTTAATAAAGGTTTATTTTTCAAAATGTACAGGCAGTGTGATCTGTTGTCCATGCATCTTCTCCAGCAGCTGGGGTGTCCCCACCTTGGTGTTTCTGGTGTAAATCACTTGAGCTCTGTGCTTTGAGACTAGTCCTTTAATAAGGAGCTCCTGAAGGGCTGCCCTGGCCAAGGAGCTGCGAATCTTCAGCCTCTCTGAGACCACTGCTGGGGTAATAAGCTTGTAGTTGGGAACTTCCTTACAGAGCTTGTCGTATGTGGCTTTGTCAAACAAGACCAGATTACTGTGCTTGTCCTGAACTTTGCCTTTAAACCACTTCTTTTTTTTGGCCTGGCCCCCTACTTGTTCACAGGGTCTTTGTCTTTCTTGGCAGACTTTCCAACATCTTTCTTCTTCTTGTCGTCTTTGGGCAGCATCGCGGGACTCGGAGAGCAGGGATGTGCTGCTGCCTCCCCAAGATGTCGGTCCAAGAGAAACTCATTTATTAAGTCTAATAATTTTTTGATGGAGTCTTTAGGGTTTTCTGTTTACAATACCATGTCATTTGAGAATAATGACACTTTTACGTCTTCTTCTCCAATTTGGATACCTTTTATTTCTTCTTCTTATCTAATTGCTATGGCTAGCCCTTCCAGTACTATGTCAACCAGGAGTGCTCATATTCTATTTCAATGTTTCCTATACATAGATTGATGTCCCTAGTTATTTCTCATTTTACTCTTCTGATTATTCAGCTTAAGCAATGTAATTTTCCTGCTCAGATAGATGTACATATAAGTGTCACAGGAAAACACTTTGGACAGCTGTTTGATAGAGAAAAGCTAAGATCCTTCTTGTTTGATGCACTGAAAAAAAATATGGAACCCTGGTTGGTGAGCCTCAGTTGAGCACTATTCCATGCACTGAAGTGTTACCGGTTCTATTCTCAGTTGGGGCACATGCGCAGGTTGTGGGTTTGGTCCTGTCGGGATGGGTATGGGAGACAACTAATCAATTTTTCTCACATCAATGTTTCTCTCCTTTCCTCTCTCTCTAAAATCAATAAAATTATATATTTAAAAAAAATAAATGGGCATTTTTACAATAAAGTTTATTTGTTGAAATGAACAAATTAAAAGAAAGTCTTCTCCTTTCCTCTAAGTAGAAGCACTTGCCAGAGTTACTAACTAGTTCTTCTACAGCCACAAAATAATTCCTCACATTGGGATGCTTCACATTTGATAAGTAGCACGCCTGAAATAGTCTCTCTGCTCATATGTATTGTCTTTTATATCATCTACAATGTTGAACTCCATACCACTAACATGAGCCTTGTGTGAGGTATATATTTAAAACATCATTGATGTATTAAACCTTCTCATGAGACATTGAAGGCACAATTCAAGTAATATGTCACCCTTCCTTCTGTCCCTGCTTTCTCTCCTTCCCTTCTTCTTCCCCTTCCTCCCCCTCTCTGGTCTTCTCTTTCATTAACTTACTTAGAAATGTTGGTGAGGGGATAATTAATGTCAACTTTAACTTAGCTATTTGTAATGTTCTATATAACAAATTGGAGATTCTGAGTTGATGCAAAACCTGAAGAGATGTATTGTGAGGGAGATTTACTTAAAAATAAAGCTACATAGCAGTTTATATCTCTTACTAGTGTCCCAGTGCACAAATGCATGCACATTAAAAGGGAATTAATTAGAGAGACAAAATGGCGGCAGAATAGACAGATGTGTCCTGAGCCTTGTTCCGGAGCAAATAGAATGAGCAACTGAAACAAATAACATCCAAACCAAAGTGGTGAAGAAGGCTCAGCTGAGAGACAGTTTGCAGCCTGGAAGAGCAGAGGATCCCTGGAGGAAGGTAAAATCAAGGAACTTGACAGAAGAGTCTTCCAGACTTCTGAGGCCAGAGGGTCAGTGGGAATCCGCACGGCACCAAGCTGCATCCCTGGGGACAGACACAGCATCTGACTGTGGAAAGGAGGTCAGCAAGACTGCTGGAGGCAGGGGATTCTAGATCTGGGTGCACAGTCATGAAAGGCTGAACCCAGAAAAGGCAGCCTGAAGGGCTGACCAGACCATGCAGTGCCGGCAGGAGACGAGCTCGCAGAGGTGCAGTCTTTCTTCTCTCTGTGGCCTGTGCCTTTCTTTACTGAGCCTAGTTCATAGGACCTTTTGGATACGGACACTTACCCATGGCTGCAGTGCGGAAAAGGTGCAGACTTGTGGAATCTGGGAAGAGGTGTGGGTCCAGGAGAAGTGGCAGTGAATCTGGCACTGAGTCAAACCTGAGCTCAGGACCTGGGCAGCCATTTTGTCCTGAAAAGATAGCCCCTCCCTCCAGTCTCCAGGTAACCAATACAGCCACACCCAGATTCCACCATGAATGGTACAAAGGATTTAAAAAATCTGATTAGTCCCTCGGCGTTAACAGGGTCTGGCCTATAGA
>NW_006289561.1:11448-18220 GCF_000327345.1 Myotis davidii | reverse complement strand
GACTGACCAAGCCCCCCAGTGCGGACCCTCACCCCATGGGGGTTTGGCCAGCCTGGGTGAGGGTCTGAGGGCGGTTTTCAGGCTGGCCACAGCCCCTTCAGGGTGGGGGTGTCCTGCTGGGTTGCCTGGTCAGCCTGGGTGAGGGGCAGAGGGCCATTTCCAGGCTGGTCACACCCCCTTCAGGGTGGGGGGTCCTACTGGGGTGCCTGGCCAGCCCGGGTGAGGGGCTGGTGGCCGTTTTCAGGCTGGCCACGCCCCAGGCTGGAAGCAGGTATCTGGGATTTATTTATCTTCTATAATTGAAACTTTGTAGCCTTGAGCAGAGCTCAGGGCCAACAGGGCAGGCAGGAAACTTGTCTTCCTCCATTGCCAGGGACAACCTAAGCCTCCTGCTTGCTCCATCTCCATGGCCGTGGCCATCTTAGTTGGTTAATTTGCATATTTGCTCCTGATTGGCTGGTGGGCGTGGGTTTGTGGGTGTGGTTTGTGGGCATGGCTTGTGGCGTAGCGGGGGTACAATTTGCATTTTTCTCTTTTATTAGATTAGATAGACACCATGTTGTACCGTATATCCCCAGGACTTATTTATTTTATAAATGAAAGTTTGTATCTTTTGATCATCTTTATTAATTTTGCCTATCCCCCAATTGCCACTGGCAACCACCAATTTGTTCTATGAATTCAATATTTTTTGTAAGTTTCTAATGTAAGTGAGAGCCCTGGCCATCGTGGAACAGCTCTTTGGAACATAATCCTTTACATGGAAAGGTGGTGATAAGGGTTAGCTGGCTAGCTTAATCAGATAAACAGGAAGGGTGGGGGTCCAGAGAGGATAGAGGCATCTTGGCCTGAACAATTAAAGCAGCCATAAGTTAGATCAAAAGCAGCCCTGACCTGAGCAACAGGGAGAGCCATAAGGGGTAATAAAATATTTCTGGCCAGGACAACTGGGAGAAATCCATAAGGCAGATCAAAAGCAACTCCAACCTGAACTGATAAAATGGATATGTGAAGGATAGAGAAATTCCACAGGATAAGGGGGGAGAAAGACATACATTCACAGAGGATAAGGAAAAGTCACAAGATATCAGGGGAAAAGGAAACATTTTCACAGAGAATAGAGGAATGTTGCAAAATCAGGGGAAAGAAAGAGAGGGGCACCACATGGGCTTTGGCCTTTGAACCTGGTATTATGTAGAAGAGTGACCAATGAGGAAAATACAGGGGTCCTAGATTAAGGGAAAGGGTCTCCAGGATATATAATACCTTAAGACAAAAAGAGCACTGGCCACCCTCTTTAGGGGAACCCTCTATTTCTCCTTAGCCAGGAGATAAAGAGTCATAGAATTAGGAATTTAGACTTAAAAGTTTTAGATGTAGAATCTGTTTGCAATAAAGTTTCTGTACTTCTCATATACCACCTTTTGTATGTGACTTCATTCTTCAAATCCATCTGGACAAGAACTCAGGAAAGAAATCACCCTTGCACCCTTCTCACAAAAAAACAAAACAAAACAAAAAAACCCTGAATCAGTGGTGACTTCCATATATCAAAAGGTGGCAGGTTTGATTCCTGGTCAGGGCACATACCCAGGTTGTGGGCTGGATCCAAGATTGGGGAACATACGGGAGATGGCCAATAGATGTTTCTCACATTGATGTTCTCTCTCTCTCTCTCTCTCTCTCTCTCTCTCTCTCTCTCTCTCTTCTCTCTCTAAGAAAAAAATCAATAAATATAAGTAGCATCATTCAGTATTTGTCTTTGGTTTATTTCACTTAGCATAATGCACTAAAAGTCCATTCATGCTGTCACAAATAGCAAGATTTCCTCCTTTTTAAGTATTTGTGTGTAGTGTATACCCCAAAATTCCTCCAAAATGACCCAGACTGAGATACTGTTATTTTAGAAGTTTTATGGCCCTATTCATGGTATTGACTTTCAATGTTAAACAAAAGCAAACAATTATGCAGCAAATTGAAAAATATATATTATATATGGTGTATGCTAATTGTTCATTATTTTTTATCCATTCATCCATTGGTGGACATTTAGGTTGCTTCCATGTCTTGGCTATTATAAATAATGTGGCAATGAACATAAGTGTGTAGACAACTTTTTGAGTTAGTGTTTTTTGTCTCTTTTGGATAAACCCTGAAGCAGAATTTCTGTCTATTAAATAGTTTACTTTTTGAGGAATCTCTACACTGTTATCCATAGTGGTTGCATAATTTACATTACTACCAACAGTGCATGAGAGTTCACTTTTCTCCACATCCTCATCAACACTTATTTCTTGGGGGGTTTTTTGTGGGGTTTTTTGGCAATAGCTACTTTAACAGGTGTGAAATAGCTCATTGTGGTTTTGATTTGCATTTCCCTAATAATGAGTGATGTTGACCATCTTTTCATGCACCTGTTGGCCTTCTGTATGTCTTCTTTGGAAAAATGTCTATTCAGATACTCTGCCCACATTTTTTATATATATTACTTCATATATAGTTTTTATTTTTTATCTTTATTGTTGAGAGTATTACAGGTGCCCCCCTTTATTCCCCCCATTGACTTCCTCCAAGCCTCTCTCACCCCTACATATCAGTGCCTGAAATTCCATTTAGTGGTGTTTCAGAAGCTTTTTGGTATCTCTGGTGACAACCCATGTGATCTGATTGAAGACTTGATCAAAAGGTTCCCCTTTTCTAAAATCTCTCTCTCTCTCTCTCTCTCTCTCTCTCTCTCTCTCTCTCTCTCGTCAATATACAATAGTGCACTACATTTTATCAGTATCTAATTTGGGTAAAAGCAGTAAAGATCCCTGTTATGGCATAAGTTCTAACTTGAAGAAAGAATTCCTTAACTGATTGTATAAATTACAAGTGTACTAAGGAGGGGAAAAGAGAATTGCAATGCAGTATAAATTTAAAAAACACGTATAAAGTACCTATTATGTACAAGGTAATGTTAAGATGGTGGCCATAGACAAATGAAAAGACATGGACTTACATAAAGGAGCTTATAAATGGAATAAAGATGAGAGCACTGAGTACGATCTGAAATACTGAAAGGCAGGAAGGTTAAAAAATAAAGATAATAAAAACGTAAATAAATACTCAAGAAAATTATCTTTTCTCACTTTGTTCAAAAGGAGTAGGCATACAAAAGACAAACTTGGGCAAGTCATGTCTGGGATACTTTCCATCAACCATACTTATATTTCTCTTATCCCTTTCCCTCCCTTGTTCATCTTGGAGGCAAGGCCAGATAACTTGTTTACAAATCAAACAAAGAAACAAAACAAACAAACACAAACCAGAAGCTTCTTCCTAGCACAGAAAGTCATAACATTGCATGCCTTTGTACAACAAACATGGAATTCCTTAACTCAGAGGGAACTGCATTAGAACAGGAAATTGAGTCAGACTAGTGCAGAATTCTATAGACAACCATCTTTCCTTATCTGAGCCAGGAATACCACTTCAAAGACCCTTGTGTAAGTAAATGCGTGCAAATGTCAAGTCATATGTCACCTCAGACAGATGTAAAAGTAAGTGACTCCCAACTACACCAAAGCAAAAATATGCAAGTTTAACTTTTATCAAAAGCAACCTGAAATCTGATTAGGTACACCTATGCTGCTTATAGTTGTCAAGTTGAATCATGGGAGTCCTTACAGAAAAGCAGGAAATGCTTCTGGTCATTTTATGAGGACACTTTAATATGTTTTAAAGTGAGATTATCCAAACAAAACAAAGTATACCATGAACTCTAGATTATAACTTTGGCCAGAGGTTGTAGGAATGACTGTACTATTTAGATTTTCCAAATAAGGAAATACAGCCTTTAATCAGCAGTAAATACAGAACAAATGATAGGGACCTGCAAGGTAAAGACATGACATCCTACCCTCAATTATTTTGGAGTCCAATCAGAAAGAACACAAAAATGCACACACATGAAAATCTGTTAACCAGCAATGGTAATTAACAAGAGTTAAGTGTTCAATAAGTACACTGGAGTACAAAAATGTAAGGCAAAATCATGTTCCCATATGTTGGCAATTTGGTTACATATTTTTCTTCCCTACTAACCCTGTATACATGCTTATAAGAATTAGTTACAGACATGCTCAATGCTTTTTAAAAAAAGGCAGACATTTTTTAAAAAATAGATGTTATACTTACATGATGGTGGAGAAATCAACCAGAGTCTCTCCCACAGTGATCTGTGTAGCCAAATGTCAACAGGACAAAATTTTGGTTGTATCTCTTATTCCCTGTGATATATTTAGCTGGACGCTGTGGGTAAACTGTTCAATCTACATGGGTCTGTAATTAATTTGCTCACAGTATATTTCATAGGAAATATCTGAATCACTGCTGCTAATAACTTTTTGTGTAATTTGGAAAAAATGATACTTCTATTTTTGCTGTATAAATTGGCAACTTTTTGTTTTCCTTTGGAAGACTTGAAGGATACATTCTTTGTTGGTTTGAACACCACCTAAGGTTTGGAACAAGTTAAAGCTTGGCTGCCTCAAATCTTCTATGAAAGGAGGCAGATTATACATAAATAAACATACATATGTAATTAAAATAGATTAAAATTTAAAGTTCAAGGTAGAGTAAGAGTCTTCAGGATATGATTCCATGAAATTTGAAAGTTCTTTGTGCATCCATGAGTCCATGAGGTAAGGAGACAGGCAGGGAGAGAGAACATACACAACAGACACTAAACAAAAGTAGGGCTTTCCCTGAGGGTGAGGACTTTTAATCTGGAAACAAGTTTTTTGTTAGTTTGTTTTTAGGCTGATTATTCAAGAAAGAGCAGTTTCCAAATGTTACCAGCCTCCACGATAGAGTTTAAATAATAACATCTTCACCTCATAATCTGTGCAGCCCATTAACCTCCACATTCAATTTTATTAAAACACACACACACACACACACACACACACACACACACACACAACAACAAACAACAACAACAACAACAACAACAACAACAACAACTAAACATTATGAGCTAGGCACTCATTTTCAGATGGGAAAACTGGAGACATGTGATAAAACCAAACTCAAACCCACATTTATGGATTCTGTTCCAGACTATTTCCACTAGGGCAAAGGAGAAAGTTAAGTATGAGATTGCCAGTAGTTGAAGTTAAGGGGCTAGGCCTATAGTATCAAGCATGGGAGATCCTGAAAATCTGAAACTGTGAAATAGAGTGCTATCACAGGTTTGGGAACTCGTAGCCATGATCCTTCCAAAAATACTTCCTTGGTTAGAACATATTTAGCACTTAGTTTCTTAAAATGCACTAACTACTACTTATTTCAGGGCTCATCAACATTTTCAAGAAGATGCAATTTTCGTTGAAGCGAAAGGTTTTGCAGGTAGCATGGGGCTTGCCCTGTCTGACAATATAATACCTTGCTATGCACAATATTGCCCATACATAGCTGTGATTATCCTCAAACTTCTGGGGAAGAGACTGTTTGCAGCTGTTGGATCACAGTTGACTTGTTTGTCCTTGAGGATCTGCCTCTAGGGCATGATTGACTAGGGAACAGATCCCCTAGTCCAGTGGTTGGCAAACTATGGCTTGCGAGCCACATGCAGCTCTTTGGCCCCTTGAGTGTGGCTCTTCCACAAAATACCACATGCAGGCACACACCTACAGTGCACTTGAAACTTTGTGGCCCATGTCCAGAAGTCGGTATTTTGTGGAAGAGCCACACTCAAGGGGCCAAAGAGCCGCATGTGGCTCGCAAGCCTTAGCTTGCCATGCCGACCGCTGCCCTAGTCTATTTCAATACCCAAACTGGCATCTTATCTTTTCTCCCTGTCCCAGAACCAAGTGGTATTCTCAGCTTCATTCTCTGATTAGCAGAACAGAGCAGTTGGAGACACAGAACAGAGCAGCTGGAGACACAGAACATGTCTATAGAAAGGGAACAGACTGAAAAATATACTATACTCCAAAATTAGCCTTCACAGTAGGCCTGGTAAACAGGCTTGGAAATAGTTCTATGCTGTGACTTTTCCTTTCTCCATTTTCCCATGTCATCTTAAGTAAGTATTACGAAGCCTTAAGTGTGAAAGTGTGAAAGGTGAGATTATATATATATATATCAGGATTTCTCGGTCATTTGACTGGAATTAAGACCAAGTTCTCACTTCCTCCAGAAGGACTTCTCTGGCCATCTCAAATCATGTAACATCAGTACTTCTCCCTTTCTTTTCCCAGGGTTTCTGCTATATTTTCAGTGCCTCTCATTTGGCCTTTATTACTCATCACCATGTAGCATGGGAATAATTTTTGTAAATATTTGGTCTTCTCTACACACATGCTTGAAGGTCTTATAGGAAAGAATGTTTGCTTTTCCCCAGTCTCAGTACAGTGTTTTAGACATAATAAGCTCTCATCTTGAGTAATTCATTAAATAGAAAAACTGATTTAGAGAATTTTATTGTTTTTGTTAGAGACAATGCCATCATCTGACACTGTAAAATATTTCCCCCAAATCATTAAGCAATGGAAAATCCCTGCAAGAAATGCAAAAAAAAAACACTGATATGTTAACTCTACACAATTCTCTAGTTTAGGAGACTAATAACTATCTGGTGAAATAACCCAGAACTAAACAAGCTTAAGACACACACACAAACACACACACACACACACACACACACACACACACACACACTTTGTTGCCAAGATACTATCTGACCTAACTATACTGGATGTAAAATAATAATTAATAATAATTATCC
>NW_006289561.1:0-10426 GCF_000327345.1 Myotis davidii | reverse complement strand
TGACCACCAGGGGGCAGATGCTCAATGCAGGAGCTGCCCTCTGGTGGTCAGTGCGCTCCCACATGGGGGAGCTCTGCTCAGCCACAAGCCAGTCTGATGGCTGCCAGTACAGCTGTGGTGGTGGGAGCCTCTCCTGCCTCCTCAGCAGCGCTAAGGATGTCTGACTGCAGCTTAGGTCTGCTCCCTGCTGGCAAGTGGAAATTCCCTGAGGGCTGCCGGGCTTCCAGAGGGATGTCTGACTGCCAGCTTAGGCCCATTCCCCCAGGGAGCAGGCCTAAGCCAGCAGGTGGTCACCCCCCGAGGGGTCCCAGACGGCGAGAGGGCACAGGCCTGGCTGAGGGACCACCCCCTCCCCCGAGTGCACAAATTTTTGTGCACCGGGCCTCTAATCTGTACTAATAATAGCCTAGGGCCATCACAACCAGACGGATGACCAAACACCTGGGTCCCAGCAGTGGTGGTGGTGGTGGTGGTGGCAGCGGGAGTCAGGACTGGGTGCCAGCGGCAGCAGCAGCAGAGTCAGGCCTGGGTCCATCACCAGTTAGAAGGCATCTCGGGGTGAGGACCATCGCCTCAGCCAGATCTCAAGATGGTTACCTGGCCTGGCCTGGCCTGGACCCTCCTCAGAGGCAGCCCTTTCCTCCGTGTTCACTGCAGAGGACAGACAGGGATGCCTAAGAGGCTCAGGCCATGGTTCCCCATCCCTACCCTACTCCTCTGGCCTCCTTCACCTGTGGCCCCCACAGAAGGATAGGTGTGAGGCATCTCAGGTTGAGGACCATCACCTCAGCCAGAACTCAAGATGGTCACCTGGCCTGGCCTGGCCCCTCCTCAGAGGCAACCCCTTTCCTCCATGTATACTGCAGAGGACAGACAGGGATGCCTAAGAGGCTGGGGTCATGGTGCCCCATCTGTACCCTACTCCCTTGGCCTCTTTCACCTGTGGCCCCCACAGGAGGGTATGTATGAGAGCCCTTTCCCTGCTACCTCTCACCACTGTTTCCGGCCATCCTTCAGGCATATCGGCTTTCAAACTTGCCCTACTCACATTCTCTCACCCCCTTCCAGGGCCTCTGCTCTGGATGGGGCCTTTGGAATCCAGGGCTCTGGGGTTTTACAACAAAGCTGGATTGGGAAAGGATAAACAGCACCAAAGATGGCTGATATGGCCATCCACCTCTGCCTCAGCTTGACCAATTAGTTCAGCCTCAGAACGTGACACTCAGAGGGGTCCCTACTTCCCCAGCAACAGCTATAGGGCCTCAGCCCTGTGCCAACCTCCTCTCCGCCTTGGCCCTCCCCACAGCTGGTGCTTGATGCAGCTCCATGTGCCTTACTTAACCACCCCTTCCTTCCCTGTCCCTACAAAGGAGGCTGCATCTTTGTATGTTACATTCATATAAACTTTGTAACGTTTTGGGGGGAAAAAGATGACCAAGAGAATGCTGCAGTCAACGTGTCCGGAGTCCGGCTCAGGAGAATGGAGAAAAGAGAGAATTCCATAAGTTGGCCAATGCCAAGATATTTCTGAGTGACTGCCTGGTGTGTGACAGTTGTTTGACTGCAGAGGAAGGAGTCCAAGTTTCTCAGCAGAACACCAAGGACTTCTTCTGTGTTCTGAACCTTACCTATGGTTTTCAGAATTCCCTGCTTCCCATCTGTCAGCTCCCTCCCTCTGAGGGGCACTGGTGCAACTGGAATACTGTATCTCGGAAGGATTGCCCCAATGTATGTATCCTTTTATCTGAAGATGAAAAAATCCCCTAGAATAAGAATGTATACAGACTACTGTCCTTTAGGCTTAAAAAAACAAAACAAAACCTGGAAGTGTCCTGCGAAGAGCTGAGACTTGGCTCTGTCCACATGCCTCAGAGAGAATGGGTAAGGAAATGGCCCAGTTTGGCCCTGACTTTACCCACTTATGCTACTCTTGAAAGTGTCTGCCACGATGTGAATAAACTGCCACCTTTTGGAATAGGGGCTCATACAAAAGTCTGCATTCCCAACTCTTGAAACAGATCTATGTTCTGCAGCTGTGGCCACCGTCCTGAGACCAGGTCCTGTCACTGGGAATCAGGAGGCACTGGAGTGGAACCCGCCCCCTCCGCCCGTGCCCTTTTACATTCAGGGACTGAGCTGAACTCACTTTAGGGGAGGCCTGGCAAGGGTGACAGGTGTCACAGATAGAAGGATGGAGAATGGAGAGGTAGACACCCTGCTTGGTCCCTTCCTGGGTGGGGTCAGGCAGATGAAGGCCAGCCAACCTGCCCCACAATTGGGTGAGATAGCCTCCTCTGTGTCCACGTCTCACCCCGTGGGCCCAGCCACTCCTCTCAGCTCTGGGCAGCCCTCTGTGTTCCATGACAGTGCACTCTGCCCTCACATGTTTTTCGCCCTAAGTGAGAAGGAAGAGAGCAGTTGGCCCACAGACAACTACACAGAACGATAGGGCTCATGGCTGGTGAGTGCAGTGGCAGTGGCAGGAGCCTTTCCTGCCTCCATGGCAGTACTAAGGAGCAGAGAGCCGAGTGGGCAGGAGCAGCAAGCAGGTGGGCGGTAAGGAGCGAGGGGTCCCAGATTGTAAGAGGGATTTCCAAGTGTTGGCTTAGGCCCGTTCCCCCTAAGCCAACAGGTGGTTATCCCCTGAAGGGTCCCAGACTGCAAGAGGCCGGGCTGAGGGACACCCCCCCCCCCCACAATACACGAATTTCATGCATCGGGCCTCTAGTAATGGATAAAGAACCTCTGCCACTTACCTTTAGTTGCTTCTTTATCCCACCATGAACATTAGTCAAGCACAGTAAAAGTCCATATCAAAGATGGCTTTTTAGATTCTGTTTCTGTCATGAAATATATTAACTCTCCCTCTCAGCTTTGCACCATCTGTGTGTTTGATCAGTATATTATTTATGCCCTCACTTAAGTCAGTAATTAAAATGTTGAATTAGGATAAAGCCAAGGACAGAGCCTCCTGACATATTGCATTAGAGATCTATCTCAGTGAATACAGATCCATTAAATTCAGCTCGTTGGATCCAATTATTTAATCAGTCATGAACTCTATCCCCATTCCATCTGTACTTCTGGCAGTCCAAAATTCACCAGTTTATCCCACAAAACTAATGAGATATTTAAATGGCTATTTCTCTGAATTTCAGGTAGGTTCTACCCTATTCTCCTACCCTAGCTATATACAAAGTCCCCCTTCTTTTCTCCCCCCACCCCGAAAAAAAAAGTACCAGAAATGCTGTGGGAACTGACTAGCTGTGGAGTTGTGTAACAGAAAAGAAACAGATATAGAGATTAGATGTCTGGCACAATTCTCTGAATTTCAGATTGGCAAGACTCAAGTAAGAAAATTGTTGCCAATTTTATTGGAAGATTGAGTCACCCTCTAATCTTCTGCAACTTCTCAAAATGTGCCTCCATTAATCAAATTCTCACACTCTAGGCCAGGGGTGGGCAAACTTTTTGACTCGAGGGCCACAATGGGTTCTTAAACTGGACCGGAGGGCCGGAAGAAAAGCATGGATGGAGTGTTTGTGTGAACTAATATAAATTCAAAGTAAACATCATTACATAAAAGGGTATGGTCTTTTTTTTTTTTTTAGTTTTATTCATTTCAAACTGGCTGGATTCGGCCCACAGGCCATAGTTTGCCCACGGCTGCTCTAAGCCTACATTCTTCACAGGCTCATACTTATTGCCTAAATTTTTCTTTTTGAAGCACACACATTTTGCCCTTCAGAGATTCTGAGACTTTTCAACCCACGGAGCTTATAAGAGCACTGATCATTACCACCCCCTTCGTTTATCAGATGATGAAACCAAGTCCCAGAAATGGAAAATGATTTGTTGTAGGTCTTATAGCAAGTTAGCATATGAATTAGAACCATAAATTTCCTTCCTGACTTCTGGCAGTGATCCCTCCACCATGTTTCACAACCTCCAGAGATACCACACATTCTCTGTCTTGCCTTAGCCACTAAAATAATATAAACTACTTTTAGATCATCTTTTCTGAATTTTCTCCATCTTTGTAAAGTTATTCTTTCTCAGCCTCTTGCCCTTTTTTAATGGGATTTGAGAATTGCAGAAGATGAATCAATGAGGTGCTTTGTTTAGCATTTGTGCCATATAGCAAAGAATCCAATTTTTAATTTTGTACAGAACTGAAAACATGCTGTTGTTAGGAGCAGAAATAGAATATTAGGAACTAGCTACAATTATAGGAAATATAAATCATGCTTTGTTAACCATATGGTTCTGTTCTGATTAGAGAAATCACATTTTCACCTGGTTGGGAGTTGTACGCCCTGAGACATGGGAGCTAACATTGGAATGCAGTCCATCCTCCTGTCCCGAGAACTGCCTATCATTATGGAAAGATTTACAACCTTGTGGCTGAAATAATCTAGTCCCAGAGGCACCTGCTCTTTACAATCCCCAGTCCCTATTACCTGTAATCTGGTCCCCGGGCCCCTGGAGACACCCACCCTCTGTGACCTCCCTTCCCCCTAGTCCACATGACTTGTAATCTGTAATGATTATCCTGTGCCTACTTTCCCATGCCTGTAATTCCTACTTTCCCACGCAGTCTTTGTCCTTCTACCCAATATAAGCAGTTGGCTTATGGTGGGGTGCAGAGAAGATTTTTGTGGATGACCTGGTGTTCTCCCATACTGCCGGCATTATTGGCTCAAGTAGTGACAGGCAGCCCAGAACCCTTGGTTGTCCAGTTACACTGTCAGATGCAAAATCTGGATGACAATAAACCAGTAATTTTTTATTGAATTTATTTAGGTGACACTGGTTAAAAAAATTATACAGGTTTCAGGTGCACAATTCCACAACACATCATCTATACACTGCATTGTGTTCATCACCCCAAGGCAAGATAATTCCATCACCATTTATCACCTCTATAACCTCCTCCAACTCCCCCATTCTTCTCCCCACTGCAATCACTAAACTGTTGTCCCTGTGCATCCCAGATCAATAAAAGCTTGGTGAGGCCTGAGCATGGGAGGAAGTCCTTCGGGACTTGCCGCCTGGTCCCCCAATATTGCAAAATTATCTCGTGTCTTTTTCTCTCATTTGTTGTGCGGCTCCTCTTTCAGATACCGAACCCTACTCCACGCAGAACGTGGAGGGAGTCTTACTCAACACCTGTCCATTTGGTTTTTCTCTTTTCTTTTTCACTCAATCCCTCCACTCGCTTCACCCAGCCCCCCAACACACCACCCCCATCCCCAACAGCTTTCAGCCTGCTCTATGAGTCTGTGGCTATTTTGGCTGTTAGTTCATTTTGGTGTAGGCTTCAGGAAGGGCACCAGGTGTTAGTCCAGTTGGGTCACACTGGGCCTGGGTTCAGCAATCTCATTACTTGAGTTCTAGCTAGGAAAGAATTCAAAGCTAAGACTCAAACTATAAGAGAACATTTATTTATAAAATCACAGAAGTAAAAGAAATGATTCATAGAATAAATGGAGTGAGGGAACAAGTTATAGAGGCAAAGGAAGGGCCCTTGGAGCTTAGAAATAAGGGAGGTAAATGTGACAAGTCTGGGGGGGGGGGGGGGGTGGGAACAGGAAAGGCTCAGGCATACTCCTAGGAGGGAGAGCAGGTGCTGAGTCCTCTGACCTAAGGAGTTTAAGGGTAGAGATTTTAGGGGAGTTCCCAGGGGAAGATCTCAATAGAATATTTATTCAGCAGCTTTCCAGGTGTGTCCTTTCAGGATCTAGGTCCCTACTGATTGATTGGTAGGTGCCAAGGCAGGGGGTCAGTATCCAATGCAGCTGGTTCTGAGGTCAGCTGTAGGGTCGCTGCTCTGCTTTTGCTGTTTTTCTGGGCCTGAAGCTGAAATACAACTGAGGTCTAAATATATCTCTCGGGAGGAAAGGTCAGGGAGTTCAAACCACGTGACCAATTGTGGGGGTCCAAGCCCTACAATTGTCCCTTGAAGGGTACCTTGGGGCTTTTTACTCTCGTGACCTTCTATACCTGGCTCATTGTCCTTGCTCCGCTCATGTCTGTCTAACTGCCTAGCACAATTTCAATGGGTGAACTGCAGAATTTTTAAAACCTGCAATAACTTTAATTAATTTTGAGTTTATTCTTGTATTTGGTATAAGAAAGTAGTCTAGTTTCATAAAATTTTTCATGTATCTGTGCAATTTTTCTAACACCATTTATTGAATAGCCTATCTTTAGCCCATTATATGTTCTTGTCTCCTTTGTCAAATATTAACTGACTATAAAGGTGTAGGTTTATTTCTGGGCTTTCAACTCTGTTCCATTGATCTATATGTCTGTTTTTATGCCAGTACCATGATGTGTTTTTTATAATTATGGCCCTGTAGTATAGTTTAATATTAAGTAGTGTGATTCTTCCAACTTTGTTCTTTCCTGAGATTGTCATTCAGAGTCTTTTGTGGTTCCATATAAATTTTTGGCATATTTGTTCTAGTTTTGTGAAATATGTCGTTGATATCTTGATAGAAATTGTGTTGAATCTGTAGAAGAAAACATAGGCGGTAAAATCTTGGACATTTGCTTTAGCAATATTTTTTTCTGATATATCTCCTTGGGAAAGGGAAACAGAAGAAAAAGGAAATAAATGGGACTGTATTAAACTAAAGAGTTTTAGCACAACAAAGGAAACCTTCAACAAAATTAAAAGACAACCCACTGAATGGGAGAACATATTTGCTGATACATCTGATAAGGGCTTAATATCCAAAATTTATGAATAACTTATAAAACTCAACACCAAAAAAACAAATTAAATTTAAAAAAATGGACAAAGGACCTGAATAGACACTTCACCAAAGAGGACATACAAATGTCCAATAGACATATGAAAAGATGCTCACCCTGGCTGGTGTTGCTCAATGGTTGTAGTGTCAACCACACACTGAAGGTTCTTGGGTTTGGTTCCCAGTCAAGGGCACGTACCTGGCTTGAGGGTTTGGACCCTACCCCGGGTTGGGGTATGTGAAGGAGGCAACCAGTACAGAGGCCACTGATCAATGCTTCTCTCTCACATCTCCCCCCTCCTTCCCTCTCTCTCTCTCTTTCTCCCTTTCTCTCTCTCTCTCTCTCTCTCTCTCTCTCTCTCTCTCTCCTTTCCACTCTCTATGAAATCAATGGAAAAAATATCCTCAGGTGAGGATAAAAGAAATAAGAGATGCTCAATGTCACTAATCACCAGAGAAATGCAAATTAAAACCACAATAATATATCACCGCACACATGTAGAATAGCTATCATCAAAAAATCAACAAACAACAAATGCTGCTGAGTATGTGGAGAAAAGGGAACACTAGTTCATTGCTGGTGGGATTTCAGATTGGTGCAGCCACTATGGAAAACAGTATTCATTTTCCTCAAAAAAGATTTAAAATGGAACTGCCTTATGACTCAGTGTGAATTCCCATCAACAGTGCATGAGGGTCCCTTTTGTTCCACATCCTCACCAACACTTGGTGGGAATGCAAAGTGGTGCAGCCACTCTGGAAAGCAGTATGGACTAACCTCAAAAAATTAAATATGGAACTGCCTTATGACCCAGTGATTCCACCTCTGGAAATTTATCCAAAGAAACCGGAAACACTAACTCAAAAGAATATATGCACCCTATGTTCATTGCAACATTATTTACAATAGTAGCTCAAGTGGCCATCAGTAAATGAGTGGATAAAACAGCTATGATACATTTATACAATGTAATACTACTCGGCTGTAAAAAAAAAAAAAAAAAGAAGAAGAAGAAACTTTTACCCTTTGCAACAACATGGATGGACCTGGAGAACATTATGCTAAGTGAAATAAGCCAGTCAGAGAAAGAGCAGTACCATATTATTTCACTCCTACGTGGAATCTAATGAGAAACTGAACAAGCAAAACAGAGACAGACTCATAGAGAACTTGCTTACAGCTATCAGAGGGCCAAGCTTCAGGGAAGAGGGATTGAGCAAAAGAAGAAAAGAAAATACTCATTGACATGGAAGTGGAGGTAGAAAAAGCTATAATGGTGATAGAAAATAATTAAATTAATTTTTTTTTATTTCAGAGAGGGAGAGAGAAATAGAAACATCAATGATGAGAGAGAATCATTGATTGGCTGCCTCCTGCACGCCCCCCACTGGGGACAGAGTCAGCAACCCAGGGATGTGCCCTGACCAGAAATCAAACTGTGACCTTCTGGTTCATAGGTCGATGCTCAACCACTGAAATTAATTTTTTTAAAAAACATACAATACCAGATTGTTTTGTCCTGAGCTGACCTCTTTTCTCTTAGACTGTCAAATAAAAAATGACAACAGCCGACATAACAATAACCATCTAGCATGAATGAATCAAAATTATAACTATGTTTCATCAATTCGGCAATATATATATATACTAACAAAAGACAAAGATGCTAATTGACTGTACCTTCACTACACCCGTCAGCCAATCAGAAGAGTATGCAAATTAACCCAACAAAGATGGCCATTAAATTTTCATACTGCAGGCCATCTGCCCCCAACCCCCAGATCGGCCCTGCTGTGTGTGTGAACTGGGGCAGTGCCCCAACCCCTGGACCAGCCCTGCCATGTGTGCAACCCAGGGAGGTGGTGCAGGCACTGTGGGATGGGGTCTGCCATCTGCCACCCGGGGAGCAGGCCTAAGCCAGCAGGTGGTTATCTCCCGAGGTTTCCCAGAGGGCACAGGTCAGGCTGAGGGACACCCCCTGCCCCCCCGCCGCCAGTGCACAAATTTTTGTGCACCGGGCCTCTAGTATATTTATATATATATAAAATTTGGTGTGCACAGAATTTTAGTGATTAGTATTTTTTGCCATGAGATAAAAAGGTTGAAAATCACTTCAATAAACATTTGTATTTTGCAAAGACAACATGAATAACATGAATTTGAGATATAATATTGTAAGAATGATTCCACACTATATGTCCTTTTTCAACAGAAAGGACTCACTATTTAAACCATCCTACAAAGCATATAATGGCATGTGAAAATGTTATTCATCCCAGAACAAAGAGTTAGTAACAATTTTAAATTCCTTAATAACCATGGTAAGTTCAAAGAATAGAAAATCATGGAACCATTAAAAATATTAAGGTATCACCTGGCCAGTGTGCCTCAGTGGTTGAGTGTCTACCTGTGAATCAGGAGGTCATGGTTTGACTCCCGGTCATGGCACATGCCTGGGTTGTGGGCTTGATCCCCAGTAAAGGGTGTGCAGGAGGCAGGCGTTCAATGATTTTCTCTTGATTTCAGAGAGGAAGGGAGAGAGAGAGGGAGAGGGAGATAGAAACATCAATGATGAGAGGGAATTACTGATTGGTTGCCTGTTGCATGCCCCCTATGGGGAATCAAGCCCAAACCTCAGGCATGTGCCATGACAGGTATCAAACCTGGGACGCTTCAGTCTGCAGGCCAATGCTCTATCCACTGAGCCAAACCTGTTAGAGCTGGCTTTGTTTTGAAGTCTATTTTGTGAGGTAGAAGTATTGCTATCCCAACTGGGTTTTTGTTTTCATTTGCATGAAATATTAATTTCAATGCATATTAGCATAACCAACGGACACAGACACTGGGGCAGTGGGGGTTGCCTGGGGTGGGAATGGTTGGGGGGGAGTCAATTGGGGGAAAAGGAGACATGTGAAACTTTAGACGATAAAAAATAGAAATAAAAAGAAATATTCATTTCATTCTTTCACTTTCAGTCAGTGTGTATCTTTATTTTTTGAGGTATCGTGTAAACACCATATACAGGGGTAATGTTTTCTTATCTATTCATCTACTTTATATATTTTGATTGGAGTATTTAATGTATTGACATTTAAGATTATTATTTATAGGAATTTATTTATTGCCATTTTATGCTTTTCTATTTTTTATTTTTATTGTTTAAAGTATTACAAACAGTAGTACATATGTCTCCTTTTTCCTCATTGACCTCCCCGTGGCCTCCCCTAATCCCTAGCACATGCCCTCACCTCCCTAGAGTCTGTGTCCATTGGTTATGCTTATATGAATGCATACAAGTCCTTTGGTTGATATCCTATCCCACCCCACAACCCTCCCGTGTCATCCCACTGAAGTTTGGCAGTCCGTTCGATACTTCTTTGTCTCTGCATTTATTTTTGTTCATCAGTTTATGTTGATCATTATATTCCACAAATGACTGAGATCATGTGATATTAATCTTTCTCTGACTGGATTACTTCGCTTACCATAATGCTCTCCAGTTCCATTCAAGCTGTTGCAAAAGAATTCCTTCTTTTTTACAGTAGCATAGTATTCCATTGTGTGGATGTACCACAGTTTTTTTATCCACTCACCCCCTGATGGCCCCTTAGGCTGTTAACAAATCTTAGCTATAGTAAATTGTGTTGCTATGAACATAGGGGTGCAT
>NW_006289560.1:0-224 GCF_000327345.1 Myotis davidii | reverse complement strand
TCATCAGTTTATGTTGTTCATTATATTCCACAGGTCAGTGAGAACATGTGATATTTATCTTTCTCCAACAGACTTATTTCACTTAGCATAATGCTCTCCATTGTCCTGTAGTTTTTTGAGTACAGGTCTTTTACTTCTTTAGTTAAGATTATTCCTATGAACCTCTAGCCAGACTCAGCAAGAAGGAAGGAGAGAGAACCCATATAAACAAAATCAGAAATGAA
>NW_006289559.1:0-259 GCF_000327345.1 Myotis davidii | reverse complement strand
CGGTTGGGTGTTTTTTGCTTCTTCGTATTTAAATCTTTGACTTGATTCTTGCAATCCCCTGATCTGCTGTTGGGAGTCTGTATAATGTTCTTTATTTCAGTCAGTGTATGCTTAATTTCTAGCTGGTCTTTTATCACCACATCGAGGGTCTCATTAGATTTCTTGAGGATCTCACTACATTTATCGGTGGTCCCACTAGTCTTCTTGAAGATCTCATTACATTTAGCCGCGGTCTCACCAGTCTTTTCGAGGGCCTTAT
>NW_006289558.1:194314-194562 GCF_000327345.1 Myotis davidii | reverse complement strand
TCCTTCTTTCCTGAACACAGCCTTTTCTAGAATGTCCCTACCCTACTGTTCCAGGAGGGGCACCTCCCTTTTCTGCCATGACTAGGGGGTGTCTGGTATATGCCCCATACGTGGAGTTGTCTTGTGCCAAGAGCCTGACATCCTGGGCTGAGAAAGTCCTGTCCCGGGACTACATGCTGACAGGCTGTTCCTCCTTTGTCCTGTATTGGCCCCTCTTGCCCTTGTGTCAAGAGGACCCTCTTCTCACA
>NW_006289558.1:190725-191775 GCF_000327345.1 Myotis davidii | reverse complement strand
CTTTTCTTCCGAGTCTTAAATGGCCCAATCTGAGAGGTGGCCACTGATTTGCATGCGCTATCATTTAAAAAATAAAAAAGGGGGAATTTGCCGGAAGCTGGTCCATCCTTGCTGCTTGACACACGCTGCAGGAGGAAGAAACCTCTGCACAGCATATGTTTCAAGGGACCTGGTGTATATGGCACAAAATGCATTCCCCTTCTTGGCGCTATGTGTTTTAACCAAGGTCACCTCTCCCAGAAAGGTTGTTTCCCCAGGTAGGGTTTTTCCCTGAAGTTAGGGAGGGAATAAAACCCCTTACTTAAGTGCCAGGCTGGTAGTTAATCACTTTAACTACAAACAATCACACTTAAGCTACATAATCTTTACTCCCTGGAATGGAGATAAGAAACGCCCTAACCTTTGTAATAGAAATTGACAGGATTAAAATCAACTGGTATAAATACGGATGTAACAAGACAATAAACGGCCGAACTTCTCTGGAGATCCAGACCAGAACTTGGCTGGAGATCCTGGCTAGGCTGCTGATCAACTGAACGCTGTCTCCATGTCATTCCTTCTTCACCGACTCCCTCTACACCTTTGGAGACCCCTGGACCTGCTGGGGTTGGACCCCGGCACCTACGACCGTGTGCCTAAGTGTACTTTGAGATGTAGTTCTTCCACATCCATCATACTAGGGTGTGGGAAGTTGCCAGGCTCATTCATAGTACCTGAGCTGCCTTGTTCTTCCAGTCTGGGTGAGGATCAACCAGAATGATTTACTTAAGAAGTAGGGCGGAGAACCAAAATGGTGGCATAGGTGAATGCCGGAAGCCAGTCCATCCTTGCTGCTTGACACAGTCGCTGCAGGAAACAAACACCTGCACAGCATATGTTTCAAGAGACCTGGCGTATATAGCATACTGTTCTTAATATGTTTGCTCCCATTCTTAGCACTATGTGTTCTTACCAGGGCCACCTCCCCAGGAAAGGTTGTTTCCCCAGCTGGGAATGTTTCCCTAGAGTTAGGGATTAATGGGACTAGGGAAGGGAATAAGTCAGTACAAC
>NW_006289558.1:189968-190608 GCF_000327345.1 Myotis davidii | reverse complement strand
CAGAGACAGAACTTAGAGACAGAACTTAGAAGACAGAACCTACACAGAACCTAGAGACAGAAGAACTTCGCTGGAGAGAACATGGCAAAAGATCCTGGACAGAAACTGGCCACAGAACCTAGCGAGAGAACATGGCAAAAGATCCTGGACAGAAACTAGCCACAGAACCTAGAGACAGAACCTAGTGAGAGAACCTGGCTGAAGAACCTAGTGACAGAACCTGGATAGAACATGGCAAGAGAACCTGACTAGAACCTTGTGACTGAACCTGGCTGGAGAACCTAGTGAGAGAACATGGCAAAAGATCCTGGACAGAACCTGGCTACAGAACTTGGCTGGAGAAGAACCTAGCGACAGAACCTGACAACAGAACCTGACTGGAGATCCTAGATAGAACCAGGAGAGAGAACCCAACCATGCTGGTCAACTGAACGCTGCCTCCATGTCATTCCTTCTTCGCTGACTCCGTCCACACCTTTGGGGACCCCTGGACCTGCTGGGGTTGGACCCCAGAAGCAGCTCTTTTATTGTAGACACAGCTGGTCCTCACAGCCAATTGGCCTGGAGGTCAATTCCTCCCAGTGATAGCAACAGCAATCAAGGCTCACTACCAGACTGTGCACACAGCTCACAAAGGGGC
>NW_006289558.1:186782-188195 GCF_000327345.1 Myotis davidii | reverse complement strand
AGGAATTGAAGGTCAGATAAAGAGCTTCACAGATAAGAAAAAACTAAAGGAGATTATCACCACCAAACCAGTATTATATGAAATGCTGAAAAGTATTCTTTAAGAAGAGGAAGAAGAAGAAAAAGGTAAAGATAAAAATTATGAACAACAAATACATATCTATCAACAAGTGAATCTAAAAATCAGATGAATAAAAACCTGACGAATAGAACAGACTGGTGAGTGTAATAGAATCAGGGGCATGGAAATGGAGCAGACTGACAATTCTCGGGGGGAAGAGGGTGTGTGGGGGGTGCAGGAAGAGATTGAATGAAGATCTTATATGCATGTATGCAGTACCTGTGGACACGGACAATGGGGTGGCGAAGGCCTGGGGTGGGGTGGGAACTGGGTGGAAGGGAGCTATGGGGGGAAAAAGAGGAACATCTGTAATAATCTGAACAATAAAGATTTAGAAAAAAAAAAAGAAGTAGGGCGAGAGGAATAACGAAACCAGAATAAACATTGGAATGGGTCTGATGTGGTTAGAATTTTAAGGAAATAACATTGTAGAACTCTCTCCCTATATACTATATATACCATATTAACATAACATATATGTATATATCTATTACCATAACATTTAAATAAAGACTTACTATGTATCAGGTGCTGTATAAACTCTTTGAATGCATCACCTCACTTACTAGTAATCTTCAAAATACCCTATGAGGTAAGTGCTATATTTATCCTCATCTTAAAAATGAAGAAACTGAGACAGAGAAATTAATTTGTCCAAGGTCAGCAGCAAGTAGCAGAACTTGAATTTAAACTCAGAGGGACTTGTTCCAGAGCTTTAGTACAGATAAAACTTGTCATTGCCTGGTTGCCCTTTGCTCAGGCAACACGGGAAGAAGTCTTGCAGGGGTCCTGCATCTGGAACAGTGCTCTGAACTACCAGGAATGTCAGGAACTCCATCAGAGCCAAAATAGACCCAGCCAAGGTAAGGCACTCCTATAGCTATTTCTGAACCTTGAGTGTCCTAGATTGTCATTCTGTATTTCTGTTAGAGACATATTTACCTTCCTAGTGTCATACTACAGTGACTCAAGCCAGCACCCTCACAATTCTACTTCTCAACCAACTGTTTTAGCTCCAATTGAAATGAGGCCTCACCATCCTATGCTTTTAACTCCAGTGTAGGTGGAATGTACCTACATTCTAATCATTGTCTTGACTTCATAGAGGGCACCACACTCAAATATCTGCTTTCTGTTCTCAGTCTCAACTTCGAAAATACCATAATTAAGAAAAATAATGCCTAGGTCCCCACCCTTGTTTGCATACAGGTATAGTGCTTGCCAGTGGAATGTGAGCAGATGGGGGCCACGTCTGAGTCTGTGTTTTAAGAAACTGGGCATGTGCTCTTCCAC
>NW_006289558.1:185700-186766 GCF_000327345.1 Myotis davidii | reverse complement strand
TTCCCTTCCTGAGAGCTGGAATACAGAGGTGATTGTGACTGCCTTCCATCAAACAGACATGGGAACTTGTTAGAAATGCAGAAACTTGGGCCCCATCCCAGTTCGCTGAACCAGAAATTTCATTTTTAGCAAGATCCCCAGCTGATTCACATACACATTAAAATCTGATGTACCAACAACAGAAAGACTCTGATTCTCTAAGTGATCACATGAAGCATGGCTTTCCGGTATGTGAGAGAGGAATAAGCCACCATAATTTGAGGCCTCTTTATGAATGGCTTAGCCTTTATCCTAAGGAATGCATACTGTTATCTTGATTTTAAGGACAAGAAAACAGATTTAGAAAGCATATCATCAGGGCCCTCACAGAAAACAAGATTCAACTTGGATGGTTGGAGTAAAGAGATCTTAATAAACGGAGGATGGAGCAAGGTTAAGAATAGAGGGTTGATATAGGGTCCTCTTTCAAGAAGCTTGGCAGTAAAGAAAAGGAAACCAACTGGTAGCTAGAAATCACAGTCTAGGTCTAGGACAGTGATGGCAAACCTATGACACCCGTGTCAGAGGTGACACGCGAACTCATTTTTTGGGTTGATTTTTCTTTGTTAAATGGCACTTAAATATATAAAATAAATATCAAAAAATATACATCTTTGTTTTACTATCGTTGCAAATATCAAAAAATTTCTATATGTGACACGGCACCAGAGTTAAGGTTTTTCAAAATGCTGACATGCCGAGCTCAAAAGGTTCACCATCACTGGTCTAGGAGTTAGGAACCCAGATATATCTGTGGGCTGTGGGGAAGGGGTAGTGAAATGTAAGTAACTGAGGTTAAAGAGATGATCGATGAGATCTTGAAGGAGGCAAGGGGCAGAATAAAAGCATGGGTTGTAAGGAGATGGGTGTCTACTTCTATGAGCTAGGAGGTACGGAGGGACAGGTGTGTGTGGATGTAGTCAATTTATGATGTGTGTGTGTGTGTGTGTGTGTGTGTGTGTGTGTGTGTGTGTGACTCGGCTTGAAGGAGCTCATGCCTTCTCTGGCAGCAGGAGACAAGGGTTTG